>NW_027311893.1:145000-490000 GCF_040954645.1 Diabrotica undecimpunctata | reverse complement strand
TTTTGTTGTGAAAAGTATTCTGGAAACAATGCTTTTTTGCTTCTTGAATTTTATCAGTATACTTCTTTTTCTCTTCTTAATATATTAATTTTACATCAGGGTCTGTCGAATTTTTTGTCAACCAGAAAAGGTTTTTTAAATCAACTCCCATCTTTAAGATTTCGTTAGAAATCCAGTTGTTACTATTATTTTGACTTAATTTTTTTACAACCATAGGACAACATATATCAATATGATACAATATAGTATTTTCAAAAACAGTATAAGCAGAGTCAATATTGTCGAGATCTTCATAAACAACCTTAAAATCCTCATGATTCAACCTTGTTTGCAATGTTGATATACTTGGTTCAGACAAATTTCTAAATGTTATAGTATTCGTTATGTTATTTGTGTGGTGATTTGCTATTGAATTTATATTTGGTATTATAAGTTCCAATCCACTATGATCTCCAAGATGAAAATCTTTAACTGTTTCCTCATATGGTAGGGAATAATTTGTAAGAAAATAGTCAATTTTAGATTTTGTTGTTCTGCCGTTTTTATTTGTGAAAATTCTAGTAGGTTCTAAGTTTTGGCATGTTAAATAAAAACCTTCAATAATGTCATTCAGTAAAGACTTTTCCCGAGACATACTCAGGTAATTAATACTAAAATCACCACTTACAATAACGTATTTAAAATGATCATAACAATAGTTTAACGCTAAAAATAATTTGTTCATGAAAATCTCTACATCACCACTGGGTGCTCTATATAATGTTTATCAAACAGTATGTACTTGCATTTAAATTGAAGGTTATACAACAACACTCGAAATTAACTTCTTCTGCTAAACTATTTATATACTTTGGTACTTTAAATGACATTGACTCTCTGACAAATATTAGGACACCACCGTGGATTTTTTCAAGTCTATTATATGAAGCAGCTTGACAGTAATTGTCAAAATTAATACTATTTACACTTAACTCATTACACCATGTCTCAGTAACATAAACAATATCCGGACAGTTACAATTTAAAATTAGCTCAAATGCACATGTTTTGTTTGTTATTGACTGTGAATTTACACAAATGATTTTAAAATGTTTGAACTCTGAACTAATTGCCGTTAGGTTTGCGATATAATTCGCCAAACGAATGCTTTTATAAATTTAGATTCTTGTTATTTCATGTCACATTATTTGCTGTCATTTTCATATTACTATAAAATAAACGACTAAACATACATTACGAGCTCCCAAAAAAATAATAGTGCCAACAATGGTGTAAATTTCAAATCGCGATGGAATCCCACCGTTGCGTTAGCCGCCATCTTGAATTAAAAGGACTGTTCTTGCTTATATCTCCACCATTTTCGACTTTTCGACAAAAACGGTTGGGACTAAAATTGTTGCGAATGCTATTTTCTCCTCCTTTTTTCTTACTTACTTAGTTCCGTCTTACTACGGAGGTTGGCAAGCATAATGGCTTCTTTTATTTTTGAACTTGTTGCTCTAAAAAAATCAATAAATCTGCATTGATACCAATTTCCTAGATTCTTTAAGCAAGAATTCTTCCTTCGACCAACATATCTTCTTCCTTAAATCTTTCCCTGTATTATGAGTCTCAAAATTTTATATGTTGGTCCCCTACTCACGTAGTCTAGGTATTAATGGTTTGTGTAGTGTTGATAGTTATGTTTTTTTACTAACCCTCTCCAGTACTTCTTTATTTTGTTGTAATTCTATCAGTCCATAATATTTTTAATACTGTGTGACAAAAACGGAGTTGTAAAGCCTCAATTCGTTTTAAATTGTATTTTTTGTCCAAGTGTCCAAGTGTCCAAGTCTCAGCTCCATATAAAAATATTGAAAATATACAGCATCGAATGGTACGTAGTCTGATTTGCAAATTATAATTTTTCACGTTAGGAGTGGCTTTATTCGTATAAATGCTGATCTGGCCATTTCTATTCGCCTGTTTATTTCTGAAGTATGACCATTGATTTCATTGATCAAAGTTCCCAAGTACTGATATTTTTCTACTTTTTCTGCCACGTGCCATTAGTTGTCAATGTGTGGTGTATATTTTGTCGTCTTTTATAATTAGCGTATACTTCGTTTTTTTAGGTTTATGGTAATTCTCATCTCAGTACCATTCATACTTAAGAATTCGTTTAGCTTTGTAGATCTTCTACAAAGGAGAGAAAGAGAAACCAAAAACACATCCTAAACTTGCCGTAAAAGAAATGAAAGCGAAAGGTACTGAACATAGAAATCATAAGGGAACAGTAGTAGCTGGGAAAAAAGTAGGAGATGATGGCAGGTATTTTGTTTTATAATAATACTAGTGATTTTTTCCATCATAATGCGACAGGGGATTCAATCAATTGCATCTACTATCACTTCACTTAGTTTTTTCTGTCTTCCTCCTATTTAAGGCTGGGACGACAACAGAATAATATTTTAATCTGTTGTACAACTTTCATAACAAATAAGTGACTTTTGGAGAGTCGCTGAACTTTTTGCGTAAAGTCATCGTATGAAATAGACGTACGTATAAGACCAGCGTTATTCTAGTTGGGCAATTTATTTGTTAGAAAAGCTCGAGTTTTGTATTATATTTTTACCGATCATCAAATTCGCAGCCAATTTATTAGGATCAACACAATTTTCAAAAGAATTATAAATTAAATTTTTAAAATAATAAACTTCTTGCATAAAGGGAAAGATCTTTTTACCTCCAGATAAATATTGTCCTATCTGACAGATAGTTTTCTGAAGAATTAATTTATAAAATAAAATTTACCCGTCTTTTCACGTCAAATCATGTTGCGGTTACTTATCTGTAAGATAAATGTGAAATTTATTTCGAAACACGCCAACATTAATTTATTGTCAAAGAAATCACAATAATGTTTTAATATCTCTTTGGATTATATAATTTGTGGTGGCAGGAAAAAATTCAATTATGTAAAGAAAAATTTAATCGCGAATAAAAAAGTAATACATGTTTAATGATTCTTCTCAGGTTTTTCCATAACAGTAAAATATTATATGGGGTTAGCTCAAATATCTTCAACTTCAAAAAGTTCAGTAATGTCTTCATTTAGCAATTCATCTTTAAAATTGTCTTAATTTTGATCTCTCGCTAGGTTATACTTGTAGAATGTTGCTGTAGATTAGAACGGTTGAATATTTTCAACCTTACAGCTACTTCTACTGGATGTAATAGTACCTAAATCTTCTCTTCTATACATAAAAAGTAATGCTTTATATCTGTTTCTAATATAAAATTCATTATAGAAATTGGATTGTTTAGTGGGCTTCTTAAAAACGGCTTTACTTTATAATCAGAATCTTCTTGTACGAACCAATTTCTATTATCTCCATTCAAACTTCCTATTAAGAATACCGAATTATTTATTTTTGCCTGGTAGGTACCTAGAAAAAGATATCCAAGAAGTATTACGAAATTGTCAGAATTTAAAAACAATGTTTTATATATTATATAGAAGTTTTATTGAAAGCTTTGAAAATTTTCTACTGCACTCTGGATATTTTGTATACTTGCTGTGAGTCCTTTTTTTTATATAATTGAATGTATTTTATGATTATTAAAAGAATCTTACAACCTAGAGACTATGTGGAAATGTATGCAAATGTTTCTCATTTTGGAACCCGATACTACTATTATTGAATCAATAGCACCAATATCTCTTAAAAAAATTATTGAATCCCTAAATTAAGTAAATGAAAATATGTATACACCTACTTTTATAATAATTTATTAACAACTATTTAAAAATATTTTCTTAGGATATAGAACACTGTCGGTTAACTTAATCTTAACCCTTTAAAAAAGTCTTTATCATTACAAGAATTAAAATGTTCAAGTCATCATCTTATATTTATTTAATTACTTTTAATTTTACTAGATTGTTTTTATACTTAAGTTTTATTTTGTTTTATTTAATCAATTTTAAAGTCATATTTTGTTTAAAAATCTGACATCGCGGTTTTAAGGGGTATATTGGCATTTAAAACACCACGCCTGCCAGAGGGGTTAGTGAGTGTTCGCAGTATCACAGCCGGTTAAATCAACTTGATTGCCGCCTGTGACTTTGTGGTACCGCACCTGTTAGGAATGGTATTCCTCAGCCACGGGCCACTAATGACACAGCTGCTGACCTATGGTATGATGTTATGTCCTCAGTTGATCTGCGGTTACTTATTTGGCTAAGCCTTATTCGTACCTGTCTTGCATATCTACAGGAACTTCACTATCAGCCATTGGGACGCGCCGTGTCGGGGTTGAGGACTCCCCCGCCCAGTCTGTCTTGCGCAGAGTACTGAAGGACCCCTAGTAACTTTAGAGTCAGGAAAATTACACATTGGAGGCCAAGAGCAAACAAACGTAGTCGAGGAAGACTACCTACACGTTGGACTGACCACATCAGGCGTATCACGAAAAAATGTCAACAAAGAGCATAAAATCGCAAAGAATGGATGAGTTTAAGGGAGGCCTATGTCCAGCAGTGGACGTGATAAATGAAGGCTGGATAATGATGATGAAAGTCATATTTAATAATCACACACATATAATATTGGCATAATTGCTGTATATTCTGTACCAGACAGCACCCTAATACGGGTTATTATATTTTCAGCATTTAGTTTACCATATACCGTTGACCTGAAAATGCATAGCAAATTATAGTATGCGAAACCGGGCTTTGGTGGTAGAATAAATTGATTGTAAGTCTTATTCTTACTTCTTTTTACCTTATTGGAAAGTATTGTATTGGAAAGTATAATATTGAAAGTATTGGAAAGTAAAAAATTTAATATTCAATTTAGATTTTCTTGTACCGACACATGTGCGAAATGTGACAAATTTGAATATACCTTAAGCAACACGAATATTTTTGAGACCGATCCAGTTTCTTGTAAAAAAACAAAAAGAACTACATCTAAGAAAAGTTAATCCGTCCACGCCAAAAAAATACAACTACAGGAAACAGGCAAGAAAAGGTAAAATTACTTGCATTAACTTTGATTTTATGCAAAATTTACCACTGCCACATAATATACCCTCCAATCTAGTATTTTTTGCAAGGCAGATATGTTACTATATTTTTGGAATCCATGATTTGGGGAGTAATCAAGCAACAATGTATACTTATACAAAAATGAAGCAAAAAAGCGATTACTCGATGTTACATCGATGTTATTGAACTAAAATATCCTAAAATATCCAAAATCAGCTATTAACATAAATAATTTGAGAATGTTAAAAATGAAAAATAGTAACACTTGCATTTTTCTTAAAGATATCTATAGTGGTCTATAGCGTTCATCACCTGTAGCATCAAAGATACCAATAAAAACGACATAATTGCAGCATGCCTATCCAGTATCCATTAAGAAGACAAAACTAGATACTCTAGAAAAGCTTATTCCTCTTTTACATGACCACAGCAACAGAACATTTTATAAAGACTTGATAAAAAGCCAGACGACTATAGGACCTGACGGTTTTGATAACAAGGTCGACAACACTGATTATAGCAGTGGCTACCAAGGCTGAGTATAGTAGTAGTAAAGTTTTTAATATTTTAATGAGTTTATATTTAGTTTTTAGTATTTGCATTTAGGACACTTGTTCGTTTTTCTTTAAAAACCTCACATGTGTATGTGTTTTTTTAATTTTCTTCATATTTTTTCGAAAAAAAAATATTATACAAACTATCTTATATTTTTATACATCAACTAAATAGATCAATAAAAGAATCTAATCCAAAATGGTAATGCCGGAGAGTTTTTTCATTTTCTCAAATATGCTAATTTTGGACTTATGAGATTTTTCCGAGGAACGCTTTAATTTTTGTAACATTCGAGGCATCTGTCGCTGTCAGCAACAAAACATCGTTCGTGATCCAAAAATGGTTCTTGTAAATTTTGAATGGATTCTTTCTTTTGTTATTTACCTTAATGACTTAAGGTGAATTGAAATTTACAGCAAGAGATTGAATTAAAATATTAATTTTATACTTCAGCTATAAGGTAAACTCGGGTAACATTGACACATATACTTAGAAATGTGAAATTACGCATATTGTTAGGTTACGCAATTCGTTTTTAATAGGATTTATTCTGTCGTTCGTTTTAGGTAATCTCGTACACAAATTTTTTACTGCATTCGATCAAATCCAAATCTCTAGTCTGCTAATTTGGTTAATGCATGAAGTATTAGCCGCTCCTCTTCTTTGGTAAGTACAGAAGGTTTTACATCTTCCCATTTAAAGTTATTTACATGATTCAATAAAGTTTTCCGAATAATGGTATACATTTCAGCAGCTCGTTTTACGCTTATACCATCGTTTTTATTCACGCAGTCACAATAGCAGTCACGGCTGATTCCATCCTTTGTATTGTGTATGTTTTGTAGGATCTCTTTTTTTTTCGGCACTGTTGCTGAAAAAAAACTTATATGTAAGTAAGTCGATACCTAATAATATTAAGATTTTGGAATTGACACTATACAGTAGTGTAACATTGACACATGGCAAAGTTAACCTGAAAACAAGTTATGGATGTTTTCTTGTAATTAAAGCAAAATATAACATAATATTTCGATAAGTTAATTAGTAACGATTTAAAACAACTTACCTTATACAGACATCGCAAAAATTCACCAGGATGACATTAGAATAATAAAGATTTACTTATCACGTAACAGTGAAATTCTTTTATGCTCAATTTTAACAACCTTCTAAAATCTAAAATGCCCTATGAAGAAGCAGCACTACATTTGAAATTTTAAAACTGTCAAACTTCCATTTTTCTTGGGCGTATAAAACTTAAGCGGGATATTTGAAAATGTGTTAATGTTTACTGCCTGTTAATGTTACCCGGTTTTACCTTACCTACCTACTTATTTTATTTATAATAATTTTAGCCTTCTGCGGTTACCCACTGAAAGATACCAACGTATTTACAATTATTTGTACAAATAGTCAGTTGAATGATTGCTTATTTACTTAATCCAAAACCCATGTACATTCACCAAATATGCTTTACAACTAATCACTGTAGGTACAAAAATATTTTATATTATATTTGCATCTATTTTCTGACTCTAGAAACTAACAAACTATCGGAGAAATTTAATAAATGTGGAAATAAATTATTTGGACAATTCCAAAATATACACATTTAAGTAGTGCATCAACATAAATTAGAATTTGGACTAAAATACATATACGAAGAAAATAATTCAGTTTAAATAAATACATAAATAAATAAGTTTAAAAAAAAATAAGTAAATGACAAACTTGATACATGACAAATTAACGGTATACAGGGTGGTCCTTAAGTAATTGTACAAACAGAAACCGTAGATTCTGCACTTTAAAATATTACGATTTAAGCCAACTTGCTTTAATAAAATGTTGATATTAAGAAAGATACAGGGTGTGTAAGTGCAAAATTAAAATTTTATTTTTCGCTCTAACTTTTACGTTTGTAAATATTTTTGGACAAAAATTTACAGTTGGATGCTTTTGAGTAGAATAAATTATAATTTTATACATATGTACTTTAATATAACTAATACAGGGCGCCATATATGCCACATGTGTGGCATAAATTTGCGCTTAACTTTTTTGCTCTTTAAGTTAGCTCTATTTTTGTTAAAAAATGTAAAAGACACATTATTTTTACAAAGAAAAAGTATACTTAATAGTAACCTGAAAATTCAACCGTTTTCGAGATAAAAATCGCATTTTATAAATCAGTTGCATAATAATTCTTAGTTTGATATTTGTGCAGTGAAGCACTGAATACCTGTAGATAAGCATAATTTATAGTTAATTCTTATTAAAACAACTCAAAGATGAAAATGTAACTCACAAAATGTCTTATTGGAGAAAAGATTCTTCATCTTCTTCTTTAGGTGCCGTGTCCGTTTTCAGATTTTGGCCGTCATCATTTTTACAATTTCTCTCTTCTATCGCTTCTTAAGTTTTTATAATGGCGTTGTATTACTTTTTCTCTATATTGTAAAATGCTGAAAACCCAAAATATGTGGTTTATGCAAGATGGTATAACACCACATTCTAGAGAGAAGGTAGTTAGAACATACTTAAATATAACATTTCTGGACGTTGGATTGGTCGTGGTAGTCATATTCCTTGGCAATGTGGTGATATATTGATATAATTATTTAATTCATAAAAAATCCGAAAAGAATACTTATTATTCATTACGTAAATTGTTAACCCATTTTTATTACGACAAATAGAAACTAAAGCACAGGTATTAAATAACACATATGTGTCTTGTTTTATAATACTTTTGCTACAAATCTAACCTTAAAGACTCAGCATTTTTACAAAAACATCATTGTTGGCCTAATAACCGATAGTGTTATAAATATGGTAAACACACAGACAATTTTCTTCAGCATAATATTCGTTTGTTAGTAAATTATACTAGTCCATTTGTTCGAGATTTAATTATAGTTACTCATAAGCTGTAATGTAATCATATAAATAAGTAATGTCATCGATAGGTTATTCCGTGTGTATAGAAGTAACCAATGAACGAGATACATTACAGTTTAATACATTATTTAACCTCTGCCACAAATAAGATGTAGTTCCATAATATACTATAAGATTTGGATATGTATCCAAAAGAATATATTCATCCATTATACATTATAGCCACCACGTAGCCCAGAATTTAATCCGCTTGATTTTGGTGTATGGGGCGCATTAAAACAACGTGTCTATAAGAATCCCATAAACATTCGCAACGAACTATGGGAAGAAATAAATACTGCAGCAGTTTCTTTAGGACCAATGATGCTATTTAATATTAGACAATCTTTTATGGAGTATATTGACAAATGAATTAAAGAAAATGGTGAACATATCGAACACTTACTTTGACAAAAAGTTAAGTTATTTAGTTTAACTATTTCTTAATTTGATTTGTAAACAAAATGTTTTGATTGTAAACAAAATGTGACTTTAACATAAAACGTAAAATATTTGATGTAAAATCCTATTATTATGTTATTTGTCCATTTTTTCTTCGTTGCCTGGAATAATTGCCTTAATAAGAATTGTGCAGCTGATTTGTAAAATGCGATTATCTCGAAAACTGTTGAGTTTTGAAGTTATTATCAGCTATACCTTTTTTTGTTAAAATAATGTATCTTTAATATTTTTTATCCCAAATACAGGTATCTTAAAGAGCAAAAAAGTTAAGTGGAAATTTATACCACATATGTGGCATATGTGGCGCCCTCAATCAGTTACATCAAAGTGTGCATCAAATTATAATTTATCATATTTAAAAGTACCCAGTTGTAAATTTATATAAATAAATGGTTATAAACATGAAAGTTATAGCGAAAAATAAAATTTTAAATTGGCCCTTTAACACCCTGTATCTTTCTTAATATCAACATTTTATTAAAGCAATTTGGCCTTAATCGTAATATTTTAAAGTGTCGAATCTACTGTTTCTTTTTGTAGAGTTACTTAAGGACCACCCTGTATATTATCGTAAAAGAGAAAATTTTGCTAGCAATATTTTTGACTGGTATGAAAGTGAAGCCTGGCAATTTTTCGAGAATTAAATTTTGTCAAAACTTCATAAGCGAAAATTGGCAAAATGTAACAAACTTGAATAAAACCAGAAGAAAATGTTGCCGGAAAATAATTTTCTCTCGAATGATATTGGACAAGACTATTTCACGAGACAATTAATGCACCATATCAACGAAATATAATCTTTATTTATTTGTTAACTATATTAAATGTACAATTATTATAAGCTATAGTAGTTTGCCCATTCTTTTCTATCAAAGCATGATTTTGTGTATTATTGACCTGTAGCATTTGGGAACTCAAAGGTCCAGCTTTATTTGTTGTTCTGAGATTTTTGATCAACTTCTGGTGGTGACTGGAATCCAGCTTCAGATATGGTTTTAGAGAGCTTGCATTTAAGTGACCCGTTAATTTAATTAAGTCCTGTTTAGAAACACCGTGCTTAAACAAGGCTGACACAGCTGAAGATCGATGAGAATGTTTTTTTGTGTCTATTTTAATTTTTTCAGCTGAAATTTTTATCCACTTGGACACAGAATAAATAACAATCAGAATGCCCACTCTCAGATGCCGCCTTTGAAGTTTGTCAGCATGCGATTTTTTAGACGGAAACATAGACTCGAATTGAGAAATTTGTGACAAGTTACGATAGAACTGTAATTTAAATTTTTAGAGATTAATAATTTAGTACATTTGAAATAATTTAATATATTCTTTAACTTAAAGTACGAATAAAATAGTGCACATTATGTCTACAGTTATCGTAAATAAATTAAACCGGGTTAATTTTTCTATGCACAACAGATAAAATGTCACTGAACAGCACTGGTTCCGAATAAAACATGGCAGATTCCGTCTGCGCGAACGAGATGCGTGTACTTACTTTTTCAAGCAGAGTGGGCATTCTGATTGTTTATTATTCTGTGACTTAGATATGGTGTTGCTTCCAAGTGGGCAGTTTTTAAACCAAGATCCATCCTTCTAGTTGGGGTGAACGGTAAGAAAGGGTCTGTCTGATAAAATCTTTGGTCCTCTTTTTTCCATTAATTTCAAAAATAATCTAACTTAGCATTAATTTTAGTTTGATGACTTTCTTACCAGCCATTTGCTGCTTGCCAAACATGTGACCATCTTCACACACTAAAGGTCCTAATAGAAAAAGTTATCGAATACAACTTACCAATCTGTTTAGCATTTATAGACTACGAGAAAGCTTTTGACAGCATAGAATTATGGGCTATTGAGGAAGCACTGGTCAACAGCAGAATAGATTCTAGATATAGGATATTAATACATAATATATATCAACATGCTGAAATGGTACTCACGATGGATAACGAAATGAAAACGAGGCCAATAAAAATCAACCGAGGAGTAAGACAGGGAGACACCATATCCCCAAAACTATTTACTGCCGCACTTGAAGACATCTTTAAATCACTAAATTGGGAAACGAAGGGACTATCGATAAACGAAAAGTATTTAAACCATCTAAGATATGCAGATGACGTAGTACTAATAGCCGACAGCTGGAAAGAACTGAAGACGATGATCGATGAGCTTCATACGGAATCCATAAAAAAAGGACTGAAAATGAATCTGAGTAAAACTAAGCTAATGTCGAATAAAGATGATCACCATCCAAGGAATAAAAGTGGAACATGTAGAAGAATACATATATCTGGGTCAGAATATCAAGGTAAACAAAGAAAACCAAACTACCGAAATAAGCAGACGAGTAAGAACGGGATGGGCTGCATTTGGAAAACTCTCATACATACTGAAAGACAAAACGATACCCCAAAACCTTCGAACCAAAGTGTTCGATTCTTGTATCCTTCCCGTTCTCACTTACGGAGCTCAAACCTGGACATTCACAAAAAAGAACATGGACAAGATTCGAAAAACTCAGCGAGCCATGGAACGACAGATGCTTGGTATCTCACTAATAGATCGGCAAACGAACGAAGCAATCCGGAACAAAACAAAAATAAAGGACGCCGCGAAACAAGCAGCTAAATTAAAATGGAAATGGGCTGGACACAACGAACGTCTCGAAGATGGTAGATGGAACAAAGAAGTCGGAAACTGGCGACCGTACGATGAGAAGAGACCAAGAGGAAGACCTCAAATGCGCTGGAGCGACGATATCAAAAGAGTCGCAGGACCAATGTGGAAACGCCTAGCACACAACAGGGATAAATGGCGAGAAATGGGAGAGGCCTTTATTCGACAATTCGGATAGAAAAAGGGCTATAAAAAAAAAACTTTTCGAACCGCCTTGATTTGTTTTGGAAAAAATTCTGTTGTATTCAATTCGGCCCGTAAATTCTCCCATAACATTAAATGCCTTCTAGAAAAAGTGAATCTTGCAGTTTACGGCCTCATTGCCTCTCCAAGCAAGTTCAAATGAGCAAAGGTGAAAAAACTTTTTTTGTGATCCATCGCCGGTTTCCTAGTCGTAGCTTTGGATGATTCTTAATAGTTCGTCGGTGGATAATGCTTTTGAACTAAGTTTTCTTTTTTCTTGAACACTTTGAAGCTGCCTCCGCTTGGTATCTCTCGCCAATCTTGCACATTTGAAGGATATATTTGTGAAAGGATCGATTTTACTGCCGTACTCCGTAAAATATTTTTCTTGCGCCATTTTTGCTGTAGTATTCCACATTGACTTTACAGATGACTCTTTATAGCAGGAAAGAGTTTTGTCAGTAGGAAACGTGGCGTTGCCATGGCGTTTTATCAGTTAAAAATAGCCTAGTGAAATAATCAATTTAAAATAACGTTTCGTATTTTTTAGACAACATAATTTTCGATTTTCTAGATTATTTAAGAACCGAAAAAAAAATTAATGGATTTAAAGGATATTTGGAAGATTACTTGAATTTTTTGTATAAGTTTTATAAGTATTTATGTGCTGTACTTTTAACAATCCGAATAAAATTTGTGAAATGAGGAATGTACCTTCGGTTTTTCAAATCTTCACACATCATGCGTCCCGAAATCCTTTCCTATTGTTCGACCCTTATTTCGTATTAAGTATCACTACAAGCCACATTCAATTTATATCCTTAAACCCTTCAACTAAATAAAAGAACCACTCATTGATTAACAAAAGGAACACCTTTAGATTCGTAATGCCATTGGCGTAGCTGTAAATCAAAATAAATTATTTACTCTATTACGGGAGTTTGATGAATAATGCGAATATGCTTCCTTTAAAATAATATATTTAATATTTTAATTTTAATGTGAAATACAAAGAATTTAAAACATATTTTTCACGTGTGGTAGTTCCGTTAGAGGCCAAGGGGACGAATGGCTCGATCGTTGTCTTAAATTTAGTTTTAAGAAAATTAGTTAATAAAGAAGATTTGTTTGCTTGGCAGTAAGAATCAATTGTATGAGAAATAATATAAAAACAATATAACATATTGGATACAAGGAATAAATATTGAAATACAAAAAAGACATTTAAGATTTTATTTCAGTATACTGCTTTCGCTATTCGCTCATACGTGTTTCGTCCTATCATGACTCCTCAGAGGAACTATGTAGAAGCTTTAAATGTAAAACCAAATCTTTTTCGTCAAAAGAAGTAATTATTATAAAAATAAGTACATACGGACGCTATGGCGCTATCTAAAAAAATGGTCGAAATTCGAAAATTCCGTATTCCGATTCCGTATTATGCTTCCTGGTTGATCTTGCGAAGAGGTCCAAGTATATAAACGTCTAGGTGGTAGTTTGAACAACGTATTTAGTATTACAAATTCTTTCTCCTTTACAAATAATTTTATTCTGTCTTCCCTTTCATTTTTCTTCCCATAACCAAAATCATCAATGAATTCACTGCTTTTCTTTTACCAAATTTTGCATTCATGTCACCAATAATAATAGAATTGCTCTATTCCCGTTTCTGGTTTATCGCTGGTTTTTGGGGCATATACTTGTAAAGCATTTAATTTGACCGGAGTAGCATTCAGTTGGATTTTGATTATTCTTTCAGAAACAGGTCCTGGGTACAAGAACTCCCAAATGAAATACTTCTCCTAGTTAGGTTAGTTAAGGTGGAGAGCGTGAGGTGCTATAATCCCGCTATTATCTTAATTGATATATCATCATTGGGCTTTTGCTTACCTGGGCGCCTAGATCCCGCTCCGAACTTCTCTCAGTTCGGCAACTCAGCCGAAGCCTTAAGCTATGTATCGGGGCATTTTCTCTATTTCCCTCAAGAATTTGTTATGAGCTGTTCGTTTCTTCCTGTCTTTCTGGCACATGTGTCTCCATGCGAGCGATGATTTTGTTTTTAGTTTGATCTTTGTTGTTGTTGTTAATTTACTTTTTCTTTCCTTGAGTCCTCTGATGGCCGATCTTGCTGCTTCGGACTTTTTAATTGCTACATTTACATGTGGTTTAAACATTAAGTATTTATTCGATATTATTCCTAGGTATTGGGCTTTGTTTTTTCATGCGATGTGTCTCTCTTGTACTATAAGCTCTTCATCTGGGTTGTCACTTCTCTTTTCGAAGATAACTGAGATTTTTTTGGATTTATTACTATTTTCCATTAGATACACCTGTCTTCTATTGTATTTATTCCCGTATGTAGATTTCTCGTGGCTACATCCAGCTTTATATGTTTCGCAGCTATAGCAGTGTCGCCTGCAAATTGGCAAAGTAGATTTGCGGGTGTTCTTGGAACGTCAGCTCTGTATATGCTGTACAGTAGGACAACAATGTTCTCTGTGGTACCGGGGCCTTAAGAACACCGTGTTTGGACAGGACTTTATTTATCACGTCCACTGCAGGACATAGGTCGCTATGTGTTGCACAACACCAGCAATACTCATCCTTCTTCGCTGAAATTCGATTCTTATTCGGTCACGCAACGTCACTTCCAGCATAGACCGTTCCATTCGTATCTGTGTCACTCTTAAAACCGTAGTCTTATTTAGAGTCATAGTTTCTGCCCTATAGGTCATGACTGCAAATACGTATTGGTAAAATAGTTCTCTTTTGAGGCTAGTTAGTATGTTGGCTCTAAGTGTGTCTGGCAGTTTTCCAAAGGCTGCCCACGCTAAAGTTATTCGTCTTTTGCATGTTTGGTTATCACTGCTGATTCTTATTTCATGACCCAAATACGTATATTTGTCCACCAGCTCTACCACTTTGTCTTGAATAGTTAAATGGTTATTTAAAAGTTAAATGGGGACCAAATTTGTCATAAACTTTATAGCTATATAACTTTAATAAGTATAAGTTTATGACAGGGTTTGATTGACGTTATCAAATTTAATATTGTTGGCTGGTAACTTCAGTTTGACCCAGACGTATTTGTCATTTTCAAGTAATGGTAGAGTAATATGTTTATTTTATTTAAAATCCATAATCATCAACATTATGTCATTAAATTTTATGTTCAATAACATTTTATATAATAAAATTAGGATTTTAAATGGTTTTGTAAGTGGCTTCTTACAAATATTTAAGTCTCTCTGATAATGATTAATAAATTTGATATGCCAATTACATTATAAGTTTTATACGTCCTTGTATATTCTTTTAAATTATGTTACAGTTGTACACTGGAAATTTTCCCTTTATAGGGAAAAAAGTTTAAAAAGTATAATTTTTTTTTGTTTTTCTCTTTATTTTTTATTCTTTTAAATACGTATGAACGTTTGTGATTCAATCCTTTAAATAAAACTCAATAGGTGGTACACAATACGATCTAAATGATTTAACACCAGTCCCGTTTATTCTAACCATTTGACATACCTGACAGTATTTGGTCGGCAGGGAACTAATTCTTTGTTTTATTCCTGTGTATTGTTCACTTCGTGTTTTAAATACATAATGAAGTACCCTCTAAATTTTTTGTATTCTGAAATGGATGTATTGTCCTTTAAAATAGCATCGGTTTGGAAATGAATGTTAAAAAATGTGAGTGGTTAAAAAATAAATTCGGTATAAAAATTTCAATATATGTATATTTAGACCAGAGAATTGAGGATTTTCCCATGCCGCTCGTTAATAAATGTATCTAAAAACTGCTTTTGATAAATTTGGTAATAACAATATGTAATAAACAAAATATGCAAAAGACTAAATGTCATTTTTCACTTATATACAATATAGAAACATAAAACTTATTTCATTTTGTTTTTAAAGCATGGAAATATAAAGAAATTATATTTTCATTTTTTCCAATTATGTGGAAAATTATATTTTTCATATAATTTTTAAAGTTGTTTTTATTAATTCGTCGATTATTTATTGCAATAATTGCATCAAAAGTTGATTTTTTGAAAATTATTTTTACCTTTCCTAGAAATGCACAAAAAGTTTGATTTTGCTTGAGAATAAGAACAATATTATAAATATTCTGCTTTTAAAATTTCAAGAAGTTTTACTTAATAGTTATTGCAAAATTGAAATTGTTTATTCGAACAAGCTTTTATCTACAACGTTATTAAGCGTAAACTATTAGGTTTACATAAATTCTGAAAGCACCAGATTGAAGAAAAAGACTAATTTTGTCAAATGAAATCATTAAGTAATTTAAACGTTTATGTTAAATATTAAAAAATAAATTAGAAAAAGTACTATTATCTTAAGCTTATAAAGAATTGATATAACATGCAGGAATTTTTTTTTTGTATTCGTTATGTTGGTATTTTAGACGAATTATAAAAAAAACCTAATATTCTACTACCCTTAAAACCTGAGTTAGTCTTTTTCTTTCAAAAATTCACTGCGGCTTTGTTGATAGGTAATAGTAATGACACGTCAGAAATGTTCGCACCAACCCTGCGCCAATTCCCGCGCCAATCCCCATGCTAACCCCCACGCCAACGTCCACCCAAACCACGTCACCATCGATGGTATAAATGAATCGTCCTCTGTTACCAGTACCAGTAATGCATTGGTTTGTGATTTATGTAGTAGTGTCTGGGGGCTTGGGAGACCGAGACCTCGAAAGCCCTGAAGAAGATATCGAAGAGGATGTCGAAAGCTCGGCGCAATGATAATCGGCGCGGTTCAACCTGGAAGACTGTTGAGTTTAATATTAATTTCTGTAATAGTAGTAATATTAGCCCTAATCTTCATCAATCCCCTTTAATTCTTGCCATTAACACTACATCGTCCGCAAAGGCTAAAACCTGGCTTCTATTGTCATAAATCATACCTTTTGTTCGTACTCCTCTACTCTCTCTCATTATTGCCTCCAGCAAGAAACTAAAGAGTATTGTGGAGAGCGGATCTCCTTGCTTTAGTCCCCTTATTAGTTCAAATTTCCCTAATAAACTTACTTCTATCCTTACTCTATTGTCGGTCTTCATTAAGGTCATTTTTACTGGTCTGATTATCTTTTCCGAAATTCAAAGTACTCTTAGGGCATGGTACAGACGCCTTCTTATCACAGAATCGTAAGCTTGTTTGAAATCTATAAAGAGGAGGTTTAGCTTCATCTGTTGCTTATACGTACTGCTCTGAATAATTTTTAACGCGAATATTTGATTTATGGTGGATCTGTTCTTTTTTAATAGTCCATGATATTCACCAGCCTGCTTGTTTAAGTGCCTTTCTAGTTTACTGGCGAGTACCTTATATGTTACGTCCAGAAGAATGATACCCCTGTAGTTTTCGTACACTAATTTATCTCACTTCTTGTGAATGGAAAATACTATTGCCTCTCTTCATACTTCTGGCATTTTTTCTCGCCCTCAGATTTCCGTCAGCAGGCTACTACATACCCGCGTTATTTGTGATTCTCCCCCATTCTTGATTAGTTCTACAGGAATACCATTGCTGCCTGCAGTTCTATTGTTTTTCGTACTATATATGATTTCTCTTATTTCTTCTGCAGTGGGAGTTTCCATTTTTTTTACTGCTCCTACCATTTCCACTTGCTCCTAATCATTTTCATCCAGTTCTTCATTAACCATCTCTCTAAAATGCTCTTGCCATCTATCTAGCTTCACTAGCTCATCTTTTATTAGATGCCCTTCTTTATTCTTCTAGTAATTCTGTTCTCTTGCGCTTGGGTCACTGCTCCGTTTCGTCTCATGGTAGAAGTTTTCCACATTTTTATTAATATCATGTTCTTCAATCTCTTGGAGCGTTTTATCCATATGTTCCATTTGCTTCCTACTACACACTTTTTTCGCGTTCCATCTCTCTGCTTCATATTCACATCTATTTTCGTCACTTCATCTCTCCCTTTTTTTACTTGACGTCATCGGTGTCTTTCTTCCTTAATTTTTCTTTTTAGGGTGCCTGTCCGTTCCAAACGTTGGCGATCATTCTGGCTATGATGACTTTGTTGGTTGCTATACGAAATAGCTGTGTTGAGGTATTTCTATACCATGCTCTCAGGTTAGCAAGCCAGGATATTCTTCTTTGTCCTGGGGCCCTTTTTCCTTTAATTTTACCTTGCAAAATGCATTGGAGTAGCCCATATCTGCCTTGATTTGTCATTATATGTCCCAAGTTGCCGTCATATTTTTCGATTTGGTTGCGTGTTCTACCATCTGGAGCTATCCATGTTTCTTAGAGGATTTTCTTGCGATTAAAGTAAGTACTCAGAAGTTGTTTTCTTGCGCAAAGCCTAACAACAACTTCCCATTCTCTTTGCTTTCGTCATATTTGCCTTTAGCTCGTGTAGTTTTTCGGTACGTCTCTTCATTTCCTACCTTGGCATTTAAATCACCTATTGCAATTTTAATATCATATTTTGGAATTTAATTATAAATATGTAAGTTCAATCTTACTATAGAATTTATTCTCTGAAGGAGTATGCACATTTAATATTTATCACATAGAGAAAATGTAAGCATATTATTTCTTTACAACATAATCTTTAATGAAAGCTAGAGGATAATAAAGAAAAAATTAACACACTTGTTATATACAACAAAAGATTTTGGGTAATAAAGAATAATTTTATCATACCTTAATCTCGTTATTACACAACAATTAGTAATACAATTTTACTAAATGTCCTCCCAAAATTGAAATATGTTTTCGGCGGTTATGAAAATATTGAATATAAAATACAGCCGGAGTAATTTTGATTTTAAAATTCCCTTTAAAAACCTCTTCATAGCGAAAACCTTACGACATCGTTACCGGAAATTTCCTCTCGTAAAATAAATTTGGGAACCTTTGAGGCGCGCATTACAAGCCGTGAGAAAATCTAACAAATTTTGCCGCAAAGCAGAAATTCCATATCGGAAAGGTTACTTAGACTTTAATAAAGTCAAGTTTTAAAGTGATGATGGAAGCCGCAAAATCGAAGTAGAGTCGACCTACCGAACGGAGGAATTTGTTATGAGTAGTGATGGGAATACTTCGATAAATTAAATACCGTTACAAAATACCTCACACAATTACCGTGTTTTTAAAACGATAAATAAAACAAATTTATGTTTTCACCACTTTATAATTTCGCTTTGAACTTTTCGGCTTATTTAAAAACTATAAAGAAAAATTTAAAACAAATTTTTGCATCTACTTGTTTTTCATTGTTTGAAACGCAGTTCGTTTTACATAAGATAAACATACCTAAATGCCACTCAATTGTCATTAACTGTAATTAATGTTTAATCGCAAATTTTACTGTTTTTCTGTTGATTATTTTTTTTCGATTTAATTATCACTTGGTATCATGTACACACTAAAAGTTGTTATAAAGCGGTGGTTGAGCTGTTTTTTTGGTGGTTCTCAGGTGCACAGTTTGGGTTTGTCATGTCCAACCGTGTTTTCTAGTATTTCTATTTCGTCAGACAAAGTAAGTTCGGTGCTGGTTGTCTAGGTACGTTTCGAGTACAGCACCCGTTGTAATTTCTCATTAATTTATGCAAGTTACATATTCAATGTAAGTTTTTATTTTTAGAAAATCAAAATTTTTGGTAAACAAAATTTGCAGAGAGGTGAAACGTATGCGTCATTTTTACGATGAAGTTTTAACCTATGACGAACAAGGTTGTGATAATTCTGCTGAGTCTTATGCTGGCGCATCTGAATACAAAGATGTATTTATAACACATAGTCTAAATTAGATATTTTTAACATCGAAAGTAACGTAAAATAATGTATTCCACAAGTTAGATCAAACTAATTACGAAATCCAACAACTAAGCAAGAAAATACTCAGTTTGGGTTCCGCAAGGGACTGGGAACGAGAGAGGCATTGTTTGCTTTTAATGTCCTCTCTCAAAGATGCTTAGATATACTACTACTAAGGATTTCCACAGTTTTCACTGTCTTCCTTCACTCAACCGTTTTCTCCAATTTTCCCTGTCATTCCAGTCTCCATCTCGCAGGGTTCTTTTCTCCATAGCCTCGTCGATTTCATCTCTGAATGACCTTCGGGGTCTTCCTCTCTTTCTCCTTGCAATCGGGCTCCATTCTGTGATTTTGTTTATCCAGCGTCCTCTGTCCGCTCTTCTGACGTGGCCGTACCAGGATAGTCTCTTCTCCTCTATATAGTCGATTATGTCTGATTGCACTCCCATTCTCCGCTTAATCTCTGCGTTTTCAAAAACGCAGAGAAAACGCAGAGAGATGCTTAGATATGAACCTAGATATTTATTCCTGTTTTATCGACTTCGAGAAGGCATTCGACAGGATCCGACATGAAAAACTAATAGAAGTTACAACATTATTAATCTGTATTGGAATCAAAAGGCCAATATAAAGATAGAAGAACAAAAGTCCGAAAATATAGATATAAAGAGAGGAGTAAGACAGAGCTGTGTTTTGTCACCATTACTGTTTAACGTGTACAGTGAAGCCATATTCCAGGAAGCGATAGCGGATCTGGGTGATGGAATCTCTGTAAACGGAAGAATAGTAAATAACATAAGATTCGCTGATGACACCGTTATAATGGTAGACACCCTGGAATCGCTACTAGAATTGGTAAATAGAATTAACGATTATTGCATTAGATACGGACTAAAAATAAATAAGAGAAAAACTAAATTTATGATTGTCTCAAAAATGCAACATGGAAATGAAAGATTAATGATAGAGGAAACTCAAATAGAAAAAGTAGAGACATATAAATATCTGGGAACCTGAGTTGATGACAAAAATACCAAAGCAGAGAAATCAAAGTCCGAATCGAAATTGCAAGGCAAGCATTTGTGAAAATGAAGACAATGCTTACCAACAGAGACCTTCAGTTGCATCTCAGATTGAGGGCTCTAAGATGTTACATATTTTCTATCTTACTTTACGGATTGGAAGCTTGGACATTGAAGAAACAACACATAAGAAAAATAGAAGCGTTCGAAATGTGGTGTTACAGAAGAATATTAAAAATTCAGTGGGTTCAAAGGATTACCAATGCTGAGGTACTACGACGTCTAAATAAGGAGTTAAAAATTATGAAAAGCATAAAAAGAAGAAAACTAGAATATTTGGGTCACATAACCAGAGGAGAAAAATATGAGCTGCTGAGAATTATTATGCAAGGAAGGATCCAAGGAAGAAGAGCATAGGAAGAAGACGCATCTCCTGGCTGAAGAACCTTAGAGAATGGTTTAACTGTAGTTCACTACAACTTTTCAGAGCAGCAGCCAACAAAGTGACCATAGCCGTTATGATATTAAACCTCCGATAGGAGATGGAACTTTAAGAAGAAGAAGCAAGAAAATATTATAACGAAACTTCCTGGAGTTCTTCGTGGGTCCAAAAGTTGCAAAACTTCAAAAGTTTTTTAATGAAATAAGTCTGGAAATAATGATGATAAGTCTGAAAATGCCTAATTATCTCCTAAAGATGGATAGTTCGAGAATGATACACCTATTTTGCAATATGAAGATTTGAAATTTTATTTTCCAGATTAACCATTTTTCTGATATCATTAGTCTTTGGTTTTTTAAATAAAATACTCTGTATATTGTACCTCTAATAAAATCTTCGCTTCAATACCAGTTCAACTATATACTGTGTAGTTCAACGAAAATTTGACCCTCCCACCCACAGAAACTCATAAACCAAGAGTTTCTTCAAAATTTAAGAAAACACGTCAATTTGTATTGGACGGGGGGCGAATTTTTATGCAAAATTCATGCCCTCAAATGTAACCCCCTACTGGTTCCGCATCAACCCCAAGTTTTTGAAATAGCAAGTGTTATCGAGTGGCACATTATTTGAAAGGTAATTTTTCTCTACACGACCCTTTTTTTGATAATACAAGATTATTTTGAATGTTCTTTTTGGATCTGGGTTAAATAGTATCAATTCATTTTCATTTGACATAAAAAAATTAAATTTAAAAAAAAAAATAGGTGTACTCATGGTTTGAAAGACGGTTTGCAAAGAATAATGTCGCGTGTATCAGATATAAGTAGAGAACACGGACTTGATCTTAATACGAAGAAAACAAAGTACATGGTAATCAGTAAGCGCGAAATATTAAATACACAGCTTTTGGTTAACCAACATCCAATTGACAGAGTGGACAGCTACACATACCTTGGTACCAACATTAACAGCCAATGGGATCACTCCAGTGAAATAAAACAACGCATAGGAAAAGCGAGATCGGCGTTCATAATGATGAAGTCTCTTTTCAGAAGTCACGATTTACCACTTGCTACCAAAATCTCTCTCATTAGATGCTATGTATTTTCTACGTTATTATACGGAGTAGAGGCCTGGACACTTTCCGAAGCTTCTTTAAGAAAACTCGAGGCATTCGAGATGTGGTGTTACAGACGTATTTTAAGAATTTCATGGGTGGATCGTGTGACTAATGTTGAGGTCCTACGTAGAATAGGCAAGGAATGCGAGATTATTAACACCATCAAAGAGCGCAAACTAGAATATCTTGGTCTTGTCAACGTAAAATAAGCTAAAATATTGACGTTGTACGAAAAGCACACGTACTACAATATGCTTAATAATTTAGTTTTTTTTTTCTGAGAATTTACTCCAGCTTATTTTTCAAATATTCTATAGTATGAAATTGTACAAAACAACCACGTTCACTTCACACTGTATACAAATCCAACGTAGGTACTCTTTGGTGGCATATGCAACATCGAAATAGTTAGTCTATTTTCTTTGGAAAATGACCGCTTTCATCCATTTTTAGACCAATTGGTACAGAGCCTGCTAGTCGTTTTCTAGAATAAGTAGATTTCCCAAAACTTCTTAAATAATGACGTATATCTCGTTGAAAAGCCAAAAGATCAATTTCTTTATTTTCAGTAAATATTTGTAACCTCCACGAGTTAACAAGAGCTGAGTTGAGCATGTGGGTAAAAATGGACCATCACCATTTTTTACCTTGCATACTGACTCGGTAGTTATTAACCGATTGGTCAAAGAGATCAACACCGCCTATTAAAAAGCATTGTATGATAAGAAAAGTTTTGATTGGGGTACATCAATTTTTCGTTTTGCAGCAGCACACCAACGATTCACTTTTAAAAGTGTTTCAATACTATCGTAATTTGATGCTGTTCTTGTCCCTCCATTTTACAAAAAGTAGTAGACTTGTTTTGTCAAAGCAATATTCGAAATATCCCACGATTCTTCTTTTTCATTACAGCGAAAGGTAACAAAGGACATTATTTTATACGATTTTCTCTTGCTGGGCCTGTTGCCCTAAGGCCCTTCTCTTTCAGAGTTTCCATCAAATTGTAACTAGTAAAATAATTGTCAACAAATACTTCGTGGTCAGTAGGCACATCAACGACATCAAGCATTTTTAGAACAACTTGTGATCCTTAAGGCAACGCCGCGAGTTTTGATTTATCCATTGATGTTCTACAATATGTCAAAATTGTAGCAATAACCAGTTGAACTACAAAGCATTCAGTCCTTGTACCCAAATCTTACTAGATATCCAATTATGAACTTTTTAGATGAGTGATGCCCAAAATACTTTATCACCGCTTCATCAATTGATAAGTCTTTGTGAAATATGCCAAATTGTTGAAATTTTTTATTTAGTTTGTTCATGAGAGGCCTCACTTTATGCATTTTGTCCCTTGTATCAATTTGCGAATTATCTGCCAAATGTAGGTATTTTTTAATTTCTTGCAAACGGTTCCTTGAAACTGCATTAGTCACGAGGGGAACCTGAAGATCCTCATCTAAACACCAATAGTTGCACTCTCGTGGCAAGCTGTGTTATCCAGTAAAAAGTAAAATAGCCAGAAATATCTTTATCTCTTCCCGCGTTGCATGAAATTGATGATTACTATTTTGAGCGACATATAAATTTGTCCGCTGTGTAATATATTCAATATTACACAGCTCACAATATCCGCTCGGATTTGTTCTTTCATATTATCCAGATGACTCTCGTAACTCGTTCGATGTTATACTAATATCAGTAATTTCTTTTCTCCAGTAAGATTTCTTGGTTTTATTTTGACCCTTCAGTGAATTTTCTCTTGAACTGGCTTTCCAACAGGACGGGGCATCCTCACATTATGATATACACGTAAGACAATTTTTGAATCAACGTTTTCCATGGCGTGAGATTGGCACAGGTGGTCCAATAGAGTTCCCGTTAAGATCACCGGATCTTTCACCTCTTTTTTTTGTGGGGATACCTAAAATCAAAAATATACGCCACTCCGCCTGCAGATCTTGCAGAGTTGCGACAAAGAATTTTGACAGAATGCCAATTATTAACACCGAAGGTATTTGCAAATGTACGAAGGGGCTTTAAAAAGTGACAATATTGTTGTATGGAGGCCACAGGAGGTCATTTCGAACATTTAATTAGTTAATTTGCAAATTATGTGCAAAGTTATTCGGTTAATTTAAAAAAAATAGATTGTCGTGTAGAGAAAACAAATACCTTTTAAATGATGTGCCATTTGGCACTTGCTATTAAAAAAAACTGGTGGTTGATGCGGGGCAGTAGAGGTTTACGTTTGAGGGCATGAATTTTGCATAAAAATTCGTCCCCCTCCCAATAGAAATTGACGTGATTTTTTAAATTTTGAAGAAACTCTTGGTTTTTGATTTTTTTTTGGGGGGGGGGGGCGTCAAATTTTCTTTGGAACACACTATATTGACAGTATTTCAAACGATGGTAGAATGCGTCTATTTATCTATATTTCTCTAGAAATGACTATGGTCTATAGTTTAGTGTTTAGGTTCTACCGTTTTTAAATTCTACTGTTCAAGTATTTCCAATAAAATTATGTCCAAAATGAGTTTGAACTTCGTCTTGCTAAAACTATGTCCCATTAAAATGGGCTCCAAACTTAAAGTAGCGTTTCATAATTATTACTTGTTAAATTTTCTTCTATAGAAAATGGCCCAATTATCTATTTACCCACTATACCCGACCATACATTTAGTTTTTGCGATTTTAGAGTATTTAATATATAATAATAATAATCTTAATTATTCAAATCTAGAAGACCATAGTACGTATTCTCCTCTTCCAATTAAACAGTCGAGGAATTTTTATTTAATAGAAATCTTACTTATCGCAGGAGCACCATCATGTTGGAACCAGCAATTTAATCTATTTGCTAACGAAAATAGATCGAGCACTGACAGTGGAAAATTGTTGGGAAGACGATTACATTCTCCTTCTTCTTCAGCCTTCATTCATCCATTGTTGGACATAGGCCTCCTCCAATTGTTTCCACGCTTCCCTATCTTTTGCAATTCTCATCCACTGCTTTCCAGCTACAGCTGTTATATCGTCTATCCATCTCTTTTTGGGTCTTCCCACGCTTCTTTTTGTTTCTCGAGGTCTCCAGAATGTCACTTTATGTGGCTGGATTATTAAATACATTAATATTTAATAATCCAGCCAAATATTTACCGAACATCTTATTTGGTGATATATTTTACATATTAAGTAAGGATTTTGATTTCTCTTTATTCCTGCAAATTATTAGTACTTGTAACCCCTATCAGCCTAAATGTACACTCATTTCAAAACAATATACACACAACGCAAAAGTGTAGGGATATTTTTATAAATAGACGTATTTGGTTTATCTGTAATCAACTTAAAAAAGTAATACAAAATTTGTAGTTTAAATTGTTGTTTAATATGTCAAAAACCATAAATTGCAAAAAAAAAACAGAAAATTGGAACAAAAAAAAGATATTGCAAATCACCAATGTTTCACGTACCACCATAAAATGTCAAAAATACGAAATATAAACTTAAAATAAAGTATGGCCACCACGTTGGTTTATCACTGCTCTATATCTACTGTTTATGCTCCGAATCACATTGTTAATGTCTGCTTCAGGTAGTTGTGTCCGTTGTTCTCTCAGAAGCTCTTTTAATTGAAACTTATTGTAGATATTGCCCATATGTGGAGTAATTCTTCGTTGGAGCATGTCCCATACATGCTCAATGGGATTCAAGTCCGGTGATTGTGCTGGTCACAGCAATACATCAATACCCTCGTTAACCAACCAGTTTGTTACAATATGCACAACATGTGGTCGAGCGTTATCATTCATAAAGTAAAAATTTTCTCCAACAGCAGCTGCAAACGGGCGCACAACAGGTTCAAAAATAGTGTCCAAATATTGCTGACTTGTGAAAAAGCCACGTGGGCAAATGAGGTCAGTTCTTCCGTCAATCATGATTCCGCCCCATACCATTAATATACCACCTCTGTATGCATACACTTCTTGAAGATGTCGTAATCGTTCTCCAATTTCCGGGTCCTCTCCAAACTCTTGTCCGACGAGAATCTGGATGAAATCCATATCTAGACTCGTCACTAAACAAAACTGTGGCCCAGTCATTGTCAGTCCAATTCTGAAACTCCTGACACCAGATTAATCTTGCAGCGCAATTGCCTTTAGATAGAGGTGGACATCTCAGTGGTCGCCGACTACGAAGATTGGCTTCATGGAGACGATTTCCCACAGTACTGCTGCTAATTGTTACATTATGTGCAAACTGTAATTCATTAACTAGCTTGGGTGCTGCGATTGTTGGCTGCCTTCTGGCATTTAAAATTAACTATCGGTCTTGAGCGACGGTTGTAGAGCGACCACGTCCTGGATGTTGCTCGGCTGGACTCCAGTGTCTCTAAACCGACGCCACAAATGACTTACGACGCTTTGAGAGACACCCAGCTGGTCAGCAACTTGAGCTTGTCGCGTAACAGCTTAAAGTAGGCCCATGGCTCTATTCATCTTGTTCAACGTTAAATGTTGTTATTGCATGGTAAAAAGACAATATCTTTAACTCAGCTATTAAGAAAGAATGGTATAAAGTGACTAAAATTAAAAATAAACAAAACATAAAAATGTCGATTTTTTTGTCCCTTATAAAAAACATTCTAAAACACGTATTGCTATCAGTTTTACAATTTTGTTTTGATAAGAAGTGAGTGAAATTTCTGTCATTGGTATTGTCAAATTATTAAAATATCCTTAGACTTTTGCGTTGTGTGTATTTTTTAAAATGTATACCATCGTTAAGTTATCCAATAACTATCAACAAAAGTTATTCTAAATCTCGTTATAATCTCTGAATGTTTTATTAAAGTAATTTTTTTCGATGTAACTCGAAGACTGAAACAAAACCATGAATTTGCCCTTCTTTGACGACGTTGAGCGTAGGAGCCTAGGATGACGTCGCCATTATAATATAGGATTTAAATTACCTACTTCCAATAATCTTTGTTCAACCCGTCGTATAGTTTTTGGATCAGGCTGCCGTCAATATGGAAATTTGAGTGCATATTCTCTAGCTGCAACACTGGCATTATCATAATACGTACCGAAATAATGTATTCATGATTAAGACAGATGCGAATTATCTAACGTACTAGATAACATGAAAGACGTTTTATTTGTAAAACAAATAATCCATTCTACAATTACATTCTACATTAATCTTAAAACAAATAACATTTGTTTTAAGATTAATTCGTTACCAAAGTTTAAAGATTAAATTTTGTATTTCTGATTTTTATTAATAATCCGGTGACCAAGAATAAAACACAAAAGTCTTTAAGTCTTTTGATTGAATTTAGTTTATTCCGCTGATTTATATTCGCAAAGGATGGGAGTCAATTTTGATATAACCTTAACTTTTTAACATGTTTTGTATTATTATATCACCATACAGTTGTGATAATTGCTTTATCAACAAACATTTGGAAATATCTTGACTTGACGATATGTTAAACCGGATAACGGTTATTAAATAATGTAGCCCATCGCTATCTGAAATGCATGTGCCATTTTGCCCCGACACAAAGTCACTGGGAAACTACTTTAAGGCAAAATTTCGGCAGAATTAGGTTACAGGTTTTTGTTGTGCCTTGTGGCGTGCAGAATTCAATTTTCCGCGTGGAAAATAAACATGTCAGACGTGAAAATGTGGTTTTCTATTTTTTCAATACTAATATTATAAGTTTGTTCTTATTTACAGAAATAGTTAATGTGTTCGTACTGAAGAATTTCTTATTCGAAACAATATAATATAAGTAAATTTTGATACAAACAAGAATTTTTTGAAATTAAAACTTACACAGAATACTTAAAATAGCAAATGAAATGTCTATATAATAATTAAGTCACTCTGGGCCAAAATTAATCGGCCACCTTAAAAATGGGTAAATTTTTATTTCTTATATCTTCTAAACCTGTTATTCGATTTAAGTGATTTTTTTAATATGTTATAGCCTTATTCCTTGACAATATCTTTATAGTAATATTGTTGCTAAACAGGTAAATTTTCATTGTATACCGGGTGTACGAATCAAACTGTGTTTTTTTCTTAAAGTTTGCATCACCCTGTGGAATATTCTAGCATCTGTAGAATACTGAAATTAAATCGTAACTATAGCCTCATGCTTTCTCAACATTTTGTTTTTGAATGATTCGCTTATGTTGGATAATACAAAAATTAGGTGCTTTAAAAACTAGACATGTTTTTTATCTATTTTTATCTCCGCGGAAGAGAAAAAATAATCTTTTTTAATAAAAGTCATTATTTGTTACAGTAAAAATCCAATGAATAAAATTTTCAATGAAAATTCAAATAAACAATATTTTGGAAATCAAAGTCTAATTGGGTATCAATAATGGGTGTTGCCGCTTCTAGCCCTTAGGGCTTCTTGGAGCCGGTTTGGCAATCTATTCATGATATCCTGGATATCAGATTGGGGGATATTATGCCACTCCTCTACAGCAGCTATCTTTAGCTCTTCATAGTGATGTTGTACCAGATATGCTTAATTGAGTTAAGATCGGGACTGTGTGCTGGCCATGGTAGAACTTGGATCCCGACCTCATTAAGGTACTCACGGGTAGATTTTGCTGTATGGCAAGGTGCATTGTCATGCATTAGTCTGAAGTTATCATGTCTGGAGGCATAATATGGTCTTGGAGAACTTCTTGCACGTATACTTGGGCATTCACACTGCCTCTACCGAACACAACAATATCAGTACGCGCTTCGTAAGAAATACCTCCCCAAATCATTATTGACCCTCCTCGGTAAGCCTCTGTTTTGGTTAAAGCGCCTGCAGCAAACCTTTTATTTTGACGCCCATAGACACGTTGGCGTCCATCTAGACCTTTTAGGGCTATTCTGCTCTCATCTGAGAACAGTATATTCTTCCATTCCGCCATAGTCCAGTTAGCATATTCTCTCGCAAAATGAAGTCTAGCCCTACGGTGTTGTGGGAGTGGTGGTGCGCGAGCTGAACGAAAAACCCTTAAGTTTATTTCTAACAGTCTTTTTCTAATCGTTTATCTACTTAAACTAACGTTTCTCGCCCCAAGAAGAGACCTACGAGCTTCAGGAGCGGTGCAAAAGCGATTTCTCAATACTTTAGTGACAATGAAGCGGTCATCTTGAACTGAAGTGCATCGTTTTCGGCCTTGACCTGGCCTTCGGTTGTACGATCCTGTCTCCCGAAATCGTCTGATGGCATCTTGTACCGTAGTTCTGGGTATATCGGGTATACCAGCGATATGACGTTGACTGTAACCAGGATCAACAAAAGCCACTGCCCTAGCAGCATCCGTTATATTGAGTGGCATATTTAAAATCACAAACAATAAATAAGCACTAAAATTTCAACTTAAATAATATTCGCTCACAATGATATAAAATTACAATTTTTATTGTTAAGTTTAATTACAAATTTAATTTTAATTACAAATTGTTCAGGAATTGATATTAACACGGAAACAGATTTGCAACAATGTCGTACAACGACTATTTATCAAAAATCCTCCGATGGCACAAATTTACGAAACAAACTGTCACAGGTAATGTAAACAAAACAATACTAAAGGTGGTGGGGTTAATTTTGCTGGTGAGTTAAATCGTCTGTATTGATGAAAAACATGGCTCATTGTTAAACTAACTAACTTTTGTATTATTCAACATAAGCGAATGAATCAAAAAACAAAATGTTGAGAAAACATAAAGCTATAGTTAGGTTTTAATTTCAATATTTTATAAATGCTAGAATATTCCACAGGGTGAACTTTAAGAAAAAAACACAGTTTAATTCGTACATCCGGTATAAAATTAAAATTTACCTGTTCAGCAACCATATTACTGTAACTATATTGTCAAGAAATAAGGCTATAACACATTATAAAAATCACTTAAATCGGACGACAAGTTTAGGAGATATAAGACATCAAAAATTACCCATTTTTAAGGTGGTCGGTTAATTTTGGCCCAGAGTGTATGTATATATTTATAATAACGAAGAAACTACAATAAATAAACTGAAGGTTTTCACAACTTGCATCTGTTTTTATTTTTTTATATGGATTATCGTTATCCTTTACTTGATATCAAAGCTGCATTATGTCTATTACTTTTTCTTTGAATGAAATCTGTGTATTTCCTCCACAATAAAAAAGTTTATAGTATTTTATTATTCATTGCTTTTCATAAGCTCCTGTTACTTTCTCTAGTGACCTTTAGCATTTTCAAGGTACAGTTTTTTACAAATTTTTATAGTTAATTTGGTTCCTTAAAATAGAATATGTTAATCAATTCTTTTAGTAAGACATTTTGTTGTGTGCTGTATAGTTTGATTTGTTTATCACTGTAGTTATTTTTCTTAACGTCTATCATGCGTAAAATGTTGTATTGAAAAAACCTAGTAAATAATATAAAATAACTCGTAAGAGTGATTATACGCTACCGTTATCACCAAATTATATATGGTCTACTTCAGTTCTTTCAATAAATATATTAGCAATTTTCGAGGTGGAAATTTTTTATCCACCCTTGGGCATACATGGAAACATACATATTATTAATCGCTTAAGGATTAATGCAGGAGTACCAGGTTCAATTTTATATCTGCTTTATCCCAGTGATATTCCGAAATGGACACATGGCACTTTAGCCTCCTTCGTAGACGACACTGCTCTCTTTGCCTTAGGCAAATATTACAACAAAGCAGCTAGAAATCTACAAACTTCAATTAATCAAATTAATGAATGGACTAAACTGTGGCGAATTAAGTTAAATGAAACTTTTTTTTTCGTCTTTATAGAGGGGGTCTGGATTTTTCAAAAGACGTCTCAGTCCAGGACGCCGTCTGACTGACCTTTGTGCAGGATTTGTTCTTCGTACTCCCGGCGATAGTTCCGGATGTACTTTAAAATGCCCTCTCGTCGCCGAGTTTACGCTGAACGCCTACCTGCTAAACTAGACCCTCCTCTGTTACCCAGCGATCCGAAAGCGGAATTTCTGCTGTAAGGCTGGCATCACTACCAAAGCACTACCTTCATTCATCCACAGACTGTCAGCAAGTTTCCTGTCTCGTTCCAGATAGCGCGTGGAAGACCCTTGCGCCACACAGTCTAACTCAGGCAGTCTAACTCATATAGTTTGACTCACTTTTCTACCTTCAACTTTCAGCATCTTTCACTTTTACCTTTGCCGTTGGTCCAGCTGTATTTCTTTCTCTTCTATCTTCTTTATCAATGTGCAGATATAGTTGTGTATACTAGTCCAACCTGCTTTATTTTTAATAATTTTTTCAATCATTTCTCTCACTGTCACAAAATTCACATCTGTCTCTTTTTCCATTCTGTTCCTTTCTACTATCCATCTGTTGTTCTCTAACATCGTATATGTCACAGTATCCGAGTGTACACAGTATAGGCATTCATCTGAGTCAGCCTTTCCGAACCTAGAGAGGTAGGCCCTAAAACACCCATGTCCTGTAAACACCTTGGTTAGAAAATAATCCAGTCACCTCTGGCCACAGTCCACCCAATCTCTTATGTTTAGGATCAGCATCTTTGTCCACTGTGTCACATTCTCCATGTTGTTCCACTATTCTTGCCATCTTTCGATTGACCTTTCCCTTTCCTGTCTTCCCTCGGCAATAGTAGGGTTTAGGTCTCCTCTCTCATAGAGCTCTTTTCTTTCCACCGCCAAAACATGCAACAAAACACATCCATTAATGGTCCATGATGGTCCATTGATGGTCCCATGATGGTCTGCTGCCGCAGACACATTCCTGTAGAAGTATGCAAATCGAAACAGTCTTGTTCTCTCCAATCATGTCATAAGCCTCCCTCATTTCCCTAACACCGTCTAAGACCCAAACTGCACAAAACCGTGTAAATTAAATGAAGCTAAGTCCGTCCCTATTAAGTTTACAAATAAAAATAAAGAACACACTCCGGTTCGCCTAAATAATACCCGTATACATTATGCACACACAGCCAAATATTTGGGTATCATTCTAGACGTAAGGTTACGATGGAAGCCACACGAAAAGAAAAAACGGGAATAACTCGGCTTAAGGTACAAGAAATGTACTGGTTATTATGTAAGATGTTATGTAAGACATTTTACCATGCCATCCGCAATAAAATTATTTTGTACAAACAAATTCCTTTAGGACATGTGGACAAATGGTAACCAGGTGTGAGGTTGTGCCACCTAAAGCAATATAGGCGTTTTCAGAATAATGTGCTGAGCAAAATCGTTAACGGCCTTAGTATTTCAGAAACAATGACCTGAATAGGTCTGTGTAGTAGTGTAATGAGTTAGACAAGAACTGCGTATTAATTTCTACAGATCAGATTACAGTTATAATACATAAATATACCACAAAAATTCTACTTCCGTTTGCAGGATATTTATATGCTTCTGACTTTTAAAAATACTTAAAATAGAAATTATCCAAACAAATAAGGTGTGACTTTGAATAATCCTCTTTATGAGTTTTATGACAATACTGGTCAATAAGTCTGGTATATATGTTAGAAAAGTAACGTAAAGGGCTTAAAGTGCTTTACAATATCTTATTTTCTTTAAAATTGTAGCTTAAAAAGTGTGTCAATTGTATACACAAGTTAGGTTATGTAATATTTATTTTAAATTCCTTCTGTGGAATAGACTAACTATTCAAAAGACAGAAGGCTTATTCCCAAACCTGCCCTAATTAGATTTTTTCGATGGAGTTGTATTATTACTAACAAATCTAATTCTATTTTTAAACCAGTGCTAAGTGTCTAAGTTTTAAAAGAAAACAAATTAAAATTTAACTTTCTATTGTAAAGTAAATGAGCTTATATGCAATACATTTCTTTAATATTAACATTTCACATACTTTAAACTAATTAGTTTTTGGAAAATAATTACAAAGCGGCTATTTATTAAACTCTTTTGCTAATAAACAACATCAAAAAACAAAATTTCACTCAATTTTACCCACTTGAAAAGGGAGGTAGCTAAAATTTAATCCCAATTTATCTCCGGATCTAAATTATTAGTTATATTCCGGTTGTATTCTGATGGAATATTTTGCCAAAGCGGGAGCGGGCCTTTTCAAGGGCCCAATCCACTTTTGGGATTCACTATTATCCATGAGTTTATCCCAACAGACCCGAGTTGTGCATCGTACAAAAGAGACTTGACAAAAATGGCTGCTGATAACACATATTATGGCCCTAGGCAACCACTGCCGGGTCTTCAATAAAACGTTTACGTTACCCCTTTTTTGAATATATATTATACACTAAGCATTTCTTAGAGAGGAATAATCATGAGTGCATACGTTTGGCAATGTTTGAGTGAAACGAAGTTTATAAAATTAAAAATTCAACACTGTGTTGATAAAGAAGACCTGAAATTTGTTGTTTCTTTTTTCCAATATTAGATAATTTCTAAAGCTATTATCTTATGGCATGTTTTACATAGACTATATTTTTTGAGACTTTAAGATACACTAGAATAAATGTAATTTTTTCTTATTTTTTTTAAGTAAAACTACAGCAGGAATCTTATGGTTATTGTTATTTGATCAGTACTACGATCGATAGGCAAGTTAGTTCTATCTTAAATTTAATGCTATGGAAGAGTGATCTAAGCTTATATTCTCCAATAGTCAATAGGTTCTAATGAATAATAACGCTATTAACTAAGGTGTAAGCGATTTATGTTAAGTTGGGTTTGGCATTTCAACATGAATATACATAACGACTAAATAACGCTTCCAAATTCTACAACTTTAATTTGAAAATTGTGGTTCTGTTCGAAATACGTATCGCTTACTACGTTCATTTTATTGTCAACATAATAGTGCATCAGAGCAAGTAATTTGATGAACCATGGAACGTATTGCACCACGTTTATACTAACTGATAAAATGCATTCACAAACACGTCGTACAGTGCGTACAGAAGAACTTGTTGCAGCTGTAGAGCATAGCATACAGGAAAACGCAAATTAGTCTATATGCCATCGTGAATAGCAGTTAGATACGTGTCCGTCCACTGTATGGAAGATTTTGTAAAAAGATTTTTTTTGCGTGCTTACAAAATCCAACTCATGCAAGAATTGAACCTTGAAGAGGACCTTGAACCATGCTTGAAGAACCTTTTGGCATTATAATTTAAATATCATTTCTGGCATATCTCCGTCAAGGCAGTCTCGGACGTGGTCTAATCTGGAGGTCCAATTTTCGATCCCTTTTTTCCAATATTTGTCGCCGTATATTGGCAGTAACGCAGTGGCTAATCGCACAATCTTAAAGCTCAATTTACGGTTCGAAACGTGAATCTATGTGATTACCAAACGTTTCCTTCAATAAATCAATTGTGGCATGAGCTGTCTGATATGTTGCGTCGTCTTATTAAAATGACAGCTTGTGCGCATTACGGTTGTTCAAGTGGGGAATAAAAACGGCAGTAATCATGGCTCCATAGTGGTCACCATGAACCGTAACGTTCTGGACAGCTTCGTTTTTGAAGAAGTATGGTCGAAAGATTCCACCAGACCATAAAACATACCAAACAGTCAGTTTTCCTGGATATAATAGTCTTTCATTATACATTTAAAAATTATCTTAACTACAAATAGGGCAGTTTTGTTTGTTGACGTAGTCATTTAACAAAAAGTGAGCTTCATCGCTAAACAAAATTCGCTAATGAAAATCGGAATCAACGACAATCTCGTTTTGGAACCACTCACCGAATCTACGAATCTACGCCCTGCTAGGTGATTATATACCTTCAATTCTTGCATGAGTTGGATTTTGTAAGCACGCAAAAAAAATCTTTTTACAAAATCTTCCATAAAGTGGACGGACACGTATCTAACTGCTATTCACGATGGCAGATAGACTAATTTGCGTTTTCCTGTATGCTATGCTCTACAGCTGCAACAAGTTCTTCTGTACGCACTGTACGACGTGTTTGTGAATGCATTTTATCAGTTAGTATAAACGTGGTGCAATACGTTCCATGGTTCATCGAATTACTTGCTCTGATGCACTATTATGTTGACAATAAAATGAACGTAGTGAGCGATACGTATTTCGAACAGAACCACAATTTTCAAATTAAAGTTGTAGAATTTGGAAGCGTTGTTTAGTCGTTATGTATATTCATGTTGAAATGCCAAACCCAACTTAACATAAATCGCTTACACCTTAGTTAATAGCGTTATTATTCATTAGAACCTATTGACTATTGGAGAATATAAGCTTAGATCACTCTTCCATAGCATTAAATTTAAGATAGAACTAACTTGCCTATTGATCGTAGTACTGATCAAACAACAATAACCATAAGATTCCTGCTGTAGTTGTATTTAAAAAAAAATAAAAAAAAATTACATTTATTCTAGTGTATCTTAAAGTCTCAAAAATATAGTCTATGTAAAACATGCCATAAGATAATAGCTTTAGAAATTATCTAATATTGGAAAAAAGAAACAACAAATTTCAGGTCTTCTTTATCAACACAGTGTTGAATTTTTAATTTTATAAACTTCGTTTCACCCAAACATTTCCAAACGTATGCACTCATGATTATTACGTAACGAAAAAACTAATATATGAGAAACAGTGAGTTATCATTAAACCTATGACTTGCATGCCTCATTGCTTGACTTTACGTTTAGTTCTGATGACATATTTATAGTACCTACATATGCGTTCTCCAAAATTTTCAGATTTAGATAATTTAACAGTGACGAGTCACGACATATTAATAATTATATAATTGTATATATATATATATATATATATATACATAAATATATAATTATATAATATATATATATATATATATATATATATATACATAAATATATAATTATATAATATATATATATATATATATATATATATATATATATAATATTTATGAATTATTATGAAACTTTTTAGAGCTGTACAAACAACTAAGTATAGAAAAATTAAAAATAAAACTTATATTTTTTGCAGGCACTCTGTATATAAAATTGTTGGCAAAAAAAATAAATTCTTGGGGTTTTCGCCCTGTATAAATGGTTCCTATCATCGGATTTCAACTAAAACAATCAAGTTCTTTGTCGAGCACTTTTGCAAAATTAAAATATAAATTTCGTATTTTATAAGATAATATGTATTCCGACTAAACAAAAAGATAATCCCAAATGCGGCCCTGTTGCAGGCCTACACGTGGTAATGTTTACATCTCCCTGCATCGCTTAATGAATTTTACTATAGTACTGGGATCGACTAAAACATTGTCTACTGCAACCCTATAAAGAAATACTAAAGACTTCCGCAAGGAGAAAAGTAGAATGGATGAATGACGAGATACTCAATAGGACGGAACAACGGAGACAATTTAAAAATAAAGACAACAATATCGTCCGTTTTCTTTTTAAATTTTACAAGAGATGACTAGCGTATTAGCTACGGTATTTATAGAACTACGTACAGGTCAGGGCAGGCTCCTGTTTATAACACATGCTAAATTACAAACAACATACGTTTTACTTTTTTAACAGTATCGTGTAAAATACCTTTTTAAGCGTATTACAATATGTTTAACATACTTTAATTTTCAATTTTCTACTTAATGAAGGCAAAAATTAAAATAATCCAAAATTGCATTAATTTGATTAATAATTGTAATTGATTACGCGGAACAATTTTAGAGCCACATACCATACTCATCATATTAATATAACACATTAACCCGATATTGGATATAAATTTTATGAATTTTACTTTTTAATGTAAAAAAATTAAAACTATCATAAAAAATTTAACTGTTTCCCAGAAATGAGGATTGCGTTCTCTGGAGGTTTGGTATTTTCGTTAAACATCCCTCAAATGCATATGTTTTTGTGACGATACAGAAGTATTATATACCTTACCTAAAAGGCAAGTAAGTTTTTCCTAGAAAAAGAAAGATAATTATGACCTCCAAAAATGAGATATGGGATAGAAGGTGCAGAGAGATAGAATCTTATATTGGAGGACGACAATGCACTGAGGCGTGGAAGTTTATACTCTGTTAAGAAGCCGACTAACGAGAAAGTGATTCTAAATCCCATAAATCCCGAGGATTAGACACATTATTACAAACATCTATTAAATGAGAACAGAGATGAATTTAAAGAAGATATGAATTCATCAAGAATCGAAATTCTGGGAGAGCATATTACCATAGACATCAACATAGTTCAAAAAGCTATAGCAGGGATGAAGAATGGGAAAGCAAGTGGACCAGAGGGAGTAATTACGGAATTAATAAAAAATGGCTCAGAGAAATTACACAGAATGATCACGGTGATATTTAACGAATATAGTAATGGGCATCCAACACCAGATGAATGGAAAACAGCATATATGACCCCAATATATAAAAAAGGTGACAGGAGAAATTGTAAAAACTATAGAGGGATATCGGTCACAAGTTCAATGAGTCGACTATATGGTCGAATACTACGAGACCTGATAGAGGAAGATTATCAATCGTCTGAAGACGAAGAACAAGGAGGATTTAGAGCAGGTCGTTCATGTACAGATAACATCTTCTGTCTTAAACAAATTATAGAAAAGAAAATTGTGGCAAATAGAGAGTTACATATGACTTTTGTAGATCTTGAGAAGGCATATGACACAGTCCCGCTAAATAAACTATGGGAAGTCCTGGGCACATCAAACATACATCTAACATTGGTAAGTGCTCTCAAAGATCTATATTGTGGTTCAAACTCCTAAATGAAATTCGTACACCTCTTAGCTGAAAAATTTGCAGTTACTAAGGGTCTCAGACAAGGATGTTGTATCTCTCCGACTCTATTTAAGATTTATATCTCTGCAGCTCTGAAACAATGGAAAAGGAAAGTCAAAGGAATGGGTATACAATTGAACGATCAGGATTACATATATACTTTACAGTTTGCAGATGATCAGGTGGTGATCTCAAATGATAAAGATGACATGGAATACATGCTTAGAAAACTAATTGAAGAATACCAGAAATGGCGATTAAATATCAATTTAGAAAAGACAAAATACGTCTCAATTGGAGCCGAAGCAGAACAACTCGATATCGATGACAATTAAATTAAAAAATAAATCCATGCAACGAATATAAATACCTGGGCGTCATCTTCGACCGTAGTGGAAAAGACGAACGAGAAATAGAACATCGAATTGTACAAGCACGAAGAGCTATAGCATGTTTGAACGGAATTCGATGGAGTAAAGAAATATCAAAGAAAAGAAAATGGAACATCTATGAGACAATGGTTAAAACTAGCCTACTTTATGGAGCTGAGACATGGAGAATAATCCGAAAAATATAAAAAGGTCGAAGCCACAGAAATGGATGCCATCAGAAGATCGATGAGAATATCAAGAGCCGACAGAATACGGAATGAAGTGATAAAACAACAAATGGGTATAGAGGGCACTATAGTTGAGGATATTGAGAGAAAATAGCTCATATGGTATGGGCATATGAGCCGAATGGGGGACGAAAGATTGCCCAAAAAAACGATGATGTGGCAACCACCAGAGAAGAGGAAACGAGGAAGGCCACCACAGAGCTGGAACCTGGGAGTTAGGAAAGCGATTAGCGCTCGAAATCTGGACGAAAACCTAACTCAAGACAGAATACAGTGGCGTCGGACAACGTCGTAAGACGTTATAAAAAACCGAATATATATATATATATATATATATATATATATATATATATATATATATATATATATATATATATAAGTTTGTCCTAAATTGACAATAAACTTATAAGTTATGCCCTATTTTTCGATTACGTATATTCTGTAATGGTATTTATTATTTTAATTAATTAACCATCTAATTTTATTACTTATTCCAGTAATAATTAAAATATTGGAATTCTTGTAACTTGGAACTCAAAAAGAAATATAGTATTTCCGCTGTTTTATAATTTATTTAGTTTGCTGAATTATTCTATGTGATTATTTCTGTCTGTGTTAATTAATATAGATTATTATAAATTTACCTTCCCGTTAGTTGTTAAATAGCAAATGGACCAAATGTAGTAAATAGATTATTTTTAACGTCCATTTTTCGTAACTTAGCTATTAAGAGTGCTCATTTGACCGATTTTAGTTCCCTTAGAGATTATACCTTAAACTATTAGACAATTAAAATGCCATCAACGCTGTGACTTGCATTATCCTCCGTTGACAGAGGATGCAGTATTTACAGTTCAATACACTTGCTTCCATCGAATTCAGCAGATAGAATTCCTAATATCAATCGATATACCAGTAAAGTCATTGACGAGAATACAGTTCCATAGATTAAATTCTAAATACAGACTACTAAACTGAATTTGTTATTAAATATTTGTTATCCACAGGTTTAGTATCAGCTATTGTGTTGCATGCATTAAAAAGGATGACGGTATAATGAACTAAATGGAAAGGAAATCACAATAATAAAATTGATTTAGTAAGCGAACAATAAAAACCTGTAATGCTAAGTTAAAGAAATTATGTTTTTGATTGTCATTTATACAGGGTGTTTCAAAAAAGGTAACCCCGTCTCTAGAGTAGGTAAAAAACTGAAAAATAATTGGGGTTTGCTTAATAAAAAATTTTTGTAACGCCATCCGTTTTCAAGATACAGGGCGTTGAAGAAAAAAAAATTTACGCATTTTTTACGATTTTGTCGAAACTACTGGCAACATTGTAATGAAATTTTATAAGAATATGTTTTGGAAACTGATACATCCCATGAATTTGTTTTTATATCTGATTCTCATAGAGGGCACTAGTTACACGGATCGTACTAGGTATTAGTCAATATAGCTTTTTTAAGAGTATAATTATTAATCAAAATTTCAGGTAAACTTAAACATCATTCAATTTTACACGAAAACGGTAATCTTGGTAAAACTCGATACTGTGTACCGTTTTCGGAATATTTTGATTTGAAAATTATGAAGTAATAATTGATGCTGGTAGTAATGATAAAGTTCTAATAGGTATACCTCTATTTTCTCCAAGTGTTTCATGGAAATCTGACATTTAGTGATTGTTATGACGATAAATCAACAATAATTAGAGTTTTGAAACCTTGTTATTTGTAAAATCAAATCAAAATGTACTCAAATGTTGAATACACTGACATGTTACTAACCTTAAAAAGTTTCCTATAAGAAACTTACCAAGTAAAAAACATTTAGAGCCGTTGAACGACATTGTCGAGAAACTGGGAATGTGAGACCAAATAAAATAAATTCTGGTAGACTAAGAACAACAAGAACAATTAATAAAGAAAATAATATTTTAAATTTACTTGATCAAGATCCAACAGTAAGTGTAAGGAATATATCAAGACAAACAAATACTTCTTCTTCAAGTACTTGGCGGATACTGAAAGAACAGCAATTACATCCTTATCATTACAGACAAGTTCAAGAGCTCTTGCCAGATGATCTATCGGTTAGAGTGGATTTTTGTGAAACATTGCAACAAAGGGCAGCCCACAATCCAAATTTTTTAAAACGCATTCTTTTTACGGACGAGGCCACCTTTACGCGACAAGGTATGTTTAACTCCCATAATGCACACTACTGGTGTGATGAGAATCCACGAGTCAAAAGGGTATCATATTACCAACACTCATTTAAAGTTAATATTTGGGCAGCAACTTTAGGTAACAAATTAATAGGTTATCATATTCTACCTCGAAATTTAAATGGTGATATGTATGTTGATTTTTGAAACAATTCCTTATTCGAGATATTAGAAGATTTAACGCTAAACGAGCGAAGATCTTTATTTTTTATACACGATGGAGCTCCACCACACTTCGATAGAAGGTGTCGTAATTGGTTGAGTAATCATTTTCCAAATCGATGGATTGGTAGAGGTGCAGAAGCTCCGATTCATTGGCCTCCTCGGTCATGCGATTTTAACCCTTTGGACTACGCAGTTTGGTCGTATATTAAGGAAAAAGTCTATGCTACAGAGGTAAATTCACACCAAGAATTGGAAGAAAGAATTCAATGTCAATTTAATGACATCATAGCTGATCCCCTACCGTTTAGAAGGTTAATGAAATCTTTAGAAAAAAGAATAGACTTGTGTATTCGCGAAAATGGAGGACATTTTAAACACTTACTGTAATTGAATTTTATTTTATGTTCTTAGTCAATAATTTAATTTTCTTCTTGTGAGGTTTGTACTTCATAATTTTCAAATCAAAATATTCCGAAAACGGTACACAGTATCGAGTTTTATCAAGAGTACCTTTTTCGTGTAAAATTGAATGATGTTTAAGTTTACTTGAAATTTTGATTAATAATTATACTCTTAAAAAAGTTATATTGACTAATACTTAGTACGATCCGTGTAACTAGCGCCCTCTTTGAGAATCAGATATTAAAACAAATTCATGGGATGTATCAGCTTTTAAATCATATTCGTATAAAATTTCATTACAATGTTGCCAGTAGTTTAGGCAAAATCGTAAAAAATGCGTAAAATTTTTTTTCTTCAACGCTCTGTATCTTGAAAACGGATGGCGTTACAAAAATTTTTTACTAAGCAAACCCCAATTATTTTTCAGTTTTTTACCTACCCTAGAGACGGGGTTACCATTTTTTAAAACACCCTGTATTTAGTAAAAAAATAGATTTAAAAAATAAATGAAATTTAAATAAATTAGCAATAAATTAAATATATGACATTACTTAACAAAAATGTAACTTTTATAACGTTACAACCTCATTTTTATTAAATAAAATGAGTCATGCTCTAAAAAACTAATAGACACTAAAATTAAAAATTTCATCTAGAAAAATATACTCCACCACTGTAATACGGGATATAAAGATATACATATGCCGAAAGCAAACATTTCAAATATTATTAAATATTTGGTCAACGCATACACTTCTTCGATCGATCTTTCGTTGTGCTTTTAAGTATACTTTTGACGGAAGCCCAAGTTGACACATACTATATTTGCAGCTTTTTATTTCTCTCGGCGAACCTGAATTCAGCAGATAACGACACATTTTTATAATAAAACATTTTAAAACATCTTAGAGCACAAAACAGATTAAAACTAATTGTATTGAAAATATACTCTATAATGGAAATACCCGATTAAGCTTTTGTTATACATGTTATCTTCTAATCGGATCAGTATTTAGATACATTGTGACTTATTTTGGTTAAACCTAATATACGAATACAAGTACTAACTGTCTTCAGCTCTTACGTGCTTCAGAAATTTTTATGTAAACAGTACAGAATCTGTATAGAATCTGTAATACAGGTGTAGGCGGAGCATATAGTAATTTTTTTTATTTGACATCAATATGATGTTTCCATTATAACAGCGTGATGTATAAAAACCAATAATCAATTTAATTCTAGCCTAACTTAACTAACGGAACCTGTTAATACCAAGTTACACGCTTTAACATTCTTAGTTTTACAATACTACACCACTTTACCTTGTACACTTTACACCGCACCTTTTCGCACTTTAGTTTAACACTCACTCTGCCAGATCAAGTGGTTTTGTTCGTTTCAGTCGTCTAATCACTTTAGTATTGTCTAAGAATTGACCAACCTCTAGATTTACGTGCTGATGAAGCATTTTTCATAGTCCTTAGCTTGTTTTTGTATTACCTCGTGTGACAGTTTCTACATTTCAATCTTTATGGAGGCTATCGTTACTAACATACCAGGGAGCATCGACTGTGTCTCGAAGTACTTTGTTTTGGAACCTTTATATGATATTTATATTACTTTCACTGGTACATTCCCATAATTGGATACCGTAAATCCACATCGGTTTGAAGACTTGATCATAGATCAGGAGCTTATTATATACTGATAAGGTCAAATATCAACTCAATAACCAATACGTCTTTTTTGTATTTCAACTTGAGTTCTTCTTGCTTTTCCTTAACATGTGTTTTTATCTTAATTTAGCGGCAAGTGTCATACCGAGGTATCTAGCCATGTTGACCTAAGGAATTATATATGATGATTGATATACACACAACCAAAGTTATATGAAATCATCTGGTATTTCCTATTATTTAAAGCGAATTTAAAAAAAATAATATACGAAGTCAAAGAATATTTATTTTAAAGCAATTTAATCACCAACATATAAAAATTAAAGAAAACGGTAAACTTTTGAAATAATAAACTGAAACGGCTTGTTTTAAGGTTAATAACATAAAAAATTTTAATATGAAACAATTAATGTTTAGATTGATTTTATTAATTTGTGTTTTTTTTAGTAGTCAGTGTAATCACCCTTAACCCGTATGCAAGCTTTAATTTGTATCGGCATGTAACTAAACAACTTGCCAATATTTTGGTGTAGCAGGCTGTTCCATTCTTCAAGAGCAGCTTGTACTAACTGTGCAGTGTTTGATGATTTCTCCCGGTGAGCTCTAATTCTTCTTTTATGCATATCTCACAATTGCTCTATAGGGTTAAGGTCGTGTGAGCAAGCAGGTCACCCCAGAAGAGTAATATGTTCTGCTTCAAGTAAGCCTATAATCACTTTGCTGATATGTGCAGGTGCATTATCATGCATCAAAATTAAATTTGCTCCCATTACTCCTCTACAGAGCCTAACTAAAGTTTCTAAAACCAAATCAAAATACCTACGAGCTGTCAGAGTTGGTTGGATGAAAATTAAAGAAGTTTTTTTACTGATCATAATGTTTCCGCAGAACATGACACTTTATCCTTTATATCTGTGAACAGATCTGTTAAATTTCGTTTTTGCTTGTCTTCTTCGCTTTCTAAGTACACGAATTCGTCGATCATCTGATTTTTTACAAATTCTAGCTTCGGCTAAAAATAGCACATTTTGACAATTTCTAATGTTCCAGTTTTGGTGTTAAAGACACCAATTGAAAGACCAATTGAAAGATCAAATTGATCAATACTGTTGGCCAATAAAAAAATCGTGGTGAGCCATTGGTACTTTTTGAACACTTCGTCTTAGTCTATTCTTAAGCGTTACTAATTCCTGGTACCTAGCATAAGTTTTTGACACAACGCCCTGTGTCAAACCTACTACTGCCGCTATGTCTCTCTGAGACATTCCTTATTCCACAAGACCAATAATCTTTCCCCTTTGCGCCTGCGTTAATACCACGTAGTGCATATTTTCGTTTTTAAATGCAAAAGTAAGTTTATTTATTTTTGTTTAATATACAACTAAAGCAAATAATCTATAATGTACCGAGCTGTGTTATCTGATTGTTTTATCGGTTTGTTAATTTTCAATAAAAACCTTTACTTCGCAATAATAACAAGCTTTTTCAAAAGAAATAAATATTGAGTTAAGTAAGTTTGAAATACATCGTGATTCCATATAAGTTTGGTTGTTTGAATATGGGTATATGCTCAATATGTTTGTTGCTAACTTCTCCACTTCGGTATTTGTATGCTGTACTTAATCTGTTACTTAAATTACGTTGTCACCAACAGCCATAATTGCCGTATCATCAGTAAACGTAGCTACAACACTTTGCTCTGAAACTGGCAGGTCCTTAGTATATAGGAGATATAGGATGTAGGTAGGGTCCCAGTTCACTCTATTTGTAGTACCTCAGCACTAATTTTCCTTAGTTTAGAATAAGAAGCTTCCTGTTTAATCTTAAAGTATCTCTGTGACAAAAATAAAATTAAGATCTTTGAGTATTGGACGGGAAGGTCCATTTTTATCTTATGCTTCAGACCTTGTCGAAGGCCTGTGCTACATGCAAAAATAATGCTAAACAAATTTTTTTTTCTTCAGGTAATCTTCCGATTACGTTCGTGGACTTGATCGATTATAGAGAGCTGATTTCGGAATCCGAATTGGTGATCGGGGATGAGTCATCTTTCTTCGATAATAGTTACCTTCCTTAGTTGTGGAACATATATATTAAATATATTAAATGAAACGATGTGTTCATTAGATTGATAAGTTTAACCAGGTCTTTTCAAGGTAGCTTCTTAAGGACCTGCAGAGTTATCATATCGTAGCTGGAGTCCTTTTTGGGAGTAACGGTCGTGTCTATTTCGTTTTGAATCTCTTTTCTTGTAGTTAAAGGAATAACCACGACATCATCTTGTCAAACAACTTTTGGGAGAGATTTATATGTCTACTATATGGTTGCAAAACACTTTCGAAATAGTTTGCAAATACAAATCCTTTTTGTGTGTTGTTTTTCGCCCAACCTCTTCGTTTCTTTCTTATAGGAGGCGTTTGCGTAATAAGTCTTTTTATATTCTTTATGGTTTTGAATTTTTGAATATCGATCGGTATTGAATTTTTTTCACCTCAGCCTCCAAGTCTTGAATCGTAAAAGATCTCAGACAAGATCATTTAAATCGGTAATGTCAAAATATTGTAATTTAAGCAAAGTATTAATTACTATTTAACTGGGAATAAGCCACAATTAAAGGTTAAAATACGTTTATTGACGTTTCAAAGCAAAGTATAAGTAGATATTGTTGTAATAAGCAGATGTTAAATTTATAGGTAACAAAAATTAGCAACCATTTTAAATTTAGATTAAATTGTTTGTTCTAACTGGATAAATTTCTGTAAGAAATGTATCCAAGTGTTGCTACGCCACTGGTAGCAATTAACTTACAATTCTTAACTTCTACCTAGGTAAATTCTCACGAAAGTCGAAAATGTATTTAAAAGATATGTTTACCCGTAGATTAACTTTCTCCGACCAATTCCCAAAAATTTATCTGTTAGACCAGAATTCAAAAGGTCGTTTTTTACCTACCTCTGTATAGAAATATCGAAGTTGTCCCCCGCCGCTTGCAAATCCCTTGCAATAGTCAGGTATTGAAAATCGGAATTTTAAGTCAGAATAATATTGTACCCCAGCTTAGCTGGTCGCTCGCATATTAGTTAGTTTTAGTTTCGACTTCGATATAATTCGACGCAATTTTGGTTGAAGAGTTTTTAGACTATTGCGTAATCAGTATACAATTGTATCCCAGCTGAGCTGGTCGCTTCTTGTTTTTAGAATTTTATCTCTCGCATTTTAGTTATCGTTACATAGCTTAGAGTTAAAAGCTGAACGCTCATTATTTATCAAGTTTATTCATATATAAGAAAACGTCATTAGTTAAAGTGATAATTAGTAGTAACATTATTTTAATCTGTATCAGTCCTAGTGTTTGTAGTGTTTCGTGGACTAGTGTAAAGACAGTAATCTGAGCTATTTCAATAAAGAACTTGCGCTAAAACTTTGGCTAGATATTAACTTAGTAGTAGTAACATTCAATTATTAAATTACGTATTGTTTGAACTGCTTGTGTTCTTATTTTTCACGCCAGTGGGTGATCCTTCGGATTGGAAGTAATTACAAGACTTAGTACGCTCTAAATGGTAGCAATATCGCCATTATAATTTGTTGAACAAATGTCCGTTTAATTCTACCACTAACATGATAGTGGTCCTATACATTATGGCAGACCAGTGAGAATGTTATTAAATTAAAAATTCCCCGACACTTGGATTGAAAGAGGTGGACCTGTAGTATGGCTTCCTAGATTTTCAGATCTTAACTCTTTGGATTTTTTCTACTGGGTTTTTCTAAAAGAAAAGGTTTACTTCGAACGCATAACGAATGCGAAAATATGAAGTCGCTCGTATATAAGCTGATGTGATGTTTATAGACGAAAACATGCTACAGAGGGTTCGGTAACCTTATTGGGTTTTATGTAATTTTAAAAATATGAGGAATTATAATAAATATATAATTATTTTGGATATTTAAGGTTATAGTTTACAATTTGGAATATAAGAGTAAGAGTATAATACTACTGGTCTTATATAATACATGAAACATAGATATATAATACAAATAAACTGACTTCTGTATACACTCGCGTTCTCTCAGTACGACAGAGAAAACTGACGCAAAGCAGTCCCTGCCTCTCTTGCTAATGAGCAAGGTTAATCGATCACGTGACCTTTTCATTGGTCACGTAGTCGATAAATCTCTCAAATTAAAAAGAGATGCAGTGACCGCTTTGAGTCAGTTTTCTCGCTGTCCTACTATAGGAACGGGCCTGTATTGCAACTTTTAGTCTATTTGAATTATATGTCTATGTACTGGTATTATAGATTCTTAGTTTTAGATTTTTTACAGTAATTTTAATTTCTGCATTTTATTTAAAGTTTCTGTTGCCTTATTTTCTGCAGTTTTTCTGATAATTCTCTTTAACTTTATTGTTGGTATTCACTTGTATGCTCGTCCATCGAAATCGAATTGTTATCCGAGTTATCCAGTTATCCCGGTATCTGAGACAAAACCATATTCATTGATACTTCCATGAATTTCGTTTGGTCTGTGTTGACAGTTCGCCAGCTGATAAATTTAACTAATGGTACATTACCTGAATAGCTGTCTGAGTTTATTTTGCTGTCCATAATATTAATGTTATCAGCATAAACCAATATTTTCTCCTTGTATCCCTTTTACTTTACAAAAGACCCATTCTAGTACAATATTAAATAAAAGTTGGGATATAAGTATTGTATATTACATTGATATAGTTCGGTTTATGTGAAAAAATATAAAGTTTTCTCATTTCTTGCCATCTAATAAAGCTTTTTTATCGATCAATAACAAGCAGCGTTTTCTGAGTACCTATCTGTTTTTTATTTGTATGTAATGGCATTTTTCTTTATATATATATATATATATATATATATATATATATATATATATATATATATAATGAAAAAACAAAGATTTTAATAAGAGATCACTTTACCTGATAATTCCTACGTATTTATAATTTATTTTTATCCTAAAAATATTACAAAACGAATAGTGGTCTCATTACCATTGTTAAAAACAAGAAAAGACTGCGGTGTACTAATTGAGCTGATTAAAATCTTGTTACGTAAGGCATAAACACTAAATAGGCATGTAGAGCCGACAAGTTATCAAAGACAATTGTAATTATATGTATAATGTCAGGAAAGTAGTAAGGAGCACGTTTTGCTTTAATCTTCCAAGGCTAATTAGAGCACTAATAGTGGCAAGATTACACATCGTCCTCTTGGAACTCTCAGAAGGCACTTTGTACCGATATTACTTTTATGTTACTCCAGTTTAAATTGGACTGTATCGCTTAAAAATTTTATAAGACGGTATTCACTTACGAGACACTTTGGTTAATTACAGTATTATCATCCCTGTTTCATCAGACACTCAAGCTGATACAAAAAAACACGGAAAGGCTAAAAAATCAAACACAAGAGATTTGACGAATTGTGCTTCAGCGCCATATATCTGGCTGTTCAATTTATATATATATATATATATATATATATATATATATATATATATATATATATATATATATATATATATATATATATTGGTATTTAAAAGTAAAACAATTGGGAAACACGCGATTTTAAAAAAATGAAAATACATAATATTATGCACGTGTAGATGTAAACTTCGTAGATGAAATACTTCGGTCACATTATGAGACACCCTGAAAAATATGATCTTTTACATCTGATCATTCAGGGAAAGATCCAAGGTAATCGTGGTCCTGGTAGAAGAAGAACATCATGGCTGAAAAATCTAAGGCAATGGTATGGAAAATCAACTACATCGTTATTTAGAGCTGCTGTCAATAAAGTCACGATAGCGAATATGGTAGCCAACATGATATCTAACGATCGATAACGGTCATGGAACTAGGAGAAGATGTAAACTGTGCCAGTGTCTTTGAAATTGGTTTTTATTATTGAAATATGTCAATTGTTTCTACAATCTTGTATAAGTATTCTCAAATATGAAAGAATGGTTATTTATCAAATTATGCTTGGTTAAGGCTGTACCGTTTATTTTTTATTGTGTCTTATGCTCTTATTGTGTACAATAACTTGTCGGTGTAAACGTTGATGCGTCTGTCCAATATATGTTAAGTTACATTCCTTGCAATTTACTTTTGCAAAGGAAGTTATAAAACTATATTTTTGTCGCAAATAATAGTTTCCAATGACTAAAGATAAACAATAAACTATAGCAGAATCGGTCAAACAAATTCAAATATTTAATTAATACTTTGTGGATGTAGGACCTAAAATGGCACAGCATATACAAAAAATCAAAATTATATTAAAAAGAAAGAATTGTTAGCTTCTAAGTAACTTCATTTTCCCAACAACTAGATAAAATAAGTACCAAAAAGTATTAGGTGTAGGGTGGTTGACTAATTAGGGTGAAATAACATGAAAACACAATTGACACTCGGATACGGAAGTCAAAAAACGTATTAATGCGTCTTTATCGGACGATTCTCAAGTGAAAGGCAGACAATAAATGAGTCTTTAATTAATTAGATAAAATTAAATCATGTATATTTCCATTAATATTATTTCCATGATTTCCTCTTTCTTATTCTATCTGGATCTTTTATTTAAATTCAACTCTGTAGAAATTTATTGACATTTATTTATTGTAAGCTTGACAGATATTTAACATTTCTTGTTTTATTTTGGTGTTTTGGTAAAATTTGGTAAAATGGTTTTTACGACTGGACGTTGCAAATAATTATTCATCTAATGTTATTGCTGTATTTATATTAATATTAATTTTTTTTTACAGGTAAGCTTCATCATTCTAAAGTTTTGGAAAGTGGCAAGTACATACGTTTTATTAGTTTTCAACATTATTATTTAGAAAGAGAGATTCTGTTATCTCATTAATTGTAGCCCAGTTTAATTAAATAGTTTCTTGTTTATTCAATGACTAAATTTAACTTTTTAAGTAAGATACAAGGTTAACTAGTTGGTAAACAGATTATAATTAAATCAAATGAAATGCTTTAAAATTTGTTCCAGAGAAAGTCAAATTATTAATTTAAAATAACTAATATATTTTAATGAAATTTAAGTTTGTTATTTAGTATTTTTACGAAATTTAATTTTAATATTCATAACTACTGTTGTAACGAAATATTTTGCCTACCACATAAGGTATAATTATAGGTGGTTCGAAAACTGGGAAGAGAAACTATTGGAGTGGAGATAGGGCAAGCAAAATAAACGATACTGTGCGAACGGCACTCAGGGTTTGTTTGGAGAGCTGGGGTCGTGGATAAGTTAAATGGTAAGGGGTTTGGATTGGGGCAATTACAAAAAAATGAAACAAAGGGGGTTCTTACAATAGTCTCTTGGAACAACCGAACAAAAAAACAACAGGGAGGACCTCTAGCAATTTAAAATGGACGCAGCTTCGAGGTGCCAAATTATAACGATTACAACAACTAGTTGTAACTATTGAAATAATTATTAAAATTACAAAAATGGTTAAAAGACTTTTCTAAAATAAAAGAAAATTTATTTAGAGAAATAAATAAAATATTTATTGTTGTGTCACCATAAATAGTTACAAAAATACAGATGGCACAAAAAATTACATTATTAGTTACAGAGATTTATAACAAAATAAATAAAGAAGAAAAAAAATGGGAATTGCTACATAACTTACAAATATTACTGGGCTATAAACTCGGGCAAATAAAAAATTATTACAAGTAAAGAACTATCTTTTTAAATAATGAAAGCAATTATTATTTTTTTAAAAAATGTCTATCTTGACTTTAAAATTTAAACACAAAAAAAGTTACCTGATTTCACCAAAAAAAAACGGGTGTGGCAGTCCAGTGGTACTGCCGGTAGAAGTTATACTTCTATACACGCGTTCGCCGTTACAAATTTATATGGGAGTCAATCTGCACAATCATTACATATGTAATGCTATAGGTAAGAGAGAGCAGAAAGAGAAACACAATTAGGTATATAATGCATCGTTTGCTGTATATAAACAACAGTTGACCTGTAATAGGAGTATAGTAAATGAAGGATTGAATCAATATTTTGATGAAAATGTATATTTTTAATTTTCATATATGTATGAAAGGAGTTAAATGCAAAAAAAAATTTTGCACATACTCTGCAGATAAATTCATTGTTTATTTTGTTATTAATATAAAAATACAATACAATACACTGCAACATAATTCAATATAATAATTCAATACAAATTAAAATGCAATATTCATAAGTATTTAAAAATGACAATATACATAACTTACTTACGACTATGTTTAATTTACCATAATATTAATGTTAATAAAAAAATAATAATAATATTAATAAATATTAAATAGATTTACAAAATGAACATTTCTATTCTCGAGTAAGAAAGAGAGAGAAAATATATTTTCTGTCTCTCTTCTGTTGAAACTGGATTGGAAATCTCTGAACAGAAACAAATTCATCTCCAAACTGCCAAAAAGCCTGGGGTGACAACCAGGGAGAAACAAAACGAGGATGAGAACAACGATTCTTGTTCCTCTCGTTCTGGAACCTCACTTAAACTGTAACTATTGACAGCTTAATACTACACATTTAACTGCTACTGTCACTTTATACTATATTTCCATGACAAAAAAAAGAAAACGAAAAGATTACGAATTTGAAAATAAATTCGGACTCCAATAAAACTAAACACTCCTTTAACAGCGGCCAGCCTTAGCGAGAGTAAGCAATTATTACGCAAAATATCCTAAAAGAGGCTTTGATCAAAGAATACCGACAAAATACGCATCTTGTGGAATATACACAAACTATAAAATAATTTACATTAACTCTAGCGACGCAAATAAAAGGAAGTTGAAAGATTGGGTGTTTTAACTTATACGAAAGAAAACAGAAATATACTAAGATTATTCTTTAATATTTTAACAAATACGAGAGGATTTCAATATATATCCAAAGAATTTTCAAATGCTAGACTGTTTCAATATTGTATATTGTTTGTATATAGTACGGGTGGCTATATGCCGTCAGGCCCTGGTGACATAAAGGGGGTGAAGAACGATATGGCCCATCTTACCTTTTCCTTACTAATCATCGTTCTGTCGATATATGCCAAGCATTCACTGAGGATATGATTGTTTCTTCAATCGAGTTTGGTCTTGTTGAGGCGCTAGAACTGGGAAAGTGTGTTTTCATCAGAATCTCATCACTTTCACAAAGGTTGAAAGACACCTGACAGTTCTGAATTTTATTCGATATTTCAGCTGTTGTTAGCTTTTGTAAAAGTTTGGATATTTGCAGACAGCCAGACCTCAGGAGGTAGGTTTTGAATAATACGGTGGGTGCGAAAGCAATGAAAAGTGCAATTATTTATATAGTTTTCTCATTATTGCGTTGGATTTATTTTATTTGCCTTCAAAGTCATCGATATGTTCTAGACCGGTATTAGCAATATAGATCTTAGATCTAGCAGTTTCGTTACCGTGGAAGGCCACCTACATATAATATCATATAATATAAATAGTTTTTACAGAAACTAAATATAAATCTCGAAAGTTTTTCTGTGAGTAAATTTATTTACAAGTTTTAAACTTTCGTAAATGTTTTTTTACATCTATCAATTTCTTTCTACTTATCCTCTATAAAAGTAACCATTATATGCACGTTTCGCCATCAATTCAACACATATACGCCCGCTAGTAAAAAAGTTTTTTCGCTGTAAAATATGTCCTGGGCTTCCAACAAACTTTATGAGCTCAGAAAAACCTTTTTATATATTTCTATTATAGGAGACTTCCCAAACACCTGAAAACGACAAAAAGCGCCCGAAAGTGGCGAGCGGTAATATAATAAAGAGTTTCTGTTTTTTTATTGACGGCGAGGGCAGAATCCAAACGATGCATGCTTTTTTTTTCAATAGCGAGTAATATCGATACGTTCGAGATGTACACGCAATCATTTACTGCAAAGCGGAGTATTTTTTGATATTAGGTTTGCTTTTTACGGCTTCATCAGCAATAATAAACTCAATCGTAGGGTTATATTATCTAAAATAAAATTGAACTGATCTAAGTTTTCAAAATTATAAAGTGAACTTCTTACAGCGATAGAAGTCAATAAACCAATTAAAATAATATGAAGATGAATGTACTGGGTGTCCCAAATTGGTATGTTTTGCAGGGTATACCGAAAACTAGAGGAGATAAAAGTAGTTAAGATGTCATGACTTATTTTTTCGTTAAAGTAACGATTGTCCAACCAAATCATTAATAGCTCCGCTCATTAGCGAGATACAGGGCGATTATTGAAAAATGTCGAAAACAACAGGGTTAAATATCTTCTTTATTGCGAAAAATTTAAAAAAACTTTATTGAAACTTTTGACAGATATATTATGGAAGTTCAGTGGCGTTCAAGAATATTTTTTAGAGGGTCTCACTAAGGAAATATAATAACAAATTATGTTTTTTATGTGGGACACCCTATATATTTTGACAATTTTCGTTTAAATTTTATTTTTAATTCTCTTTCGTCTGATAATGTTATATATCTATTTTTAGTTTTTGAAGCTACTATGCAAATAATATGTTTGTAGTTGAAATAAAACACTCCCAACAATGGTAAAACATTTTAACATTTTATTATGAGGATACTTATCCCTTAACAGTTTTATTTAGTGAAAATAAAATCAGTACCTACTTAACTTAAAAGTAATATAAATACTTAACTGTTTATTGTTGGTTCAAAGTGAATTATTATTTTTAAATTTGATTGCATATTTTATAAATAAAATTATTACGAAATAGAACACACTTTATATTATCAACTTTTTCGTTTCCATTTATAATCTTTTATCCAATTTAATATTATTGTCCTTAATTTTTTTTATTATTGTTCTAAAGCTATTTTCATGTGACATCTTAATACAATTTACTATTTTTATTGGGGATAAGCCACAATTTTATTTAAAACTAAGTTTATTTTCATGTTTTGATTGCCATAAATTGTATTATTTTCTTTATCTAAAATAACATTGCATTGTTACATTTTGTAAAAATGTTCATTTTGTAGAGTAGGTTATATTAAAAGGTAATAGGTAATAATAAAGGTAATAAATATTTAGCGATGAAGCTCGCATAATATACAATGCAGGAATATTTAATTGACACACTGAACTATATTGGAATGGCTACAATCCTCACTTAGTTCAGAGGATCAGGAGGTAAGGTACTTGGTTTTAACGTTAGTGTTTTGTCGTCCCGCCATTATTTCTTGTTAAAAATAATCTATCTTACATGAAAGCTTATCAGCTTTCTACAGACTATTAAGTTGTTTTGGCATAGCACAGTCACAATACGCAACAATAATTAGTTTTTAAAGCTATTAATCTAAATTTAATATGTATTTATAAATACAATTTATTAATATATAATATATTATGATCAAATTGTGTAAGAAATCAAAACATAAACAAAATTCTTACTCTAAAAAGCGGCAACAATGTTTAAACAATTTTGCCACACGAAGAACTGTAATTAAAATTTAAAGTATTCCCGTATCAGTCGTGTAGAATTGTCTAATCTATTTAATTAAAATTATAATTTTGTGGAATATTAGACTTGTTATTTCATAAAATTTATATTATTAATAATAACATATGTTTTTGGTTATTTAATCAATATAATTCTAAAATTCCCATTATAATGATGATTACATTTTTCTGATTATTATACCATGTTGACGCCTATGAAAGATCGAGCAGTTCCGTGTGGGTTTCGTATTATTAGCTGTGTTAGAAAAATTTGAACTCTAAGGTTGACGTTCTGGAAATTTTAAATATTAGTTATCTATATCTATATTTAAGCGCACTGTAAGCTATCAGCTATAGTAGGATCGTTTTAGCCTGTCGCATAAGTAATAAAAGTGTCTATTCAGATTTGCCTCAGGTAGTCAGCGGTTCTCAAATTAAAAACGTATGGTTTTCTTAATTTGATAATACGACATTAGGGATTTGTATTATGTTTTAACTTTGTATTATGTTTTATAAGAATTGAATATCATAATGTAAATTGATAAACATTAAGCATGAAACATACAGGGTCATTCACGCAACATGTTGGTTAAAAGTTTTCAAAGTTCTGGTCGTCACTGGTTTCTGCAAACTTGGAATAATGGGTTATGCAAAGCATTCTTCAGTTTTTATATATTTGCATTCTTCTAGCACTTTCGGTTGTACTGGAAGTCGCCATTAAGTTTATTATTTTAAATAGAAACTGTACTTTTTGTTATTTTTTTTTAGAATCTCAGTAAAATTCTAGATCGATTTTTATTGGGATACCATTCTCGAAAAAATACCCGTTTTTGAGATATTTAAAGTTTTTGAAAAATTTTTCATATTACACATGCAACTTCAAAAATTAATATTGTGGTTAATATTTATGCTGAAAAAACTGTACTAAACTCTATTTTTATTTAAGCATAAAAAAATTTGCCAATGTTAATACTGGGTGTTCAAAATTTTGTATTATATTTTTATTTTTATATATTTTATAAATATATCTATAAAAATATATATCTATATAAAACAAAGACTTATTCATACTTTCCACACACACCTTTCCAAACCCACCGAGGCAGGTTGTCCTCCTGCGGTACAACCAGCCCCGGCTTTCCTCCGCCCCCTGGTCTTTGGAGCCAGGTCTCGACTATTTCGCGGTATCTCCCATCAGGCAATGGGAGATTTCCGTGTATTTATATTTAAGTGGTAGGTTAGCCCATTTGGCTTTATCACTACCGGTCAAAGCAATTGTTCCTCGATCTAATGATGGTTGTGTGTGCCGATACTTGCTTTCCCTTTTCTGCACCAAGTGCAGTCGAGAGCGAGCAAGCATTGAATCCTTTCATCCGTCGTCTAATACCCAGTTATTCGTTCAGTTATGTCCTTAATCTACCTTACTTGCTAATCTAATTTTTTTGGTTCTTGCATTCAAGAGCGTCGTGCGGCGTGCCTCCGGCTCTCTCCTGTATGCTGTTTTTGTTTTATTTTTGTTTTGTTTTTTTTTTGGTGGTTGGTACCCTTTTGTGTTCATTTTTCTATCTACATCTTAATCTATGGACAGATATCATCACAATCTGACTCGCTATCCGATTTATCTGAATCTTTTTCATTACGAATAATTAAAGGTCTTACTTCATCAATAACTTGTTCTATTTCATATGACTCTAAAATTTTTTTCTCAGTATGCTCAACACATTTCCGCCATTGTTCCTTAATGACTTGGTTTAGTGCATCTTGCCAGAGTGGTAAAACGCTGGCTTCGTCGGTGGTCTTACATGTATGTTTATCATAGTAGTTTTAGTGATGCCCCATACCAATTCAATTGGATTGTACTGGCAGTGATATGGTGGAAGTATTAGGACCTCATGACCATATTTTAGTGCCATTTGGTCAACGACAAATTTTTTCTCAGTAATGTGTTCTTTGCACTTATTTAATAATTCAGCTTTTAAAACTAGATGTTCGTGTTCTATATTTTTCTCCTACAGCCACTTTCTTAAGTCTTCTTTTTTTCAGTTGCTTGTGATAAACTTTTCCTCCTCTCTGGTGTGACACGAAACATTGTCTAAGACTATTAATGGCGGATTTTTCAGATTTTTTAATAATTTTTCCTTAAACGAATGTTTAATCATCAGTTTTTTTTTGTCGAAGAAAATATAAGACTAGCATTGGGTATAAAACCTTCCGTATTTCCTGCATGCAATATAATATATCTTTTGCCATTACTCGCACTAGTACTCGAATAGCATTTGGTAGAATCATTTTGCCAGGATGATTTGGTATTATTTCCTTTCGCAAAAATCCATGTTTCGTTAAGAAACACAAATTGTCTGGCACATTCGGAATTATTATTTTTTAAATAGTTTCTTATAAATTTCTTAAGTTTTTTTTGTATCTAAAACCCATACCTTTTATTACTTTTGATAAACTGGTCAAACCCATATCACAAAGTTCTCTGTCCTTTATTTTTTAAAATAAGTGTCTTTCTTGTAACATGTTCTTTAGCTTTGTACATGTCATAAATGATATTTCTGATTGAGATTTTAATACCTTCGGGTGGCAAAGTCGAGGGTTTTCGGATGCAAACGAATCCATTTATTTTCCTTATTTAATTCATCCACTCCTTTTGCGAACTCTTTGCAAGATCCGTTCTGAAATTCCACAAGCTGCACTTGTCCTTTTTTGAACTGCCAGTACTAATGTAATTGGTCCCATGTTGATTTTTTCTAAAGTAAAATAATTTTCCACTTTCAACACAATTCGACGATCACCCCAAGGTGTGGTTCAATAAGGGTTATATGTGTGATATGTGGTTATAGGGTTAATATTTACTATATTCTATCTATTTTTCTTGTAGTTATTTGCATCAACCATATAAGGTTATTAGGAGAATTTTGAAATCTAATTAAAGTTATATTTTTCTTAATTGTTTCTAATTTACTTAGTTTTTGATAGAAATTTCAATAGAGAATTGCTATTAATATAGCTAGGAGAATATTGTTTTACCCTTTCCTTATTTCAGTATATATAAATAAATATGAATAAATAATTACTTCAAAGTTTGGAGGCTCCAAACAGTATTATAGTATTTTTGGCTAAACTAGTTTATAACTTGGAGATTGAGATAACTAGAAAGCATCTGGCCTGTAAGTCAATTAACTGAAAATGCTGATGTCGCTCAGAGACATTCTCTATTACAAATGCTACATTGCAAACTATATAATTGCGATTTTCGTCGTGATACAGAAACTTCAAGCAACTCCAAGTCAATCGTTAATACCCATAATCCAACCTACAAAATAATTTTCCAACAAAATGTCAGTTTCCCGAAAGTTTGAAGTAAGTTTCCCTGTACTTCTATTTACGTACGACATACTCGCTCCCATCACACATGATTTGGAGAGAAACTTTAGAGTTTGTTCTCATCTGGGTGTTACACCGAACCTAAGTTGTTTTCAGATAAAAATTTCTTCAACAACGAAAACGTACACGTCCAGATAAAATGAAAATATTTCACGAATTCACAAAATAAAGTAAGTAGATTTTATATTTTATATAAAAACAATATTTATTTAATTTAATAAAAATTGACCTGAAGAACTTCGTACCGCTATAGAATTAATAAATGTTTTGATTAATTATTAGCTGAGTTTTATTAATTTTTTTTTATATTAAGATTAAATTTATTATTTTTTTTTAATAAATAATTTGAGTCCAAAATAAGCTTATTTTGTTATTTCGATCTAGGAAATCGTTCCGAATTTTCTACAAACATTATTCTTCTTGTTCTTAGCCTTCTGTCGTCCATATTTGGACATAGGATTCTCCCAACTCCTTCCATCGGTCTCTATCCTGAGCAACATATTTCCAATTTGTTCCGGCTATTTTTTTAATACCATCAACCCATCTGATCTGTGGTCTTCTTCTTGGTCGTTTACTTTCGTAAGGTCTCCAATATTGTATTGTAGTATTCCAATGTTGGTCTTTTTGTCTAGCAGTGTGGCCCGCGAAGCTCCATTTATTATTTATGTATTTTGAGAACGATTTCCGAAGTGGAAATTAAAACGTCAATAAACGTGTTTTAACCTTTAAAAAAAATAATAAAAAAAAATTAAATTTAGTTTAATAAAAGTTTAAAAAGCAGCTAATTCACGTAGAAGCAAAGTAACAATTAGCTGAGTGGGTAGCCCTCATGACTATTTTAATTGAAATACCTTATGATATACCATATTTTTCATTTTGTTGCCAGGCGCGAAAATAAACAAAGTGGATGGTTTGCGTAACAAACTACGTACAATTGACGTATATTTAGTCGGCAAACATTAGAGGATTGGCCTTGTCATTTATTTATCGTTATGGCGGTTAAAGCAGATCGGATATTAAATTCGTTTTAATTCCAATGGAATATCGGTTAATGTCATCGGATTTCTTGGAACGACAACTTTTTGATCCTTAAATTTTCCTTTGATTATCATCGCGTGTATTATATTGCCTGAGTTTTTATATCAACAAATGCGTCCGGTGGCTATAACGACCTTGCCAAATTTTAGTTGTAAATTGTGCAGCTGTAAGCTATGTTAAAAGCTGCTAAAAGTTCTTTCACTTAACCAATTGTGATTTTTGTGTTTAGCGATGACGTTCTGGAATACTTTATTATTGAGTTCATCCTTCTTTGAGAGAACTAGAAAACTTTGGCGAAAACCAAATTAAACCATTCATTCAACGCCACGGATAAGGCAATTACCGATAGGCATTCATTGCTGGTAGAGCTCTTTGGCAGAAAGATCGTATAACAATGCAACTTTTATGTTTGCTGTCAGTTAGTTTCATTAGCTTATCATAAACTTCTTTTTAATATAGGGTTAACATTGGTACATTCATTCGAACTAAATGGTTCAATTCATCCATATATTATCAATTCACGATTTTTCAATGGCATTTCTAACTTGAATAACAAAGTGCTGCATATAACGTAGTAAATGTCTGTGATCAAAAGGAAAGCCTGTTTAAGCATCTCCTTATTCACCTCTAGATTGGATGAATAAGGTAAGGTGATTGGGTGAATTCGATGTTAAATGTTATCTGACATGTCATGCTTGTACTTGCTCCACAGTTCACGTGGATTTGACGTAAGAACTGCCAAAATAATGATCGCAAGCCTTATACCTTTCGCTTATGGTATTGCTTTTAACTTCGGATCGTTTCTTGGACTTCTCATCATATTCTTTAATAAATGAAAATACTGATGTTTTTGTACACACTTATGAGAAACCAAAGAATGGAAAAAGAAAAGTATTTTTAAAGTGTGTAAATATTTATTTTCCAGCTGAGCGCTTTCAGCTTACAAAGCCATCTTCAAAGCTATGGTCAAGTATTTAAAGTATCACTACAAGGAGATATCTCATTTGGTAAAAAATTAAAGAAATTTTTATTTTTAAGCTGGTTTTATTACAAATTTTCCATTGAAACAACACAAAAAAAAACACAAAAATCTATATAGATACAATATTATATGGAATAGATTCTATCTGCTACTTCAACTCCAATAAACATTTGGGGTCTGACACCAGTACCATAATATATTAATTACAGGATATATGGTAAATTCGTCAGCTATCAACCTCCAGAACAGGCAGGTCTTCGCAAAGATTACAGCACTATAGAACACATTCAAAATATCTGAACATCAATACAGAAATAGGTACAACGATTACAAAGTCCTACTACATTTAGCCTTTATTGACTGTCACAAGGCCTTAGATTTAGTCAAACTGTTGGCTGTATTTAAAGCAATGGATAAATAAAAAATAACTTTAAAATATTGCGTCCGCAACGAAAAAATACGTAAAAAGACAAAAATATAAGATGTAATAAGTGGTCTTGTGAGTAGAATGTGTTGCCAGATAAGATGATACAAGGTGGACTAAACGCTTACGTCCAGGAATGGGCGGTTAAGTTCTGTTAAAAGACGAAAACGAAAATACCCATTTAAACGATTTCCGAAATAGTATTTCTTCTTCTTCTTGCTTCTTGTATGCAGGCTTTAAAGCCTGTTTCTTCTTCAATGTTAGCCTCATACATTGTTTAAATTACCGCACCATCTTTTTCTTGGTCGTTAAATACTTCTTCGTCCCTTTGGTGACTTACCTGATGCTATTCGTACTATCCTATCATCTGCCATTCTACTAATGTGTTCGTTACTCCTGTTTCCGTTTTGTCACCCATCCATGTACATCTTTTATATTTCATTATCTTCTTATGTTTTTGCTTCTCTCTCTATCCAACAGACTTTTCCCTGATATTAGTCGTATTTTCAGTATTCGTATATAAATATTTTCATCTCTGTTGTTTCTAGTAGTCGTCTCGTTTTAGATGTGTCAGGTCTTGTCTCCGCCGTGTGTGTTAATATAGGTCTAATTGCTGCTTTATAGATTCTTGCTTTTGTATCTTGTCTTAGGTGTTTGTTCTTCCAGATTGTGTCATTAAGAGATCCCTCCGCTCAACTTGCTTTAAAGATTTATTGTCGTACTTTTTCAACATCTCCGTAACTAGTTATATCTATTCTCAGATATATAAACATTATTACCATATTCATTATTTTCCCATCAATTTCGATTTTACGTCATAGTGGGTATTAGATGTTGTCATACATTTGGTTTTTTCTATTGATATTAGTCATATTGTATTTCTTGGCTGTTGTATTGAAGATATATGTGTTAATCTTTGGAGCTTGTCTTCTGTCTCGGCGATTAATGCGGCATCGTTTGCATAACATAATATTTGGATTTCTTTGTTCCCCAATCTGTAACCATGAAATTTACGTACTGCTTGTATTATTTTGTCCATGATTATATTAAACAGAAGTGGGCTTTACGAGTCACCCTATTTGACTCCGCTTTGTACTGGTATACACTGGTATATAATTATGGTAGTAGATGTTTCAAAATAGTATTTAAAACATTAAAATATATGTAATTTTATTAAAATTCTAGTTAATCCCTGGAAATATACAGTACTCAATGTAAATTATGTCATAAGAAAATAATTTCACAACAATATTTATTTGGTTAACCTGTAAGAACATGCGTCGTACAGAAAATTTATAATCAATAGTAAACTAAGGATGAATTTAATAAATAAATAACTTAGAAAATTATAACTCTTTGGATGCCTAATTATACAGCAATACTATAATATAATAGAAACGTTTTATTTATTACGTCTGTAAATAAAATCTTTTCGATTTCTTAAATACTGATTAAGTAATACAAAATTGAATTTAGCTACCTGAGAGTTATTTCCCATTAAAGATGTGCACTTTAATCTCATTTCATATGCTAGACAAATAATCGTCCAGATGATAGTTATATTCAATAGGAGCACGTAGATTCCCTGATTCTGGAGGAATCCATTATACGCCAATTCAATTTGGCTTTGTTCTATGTAACTAAACACACATACGTGGTGTTTGCCAAGCTTACTTATCTCTCAGATTTACAAACAGGGATAATACTGCGAGAATTTTCGTTTAATCCGGGGCAAACAAGCCACTGCGAAAATTCCATAAATTGGGTAGTAAAACGAGACTTTCCAACCATGTTAATGCTTTTATAGACAACGTAATAAATTACTTTGCTAAAAGAAGATAATGCTGGTAGTTTGCCTTATACATGTTCTTAAGTTACTCTAATTTGGTTTTAAATTATTGATTGAAATAAATGTTTGCAAGTTATAAGAATACTTAAACTGCTTATGAAAATATCATATAATAATTTGTAAATGACTTTAAAAAACAACTTATAAATGATCATGATATTGTAAATAAAAAAAAACAACAAGAGATTTTGTATTGTTTTGAAGAATTTGTATTGAAAAAACAAAGAAAAATCTACGAACAGATCTAAACAAAAAGAATATAAATAAAAAAACTCGTTTTCACATTTGTTTCTACTTTTTCTGTTCTTTTTTCTCTATAGTTAATTATAATTATATGTGTAGTTTTTTCCACCTCTCCTTTTTGCAGTTGCCATAATGTCATATATATGTATGTATGTACATACATATATACATCTATATGTACGTCATATATATGTATACCAAGTATATGTATAGTACTAGATCAGGCAACCAAATACCTCGACTATTAATTGATGATCTGGAACTGTAAGGTGTGGACACCTTCGTCTACCTGGGCTCGCTGCTGACCAAAGACAAGAATGTCAGCGAAGAAATTAAAAGAAGAATAGTGCTTGCCAATAAGTGGTAAGTATGGCTTGGGGAAACATATGACCCCAAAACTACCCAGAAAAAGTAAAGTTACCATATATAAAACACTAATAAGGCCAGTGTTAACATACTCTGAAACGTGGTCACTTACACAAAATGACCAAGAATTGCTTAAACGTTTCGAGAGAAAAATTCTAAGAAAAATATATGGAGGAATCCAAGAACAGGGTTTGTGGCGTAGGCGCTACAACTTTGAGTTATACAGAAGTTTTGGGGAACCTGACGTTGTAAAATATATTAAATTAGCACGCCTTCGATGGGTAGGACATGTAATTAGGCGAGATAAAGATGCAACGATCAGAAAAATTTTCGAACGAAGAGGACCAGTGGGAAGACGAACCAGAGGAAGACCAAAACTTAGGTATCAAGATAACATAGATGATGATCTAAAATCCATTGGAGTTAAAGCATGGAGAAGAGTTGCCAGAGACAGGGGCGAATGGAAGATTGTTCTGAAGAAGGCTTTGGCTCATAACGAGCTGTAATGCCACTGATGATGATGATATGTCATATATAATTTTCTTATTATATTTATTTTTGTATATTTAGAGTAATTATATTTCATTGTAATCACTATTTTAATGGGAATAAGTCGCAATTATTAAAGTTTAAAATAACTGTATTGACGGTTCAGTTTCCACATCGGAAATCGTTTTCAAAACACAAACATTAATAAATTAAACAAATTTTGTTTTTTGTTACTATGTGGAAAATTATTCTAATAATTTTAATTTTATCTGACTCATTTATATTGACAATTCAGACATATATTATACATTTTAAAGTGAGCGACTTTAAAACGCCAATATTGCTGAGTTGCCAAGATAGTTCATTCGATTGTATGAAATTAACTTAAAAATATCCGCCAGAAAAAATTATAGCATGTGATTCGCCTTTAAAAAGACAAGCACATGCCACGATGACAGTAAAATTCTCCTGTTAGTGATTCCATAGTAAATCATAAGGAAAAAACACTGGAAAATAAAGCTCATAATACTATCCCCACATGGTAAACACCAAATTCTGATTTTATATGTATGTTATTTAAAAAACTTAAATAGTGGTATTTTCTTTTTATTAACTTCCTCTTTTAATATAGGTAACCAGATCTACTGCATTTTGTGGAGGAATTTGCGACACAATTGGTGTTTAGCATGATTAGAGTTGCTTCTTTGATTTTTCTCTTTTTACCAGCTGTTTCTGACTATACTTAAATCGTTCCATTTAACCCTATGTTTATTTTGCCATGCACGTTTACATATTTGAGATATATCAAAGACAAGATATTTTAGATATACTTTGTTCTTTTTTGTTCATTGTTAGCTTTAAAACCCATTTTAATTTTTATCGATAGGACCTTCTAATAAACAGATATCAAATTTTTACCGTCGAATTGATACAAATTTAAAAAATTGATTTCGTAATTACATTTAAAATCGCCGGTCACTTTAAGAGTATTGTTTGTGACAGAACAGAACACGAAAAGTGCTAATAAATATTTTTATTCAAATTCAAAATCGAGTTTTCTCTTGTTTAAGGGTAAAGTCTGAGGGTCGAAGTAGAAAACTTTTTTGCATCTTTTTTGGGGTCTCAAAATTAATAATCTCAATAAAATTCAGCTTATTCGCCTAGTTTTTAGAGATCAAATCTCTAAGACGACTGGACTACAGACTTGTTTCTACTGATGGTTCTTTTGATACCGCAAGCTCTTTTTTCCGTTTGTTATTTTAATTTTTTAGTAGTTTCATTTCATTTTAAAATCTATGTTATCCTAGCAAATCTGTTTAACATCTTTCAGTACTTGTTTTAATAGTTCTTTAGATGTTTGTTTTTCGTTATCAGTGCCTGTGTCCCTTAACAGTCATGTTAAGGTGATCTGCTCACTTATTTACTTTCCCTGATCGGAGAATTGTATCGCCTTTTTCTATTTCATTCATCCGGCGGATAATCGTCTGTATATAATATTTTGGCAGTACGCCATTTTGCCAAGGAGATTTTTCTATCAATCTAATCAGAATTACCTTGCCTTGTATTTCAAGTGTTTTTGTGCTGTTTTTGTTACGGATTTCGCTGTTAATATTACTATTTTGATTTCAAAATTTGAGTTTAATATAGCAGAAAAATATAAAGCAATATTCTTTACTAACTTACAGCTTTACACGTATCCATCTTTAAAATTAGAAAGGTAAAATTTTAAGCAAATCGTAAGAGGTGAAAGTATAACTTTCTTTAAATCATAATGTAACGGGCTACTACCGATCAAGCTACTTATTAATGTGATTTTATATTTCTACCGACTCTTTAGATCAGCAGCATTTAATGCAAACTTACTGCTAATTATTACTTGACATAGTTCAATAACTGCAAAATAACATTGTTAAAATATAACGTCATGTGCCGTGAGGAAAATCCTCTGACAGGTCGATTTATATTTTGGATTGCGCATCGGCTTGTATAATTCGATATGCTGATGACATCACCATTTTCATGTACATGACGTCATCGATATTTTTACGATGTTTCGATGTTTACTTTAACAATTATTTTAAGTCTAAAATTATTATTTTGTTCATTATAAACGAATTATATCGCAAAAATTTTTAAACTAAAATGTTAAACAGCAAGTATTTGTGAATGTTTTTCTTTTGTTATTTACTGGTATCTATGCGTTTTGTTTACAATAATAGTCTTAAATAATTAAATGTATTTTTATCTACCTTATTTTGAACTTAACAAATAATGGTACGTTTAGGTTATAAAGAACGAATTAAAATTTTAATCCTGTGTGGATGTGGTGACAAGTCTCGGGCACAACCAGTTTGTGAATTATGGAATGCCAAGTAAAGTATCTATACAGCGTTCCACGTTAAGAAAATAACATTAGGCTTATGGAGATCAGTGTTGCCAAAACTCTCAAGCATGCGGTTTACTAGATTGTTGATATATTTTTCAAATTTCCATTTTCAATTAACATTTAACTGTAAAGTCAGAATAACAACTGAAAAAGCACAAAGCCTTATTATCATTATGTAATCTCAGAGAACGACATAAAATCGCTGGCATACGCACACCGTATTATTTTAAGTTGCAATTAGTAATTAGATATATGCATTCCAAGCGGTCCGTTTATTTTCTTTTAAATATTTAATAGCCGGCAAAGTGCATGATTTAACTAAGCAATATTTTCTGCTGATTTCTATGATTCATGGTATATTATATTCTTACCGAAAAACAAATAAACTGTCGTTACTATAATTAAAATAAGATAAAATAAAATTATCTTTTGTAAATACTATTTATTTAATTAAAATCATTTTCCCTACTTTTCATCTCTTGTTTCGAATGGTTTTACGTTAAAAAACATTAATTTAATTCATGTCTGTGAAAACGAAAATACAAATTATACAACCCTGAATCGAGCTTGTGTTCATCGTGGCATCGCTGCGCTTCTATCGTCCATAAGAAATACATGGCCCTATCTCCGCAATGTTATTTTCTTAACGTGAAACGCTCTATAGATCGTTCTATTAACCTTCGAAGTACAGAGATTATTTTACTTACTTAGATTACGATGATGGGTCAAGCGTAACCCATTCTAATTTTATTTATAAGGATGTTTTAAATAGTCAGTATTATTAAACAGTATCTTTAATTCAACAAAAAACAAAGGAACATAAAAATTATAATCCTAAATTATTGTGTTTAAATTTTTAAAGGTGGTTCACCATCCTGGTCTTTTTGGCAGTAGTTGCATTTAATTTTGACAATATGGACTTCTTCGCGTTTAAAATCAGTATTTCAAACAAATCTTTTACACATGTCACACCTTTTTCAATATTTATTTTCACTACCCCTACAAGAATAACAACGACCTCGTTTTGTGGCAGATTGCGGCACTTTTATTTGCTTTTTTACGCTAACACCAGTGGTTTCTATTGCAGCGATTACGGATTTATGGTACCCAGTGGGTTCTTCTTGTATTGCTTTAGATCTTCGTTTTATATTGAGTGAGATTAATTGTTTTCCAAGCTCCTCCAAAAATAGTTTTCTGCCATGTTTAATACTTACTTGGGTGTTCCATTCCGGATTTTTCATATTCCATAGAACGAAAGCATTGTAGCATGCAATATCCAAAAAGTTAAGAAATATACGTAAGGGCCATCTTGTTGTTGCTCTTTTACATGTGTACTCTCGGATCAATTTATCTAAAATATCAACTCCACTTTTATCCATAGTACTCATGGGTAGTACGCAAAAGAGTTAAATTTTTGGATAAGAGTTCTTCAGATAGAACAAATGTTTGACAACAATATGTCTGTAAAAAAATTATCAGTTGTAATATTTCGACCAGTCCTATACCAATGTTCTGCAAGTGTTTTGACAACTCTTGGGCCTTGCTTACGTTAAAATTGATCACCAATCTTTCCAGTATATATCTTAAAGTTACAGCAATAAAAATCTTCAGCGTCACATAGGGTCCAAGCCTTTATACCGTATTTTTCGGTTTACTAGGTATATCAATCATAAATGGACAACGTCCCCTAAAATCTATAAGCTGCTCGTCCCCTAAAATCTATAAGCTGCTCGTCGACAGTACCCAAAAGCAGACGGTTCATACCATTCCCTAAAATTTTGGCAAATAGATCAGCGATTTCTCGAATAGGAGCTAATTTATCTTGTTCTCTCTTCTTTCTGCTCTCCTTATCCAAATTATCCAAGCGAATATACTTCAAAATATTTATAACTCTATCCCGGCTTAGAGATGCTTTATAAATAGGACGCATAAATGTATTATTTGTGTTGGACCATAAATTATGCACCTTCTCATGAAACTTTCTGAACCTTCTACATAATATCAGTATACTAAACAAAGCCCGCAGTTCAACTAGATCAACGCCAATCCAATCCTTAATTTTTTTCTCGTTCTTACTGTTATACGCAGTTATGAACTCAATAGCTCTCTTATTGGTATACTCGAGAATCATTGTCATTATACTATCAGAAAAAAATAAATTGAAGGCATCCATGCATGTCTCAATATTTTGACTTTTCGTAGTGAGACCTATGTTTTTCTGTAATAAATTACATGCCAATGTCTTACCCTTTTTTTGGAGCTAAATAACGCCATGTTAGTCCTTCGCACAACATCAGACACGTTAGATCGTTCACTATCTGTATTTTCAGAAGTTGTTGCTAAAACTTCCTCGTTCTCGAGTTCAGTAATTAATAAATGACCTTCATGTGCTTCTGGCTCACAACCGTCATTATCACTCGCTTCTCTATTGCTTTCATCCATCTCTGCAATGTCATCTTCTTCACTATCTGATAGGAGTAAGGTATACAGCTCATCTTCACACAAACGTTTATTCTTTTTCCACATTTTGATATATTACTGCACACATCCAGATCTATGCTTGAATTAAATTTATAAACTAACGTGAAATACCGCTTTACACCAAAGTTAGACCTCTCGTGTCGGACATTCTCATAGAATATGCCCATTAGACACTACATTTACTCCCAAGGTTAACTTTTATTTACTAATATTTCTACAAACATAATCATTTGGCCTTGAATACGTTCACTGGTAAACAGAGACGGCTGCGTTTTATGTGTACCTACAAACAGAATGAAAATATTCTTCGAAATCCGGAGACCGGGCCAAGACTGCTCCGGCGTCATAGATGTTACGTAGAGGATAAACTGTAATTTGCATGTTCACGAATGATACACGAAAAAATAGATAATAAGAAATAGAAATAAATAAAAAGAAATTACGATCAATAAGATTTGTAAAAAAATTATTTCATGAAATATTAAGAAATCAGTGAATTTCGGGTTACGCTTGACCCAGTCTTCGTACTTCGAAGGGTAATCAATCAATAGTAAGCAGAATAGAACAGAAATTTAAAGATCTCGGTCGTGTAAGAAAAAGAAATAATTATTATACAAGTTGTCCTGCAATTTGTGATCATGAGTAGTTAAATTTGTTATTAACTGTGCAAGAATATCCACAATAGTCCAGTAAAAAATTGCAGAGGAAAACTTACTAAGCAAACCTACAGTTTTGAAATATTTGAAAAAAAAAGTAAGTGGTATCCGTACAAAGTTAATTTAGTTCAGGAACTCAACGAGGACAATTATGATCGAAAGACGAAATTTTGCAAAATGATGATGGAGCGATATAATAATGACATACAATTTGTAAAAAATGTAGTGTTTTCAGACGAAGCAATATTTTACTTAAATGGCACTGTTAATAGGCAAAAATGGAGATATTAGTCAGATACTAATCCCCTTGGATGATGTAGGCGCATACGCAATATCAGTAAAAGGTACTGTTTGGGCAGGAATTTTTGGCACAAATATTTTGGGGCTATTTTTATTGCAGGAACGTTTATCCAGATAACCAAAATCCAAATATGCCCAGTAATTTGATTTGGTTTTAACAGTATGGCACACCAACCCATTATGCGATGATAGTGCGTGATTATTTAAATACTGTTTTTCCCAACACATGGATAGGTAGGCGAGGAGTTTAGAGTGGCCAACAGGATCTCCTGATTTAGTCCCCCTTGATTTTACCTAAGGGGTTATCTTAAATCTAAAGTAAAAAGACAAGGGACTATTGAAGAATTAAAAGATACAATTTGAAATGAGGTAAGACCCATTCTCCCAAAAACATTAAATAGAGTTTTTGAAGAATTTTAATACCGCCTTGGTTATTGTCAGGAAGTAAACGGCATACAGTTTCAACATTAACTGTAATTGTAAGAGGTATTGTGTTACTCAAAATAAAAAAGATTTGATAAAAGTTGTATAAAAATTGTAATAAAATTGTAATAAACATTTGTCTTTAATTCAATCTCTAACTCACGAACTTTTTCTCTCTAATTCACTGATTTTAGATTATAAGTGTTTAATATTTTTAAAATCGTTTTTTAAAGCAAAATTCAAAAACCAACAATGAATATTATCGTTTCATTTGAAAAAACATCGATGAAGTTACGCAATCCAAAATATACTTAAATCGACCTATCCGAGAATTTCGTCAAAATATTTTTAGTTACAAAACTATTAAATTTTTGCAAACCTTTACATCCTCACTGTATACCCACTACAATATCCATAATTTTTTTCTCAAAATTCTTTGAAAAAATGATTATCATATCTTTTTTTTTTGATAATATTAAATCAAATTTCATATCGGAAGTGTATAAATCAAATCAGAATAAAACGAAAAATATCTGAAGGAATGTCATTATCTATTTTTAATAATTCAGTAGAGCATTACTTAGTTATCCATCCCGGAGAAAGCAACCGTGCTGGTAGCGAGTTCTTAGTTATTGGAGCATCCTCGAAAGTGCTAAGCAGTGTCTGCATTATTTAATGCTAAACGCGTCGCGAATTTTATGAAATATGCTACAGAAACGAGGCAAAATGCGTCGCTTTTCACATTCCTTTGCCCTATTTTATTGGGAAATATGCTTGAAAATTTAAAATGCAATTTCATGGAGTAGCTCGCTTCTCCATGTTGCATTGTTTTGCGCCGAAATCCAATGTGCTCTTCGAAATCGTGAAATAATAAAATTTGGAGTATAGCGCGTCAAGTTTAAAACAATTTTTTAGTTTGTTCAATGTATGAATTTGGCGTAACTGGCGATAATTACAAAGTACTGACAAGACTGGTTTTGAAATGAGTTTAAACTGCAGCTAAATTTTTTCCATATTTCATAAAATAAAATTTACTATTTTTACTGAGAATCAACCACAACTTTATTTTAAAATAATGTTTATTTTGAGGTTTTAGTGTTCACTTGAATATCGTAGAGTAAGGACGTATTCCGCCGAGTGCGATAGCAAAAAGTGACCACCGATAAGAGCAATTAAAATCTAATTATTAAAATTCTAGTTATTAAAATAAACAGTAAAGTGGCAGTGGCGTACCAAATTCTGTTTTCTACAATGAACAATTCATTGTTAACAATGAATTAATGAATTGTTAACAATGAATTGTTAATGTACCCAACTCCCCAACAATATTCTCCACTAGAATACACATCCGAACATGCAACAAACCACATATTCTAGCAACCCACAAATACTCCTATATCAAACATTCCACAAAATCAATTGGCTCCTCCACCACAACCACAACAATTTCCACCACAACCCCAACCAATTTACTACAATCCAAGCAACGCATCTACTGTAGGGCAGACCTCAAACACAAAGCTAAAACTTGCAATTACACATTCAGAAAACTCGTATATTGAGTCTAGCGAAGACGACGATCAAGATACCCAAAATAAAAACTCATGGCAAGTAGTCAAAAAACGTAAATTTTCAAAACAAAATAACGATCCCAATTCTCCAAGCTCACCACCAACAAAAATACAAAATCGATAAAGTGCATTATCAAATGCCGAAAGCTCTGAACAGCCTGAAACAGAAAAACAACAGAAAATGCCAAAACCACCTCCAATATTCGTATATGGCGTTAAAAACTTTAAAGATATGGTCGATAACTTTGCACAAATAGTGGAGGAAGAAACCTACTATACCAGAACTCTGCCTAACGACACTGCCAAGATTACAACATATACAATAGATATATACCGTAAACTGATAAGACATTTACGAGAAGAAGAAATTATTCACCACACTTACCAAATAAAGGAAGAACGTGCCTATAGAGTGGTAATAAGACATATCCGTCACTCAATACCCACAACAGATATAACAAAGGAACTAGAAAAAGCCGGCCATAAAGTTCGCAATATAACTAACATTCGACACAGACAAACAAAGGAACCCTTCTCTTTGTTTTTTATGGACCTAGAAACAGTAACAACAAAGACATATTCAACCTAGAATTCTTATGTCACACCAAAATAGCAGTCGAGGCACCAAATAAGAGAAACTCAATAATTCAATGTATGCGATGTCAGGCATACGGCCATAGTAAAACATACATACTAAACCGCATTACTGCGTCAAATGTGGAGGACAACATAATACAAAAGATTGCAAAAAACCTAGAAACACTCCAGCTAAGTGTGCACTATGCAAACAAGATCACCCTGCTAACTATAAGGGCTGTGTAGTCTACAGGGAACTAGTAGAAAACAGACATATGCAGAAAAGAGGAAACCAACAGCCTCAAAGACCAACATTTAACAGCCCACATGTGTGTATTGAAACAAATCAACTAAACACCACTCTACAAAACCATCAAAGAACATATGCAGACGTGACAGCACATCAAACCAACCACGATTCAGACCCTAAAACTAATATAGAACAATAAATATTAACATTCCTAAACGAGTTTAAAAACATGTTTTCGCAACTCATGAGTCAAAATAGTATGATATTAAACTTACTAACACAAGTCGATAACCAAAGAAATTCTTAAACATACTTAGAGTTGCCACATGGAACGCTAATGGCCTGCTAAACCATAAGCAAGAAATAATTACTTTTTTAAACTTGAATAAAATTGACGCACCACACTTGTGCAAAAAGCGGCATGGCAATCTACACCACGAACTGAACGCAAACCAACACATACCACAAATGTTCCTCTGTACATTCGCCAACTCATTGCTAAAAAACGTCGTGCAAGGAGAACTTGGCAAAGATCTAGAAACAACATAGACCGACATATATTCAATAGACTACGTAGGCAACTTGGAGTAGCCATCGAAGCCGCAAACAACGAAACCTTCAAACATTACATTACAAATCTTACAGCAAATGACCAGACGTTATTGAAGGCGACTAAAAAGCTTAAGAAACCATACACAACTGTTAATCCCATCCGTAAACCAAATGGCGAATGGGCCTGTTCCAACAAAGAAAAAGCGGACGTCTTTGCTGAACATGTTACAAACATATGTCAAACAGAGCCAGCAGACCCTGATGAAGTCTAAGAACTAATTATCGCAGCATGTCAAATGTCCCTCCCAATTAAAAGTTTTACTCTTTTAGAAGTCAGACAAGAAATAAACGAACTCAACTCATGAAAGGCCTCAGGTTATGATTTAATCTCGGCACAAGTACTAAAACAACTTCCTCGCAAGACCATTACTTTGCTAACAGTTATATTTAACCGCATGCTAAGCTTATCATACTTTCCAAAAATATGGAATTTTGCTAAAGTCATAATGATCCTCAAGCCAGGAAAAGAGCCGAATGAAGTAACATCTTATCGACCCATCAGCCTACTCTCAACCGTAAGCAAAGTTTTTGAAAGATTGCTGCTACAAAGGATATACGCAGATCATGAATTCCTTACATTACTTCCCAAACATCAGTTCGGTTTTCGGGAAAATCACTCCACTACCCAACAAGTTCATCGAATGATAAATGAAATATCAAAAAGTCTTAAGGAAAAGAAATACTGCAGCGCTGTATTTCTAGACATTTCACAAGCGTTTGACAAAGTCTGGCACAGAGATCTGCTTTACAAAGTATCTACTATCCAGTAACTACTTCCTCCTACTTAAATCTTACATATCAAATAAATATTTCTCTGTAAAATTCAAAGACCAACAATCCAACCTCTGCTCTATCAACTCCGGAGTCCCGCAGGGTAGTCTTCTAGGACCGCTGCTTTTCTCACTCTACACAGCCGATATACCAGAGACTAATAATACTACAATCGCTTCCTTTGCTGACGACGTAGCAATACTAGCTGTACATGAAGAACCCATACAAGCCTCACAAAACCTGCAACATCATCTGAACATACTCAGTGATTGGTATACGAAATGGAGAACAAAAGTAAATAAAACAAAATCAGCTCAAATAACATTCACCAACCGTCACAACATATGCCCACCTGTAAGGATGGAAAATGTGAGAATACCAACAGTAACAGACGCTAGATACCTTGGCCTCCATCTTGACCAACGTCTCACTTGGAAGAAACATATCCAGACCAAAAGAAGATAGCTCGACTTAAAATTTCGGCAAATTTATTGGCTTCTTGGACGTAAATCAAAACTTAACATCCAAAACAAAATTTTTCTATACAAAGCCATACTCAAACCTATCTGGTTCTACGGACTACACCTATGGGGCTGTGCAAAGCCAACGTCGCTAAATATTATTCAAAGATTTCAGTCTAAAGTGCTAAGATCGTTAGTGGATGCACCATGGTACATAAGTAATCAAACACTTCACTACGACTTAAAGATTCCTTTCATCAGAGAAGAAATCCATCGAGCCACGGAGTCACAAAATGAACTTACCATTCACCATAAAAATGAGCTAGTAAGGGAACTATTCAACAATGGTCCTGCCACAAGACGACTTGATAGAACCTGGCTCCAAGACTTACTTCAAAACTAAACCAAAGTAGAATAAGGTGAGACATCATTGGAAGTCTCTCCTTCACTCGCAAAACCTGTAACACATTTACTTAATACTCTGCAATGATGTAGATGTACTCCATCAAGTACGTATTACCATATTTCTCATGTCTTCATCAATGGTATCAAGAAACCATGTTCTGGGTCTTTCTCTTCTTTTTTTTGCCCATTTAGTCTATCAAGAAGCATTTTTCTAGCAAAGTTATTGTGTTCCGTCCGTATTACATGTCCTATCCACCTCAGATGCTCTATCTTAATATATTTGACGATATCTGGTTCCTAGTATATTATATAAAGTTTGAAGTTGTATCTTCTTCTCCACACTCCATTGTTATTTACCATTCCACAGATTCGTCTTGGTACGTTTCTTTTGAAACATACTAACATGTTTAATTACTTTTTGTTAGTCTAGGTCTAAGAACCATATTGGAGAGGATAAATTTATTACCAAACTTTCCACATTTAAGAGAGGCGTAGTTGCACACCCAATTGCTTCAAAATATTTATTAAGGACCACTGAAGCAATAAGACACTTAAGACGTATTTTTCCTTTAATTTATTTATAGTGAACTTAAAGGCTGATTCTACATTGATAATTATTGCAATTCTGATAATACTACAAAGAGTTATACAAATATCATTAGCTTTACAGTGCTAGGTGGCAGTAACAAAGATAAAGACTATTGAGAGCGACAAAACTGGTATACGGTTTAACACAAAACACCGGGTTTACAAGCGCATCTATCACTTACGCATCACGCACTTTTCGGGATCGAAAACACACCCCAGCCCGTCTTTACTTGCCGAGAGGCAAATTCGCACTGTCCTAAGTTATATAATGCGGGGAGGAGAGATATTATGAGGAAGAGGGGAAAATAACTATATTACGATTACAATATTATAAATAGGTTGTTTTTACAACACACATGTTATTAGGTCTGGGCATATTATTGTTTTGTGGAGTTTCGCCCTTAAACTTCTCGATATAATTAACGATTTACGGAGGAAATTAATCCAAAAATAGTATCTGTTGGCCGAGAAAATTCTGCTGTTTATCTCTGCGGTAGTCTTATTTTCAGTGTTAGCGAACGCTCCAGATATACAAATTCGTTTACTGGTTGGATGATGTTGTTTTCTATAACAGGTGGCCGTTAGATTTGTGGTTGCGTACTTATTTTCATGTACTTTGTTGTGTTGGTATTTATTATTAAACCCATTTTTGTAGTCGATTCTTTTAGTGCTATATACGCCTCTCGTACAGCGTTTTCCGTTCCACCAACAATATTGATATCATCAGCATAGGCACGGATTTGCACTGATTTGTTATACACTGAACCGGTGCCACCGGTGGCTGGAATTTGTGATATACGTATTAATTTTTGCAGAGCTAGATTGAACAGTATACAAGCGAGAGAGTATCACTGGTGCAGTCCGTTATTTGTTTTAAAATGTTCCGACTTTTTCAAAAATAATTTTGTTAAAATTATCACCTGATTTGGTACTCCTAGCTCATTTATTACTTTGAACATGTTTATTGTATTTACAGAGTCGTAGGCTGCTTTAAAGTATATAAATATGTGTTATAAGTATCTAATGATGAGTGGTGAGGTCCATGATCAGTAATTTGTTATTTTTTTCATATGTCAGCGCTTATCAGTGCCATTGCCATTTTTACTAGGAAAAAATATTGAAGTGGTTTTTCCTTGCCTTCATCATAGCGTCAGAGATATAAATTTTTATGAATCTCACAGTGCTTTTTGCTGACTGTATCATACATATGCCATCGGCCACGTGATGCGGAACGAAGAAAAATATCTAATTCTTCAACTCGTTATGCAGGGTAAAGTATTTGGCAGAAGAGGACCGGGACGCCGTCGTATCTCGTGGTTGAAAAATCTCCGACAATGGTTTGGGATGACCTCAGCGGAGCTGTTTCGCAGAGCAGTCAACAAAACCATGATAGCCTTGATGATCGCCAACATCCGGACCGGATAAGGCACTGAAGAAGAAGTATCATACATATATGTGAAGCATTTCCATATCCGCGGCTTGGAAAGTACCCAGTGGAAGACTAGAAATCCGACACGGCTCTTTAAAACTAAGATTGTTAAAAACCGTGAAAGAATTTTGTAAAGAAAATAGAACGTGTTTTTAAAACAATTTTAAATAGATTTTACACAAAATTGGCAATTTTGGACAAATATGTTTGGAAAAAAAGAAATAAATATTTTTAAAAATCAAAATGAGTGATGAATATGAGTTTATTTAATTAGTTTAAAATAAACTTGTTATGGAAGCATTGTTATGGCTTTCATACACTACAATTTCAAATTTTTGATTAATGGGATATGACAAATTATTTAAATTTTTTGGTTTTGTTTGTAAATGTGAAAAGCGAGGCTGACATCAACTGCTAAAAGCAAAATAAACAACGTGAAAATAATAATAAAATTGTTTGAATATTTCAACAGATTTGGGTCAGTTTGGAAATGGAAGGTTCGCAGTGTTTTAGAAATTTTATAATTCGAAATTAGAAAGTTTGAAGGGTACAGAAAATGAATTTTCTAACGGAGTTAGACATTAATTATAAAACTTATCTCCCTAAACAGACCACTGTCAATCAAAAATATTTGTTCTTGCAGTTTTGGGTGTATTATATTTTCTAACCCTTAGTGATGATACCGCCTAAAATGCTGGATGAAGGGAAAGACCAAATTTTACAGTTAATTAAAAATTTGATTAAAAAGGAAGCTCTCAAAGGATTTAAGTTGTTCAAAGTATGTCATTAGTTTATTTTCAAAATTATGAACTGGTTTATTCACGCAAGAGGAGGACAGCATATATTTTCTGATAAATTCAATATTCTAAAAATACAAGTGTCGACAACTTATTTCTAAAGATTAATTTTACTGCATTTTAAGTAACTTTGGTCGGAGGAGTTAACGTATCTCGATCTACTACAGAAAAAGTTATATTAAATATAAATATGTAATTGTTACTGAGGATAAAAAGAAGATGAGCATGTTTAATGTAAATCCATGTAAACTGTATAATTTCTCGTTATGTGCGTTTGATTTTAAGCCATTGTTGTGGCTTTGTTGCGAAAAAATTCACATTGTTACTACAAGATTAACATGTTAAGCGCCAGGGCTGGTCAGTTTGTAAAGTAGGTTTCTTTTTTGTTGGTGGTAGTTTTTCTGTAATAAAATATGGTTTATTATGCAATTATTATTAAAGGTTAATTATAAAAATTGTGACAGCGACCATAAAATTATTTTTTCAGTTTTTGTGCTTGAGCCCAATTATTGGTGTGCACATATGGGCCGACATCTTTAACTCACAATTAAACACAGTAGCCCTGTAGATTGTTTTAAACTGTTTTTAGATTGTAAAATGGTAGATGAAATAGTTTTGCTAACAAACATATTTGCTAAGTTTTAGTTAGTAATAAAGATGTCATTACTTCATCTTAATTACGTTACTGAAACCTAATATGAATTAAAAAAGAATTCCTTTGAACATTGGCGTATATTGTTATTATTAGTCTAATAAACCAATGTTTCCGATAATTGCAATTTCTTTAAAAACAAATTGAAACAGGTTTGAGTTATTGTCCAAAATGAGGCACTTTGGTGATAACTGATAACTAAAAGAGCCCTGAAGAAGATTGTGATGCGCTTTATAAAAATTCAGCCGCTCATCAACATATTTGTTGAAAATTGTTAAGAAGTATACACACCTGGTCAGACATTTTGATTACACATGTATATGACTACACATTAGTACCTTTTAGATGCTGTTTAATCATGAAACAGTATATACTTCGCACTGCGAGAATACAAGTGGCGCAACTCAAAAACTGTCGTTTTAGAGAAATCGCTGTTAAAGTTTGCTCCTTTTTTTCTGAATTAATTACAGAACTGCTGTATAATCCAGCTCCTTCTTTATTTTTGGGTTGCTTGACAAAAATATTTACTTTGAATGTGATACCCTCCCGCAAGACTTAACATAATATTTTTTTTGGAAAATAATTAATAATTAAGCATTATCAATAATTTTTTAGAGTTATGCCTCTTGTACTTTTCTCACTTATACACTTGTTTTACATTATGCCTTTTTTTTCTATATACTAACAATGAAGGAGTCAGCAAATAAATAATGTTTTTATTTAACGTTGAGAAGGGAATATAAAATATCAACCATCAACCTAATTAATAAAAAATATTTTATTAAATGGAATTTTTTAAAAACTTTACTTACGCAGTACATGAAAATTTTTCATATAATAGTTTTCAGTCTTACAAATTCAGTAACAAAAATAATTTTCTTTCTATATGGCAGGTAATAACAATACCATAAACTAAATTAACTGGAATAAGTAACAAATCAAACTTAATAAAGACAAAATCAAAAAACTTAAATGAAACATAAATTTTACTCTTAAGATAATAAACCAAACATCAGAAACAAATTTTTAAATAAATGAGAAGTTACAAACTATCAAAAAAATTAAAATAAACTTGTGGAATTACATGTTTGTTAAATAATTTCATCAGCTCGTTTTTTTTTCTAAAATTGTGGGCTTTTTACGGTAAGCTGGAGTCAAATGGACCTGTGGGATAGAATCGCTGTTCCTTGACTGCATATCTGAATGCTTAAATTGGATAGTACCAAAAGCTTCATCTTCTTTATAAGAAGTTTTGTACTGAAATGAATCTAAGTTAGACTTTGTAACTTTAATTATTTTGATGTCAGTGAAGTGAATTGTAGATTTCTGAGTATTAGTGGTAAAATTGTTTCCTAGCAGATTGGTAAAAGAATGAAAATTGTAAAAATCTTTGTGACACAACTCAGTTACATCAAAAAAAGGAGAACTCTTTTTTGAATCCTTGATAATTTGTGCGTATTGGGCTGGAATATAAATGGGGCCTCTCACAAGGGACTTTTTTACTTGTTTTTCAATTATTGAGTGAATAGCGTCCCCCTCATTTTGTGTATGGCCCTTTATTAAAAATGTATGGGTTATACTTCTTAATCTAGGGATGACACGAAGAGAGTAGTTATAGAGGCCAATTATGTATTTGTTTTTGTTCTGACCTGGGCAATTGTCAGAATAGAAAATAACATCAAAATCCGTCTGCTCCTCCTCTGCCTTTTTCTTCAGGAACATCAACAGACATGAGGCCAATTCATTCTTTCCCCTATTTGCTTCCCCTTCATGCCAAAGGTAGCAGTAAGCCTTCATATTGTTCAGTTCACATATTGTAAAATTATATGTCGCAACTTTACCAATATAGTAAAAGACGAAAATGTCTCCTCGTGGAATTGGCAGAACAGCTTGCAGATCATAAACTGCTACTACAAGCTCGTCTAAAGCCCTTTTTTTTTATCACAGTCTTTTTCAGTCCTGGATAAATTCTTTTCCTGTAGATGTTGATGGTATCTCACATCTTGTTCCCTTTATTCTGGAGTCTTATTTTTATAAGCTTCACAGTCTTCACATTGGTCTTTCTTCGGAAAAAATAGGGAAACGTTGAACTCCGTGTTAAAAATGTGCCGAAACATAGAGTATTTGACAAACATTTTACCTTCTTGTTCACATTGAGATTTATAGTCTTTGTACAAATCTACGATAGCCTTACTACCATCAATAAATTCCCTTGTTGTTTGTTAACGAAGGTAATGGTTTTCAATACGAGGGATATTTTGAATAAAGTTCTCAGCTTCCAATTTTTTTGGATTAACTCCAACTTTCCCTCTCAGATCAGGTTGAAGCTCTCCAGAGTCGCCCTTTTTTGAAATTGTGGTTCTAATCATCTTATCTGAGATTCCTAATGTTGCTATAAAAAAGGCTTTACAAACCCTAACTCCACTGGGCCAAGAAGGAGTAGTGAAATAATACGCGCTATTCTTTGCTCTACTGTTTCCATACCTGTACTTAGGATTAATTTCTTTAATGCATTGAGCTACAAAGTACCGTTGCTTTTCAATGTTACCAATAGCCCAAAAATTTTTAAAAGTTATGTGACGTTCAGCATCAGTTATTTTCGTGTTACATTGAAGTCTGCAATTCGCATCACATGGGGGTTTCATGGTTCTCGCAGCGACGATTTTATTTTTGCGTGAAATGTACTCTTGACCTGTATTTCTTTTTTCTTTTCGAACTTAAATTTTCCATTTCGTTGGTTGGGGAATCACCTTTTTAAATTTTCGGCGTGGTGGTTCTTCTCGCTCTCTGCTGTCGTCTGATGAATCAGTGTATTCCACTAGTGGCTTAATCAATACTTCTTTTCGACTTCCTGTAAAAGAACACGCTTTAAAAAACAGCTAAAAAAAAATAAAAAAAGTATTACAAGAAATTTTTACCCAACTAGCGGCTGAATTATAAAAAAGCTGAATTTGTTTTCTTCCAGTTGGGACTTCCTCCCACACCAGTCTTACTGTTCGTTTGTTAGAATGTCTTCTGAGGTGTAATTTCCATTGGAGTCTTCTGAACTTTATTTCTTTTATGATGTTGGCGTCTGGCTAAAGTTCTTCGAGCTCTTTGTTAGTTTTTATCCTATATTGTCCTGATGCTTCATCCAGCACAGGGCCAAAGATCTTCCTTAGGATTTTTCGTTCCCAAACACATAGTCTCTCTTCGTTTGCCTTTGTTATCGTCCACGTTTCGCTTCCATACATCACAACGTGTCGTATGATTGTTTTATAGACCTGTATCTTCGTACGTCTTGTTAGTTGTTTCGATTTTATAAGGTTTTGGGGGGCAAAAAGTCATCTGTTGACGGCCTGGATCCTGTTGTTTATTTCTTGTGATCCGTTATTATCTTTAGTTATTGTTGTTCCAAGATACTTGAATTCTCTAACGCGCTCAAAGTTAAAGTCATCGATGGAGATTTTCTGACCGATTCTGTCTCTGCTTTGGTTATTGCGGCTCATATACATACATTTCGTCTTTAGTATCGCTAACAGAAAAATAAAAATCATAGTACATCTCGAAGAAATATAAAAAATATCATGTAAATTTACCTCTAGAAAAAAAAACAATTAAAATTTACAACAGTAGTGTATCGCGGTATTTTTTTTAACCTATTCTCTATCCTTCCATTGATTGTTGGATGTAGATCCCCTGTTCTCTGCCATGTGGGACCTCCTTGTTTCCTGATGTCATCTTTCCACCTTATCTGTGGTCTGCCTCTTGATCTCTTTGCATTGTTTGGACGCCTCTTTCCGATGGCATTATTCCATCGTCCGTCTTGGAGACGTTCATTGTGTCCAGCCCATTTCCATTTCAGTTTTGCTGCTTGTTCTATAGCGTCTACTGTCTTTGTTCTGGTTCTGATCCACTGGTTACCTTTTCTATCTTTAAGTGATATACCCAACATTTATCTCTCCATCGATCTTTGTGCCTTCCTTATCCTATCCAAATTGGCCTGTGTAAATGTCCAGGTCTATGCTCCGTAGGTGAGCACCGGTATTATACAGGAGTTATATACCTTGCTTCGTAAGTATAGAGGGATTGTTTGATTTTTTAGAACGTAAGAAAGTTTGCCGAACGCTGCTCATCCCTTTCTTACTCGTCTCGATATTTCGGCTGTTTGATTTTCTCTGTTAGCTCTGATTGCTTGTCCTAGATAGATATACTCATTTACCTGTTCTATTTTTTCTGTTTGTATTTTTATTGCCTCTTGGTCTTCCGTGTTCCGCGGTATAACACACCCCAACTGTCTTTGACCAACTCCTAATTGAAACTGAAATTCTATGTACAGTTTGCAACAAGGTTATCGCGAGAAATCATGTATAAACTATAGCTACTAGGCCCTAGAAGGTACTATTTCACCTACTTTCGATAACACTAACCGAGGGTTAAATAAACAGTACTAATTTATTGAAACGTCAAAGTTAATATTGTAACAGTCATAGTCATCTGAATGTATTATTTGAACTTCGATGAAGTTAATGTAAATGTAGCAATAACTAATAAAATATGGCATTAAGGTACAGCAAGCATACATAAAAAATAATCTGTTTTTTAGGGACTTCAAAATGACAAAAAATATACAAGGTGACTATTTGAAATAAAAAAGTTTATTACATTTTCAGAAAAACTGAAGATCTGACAACTATGTAAATACCATTACAATATCTGCGTCATCGCAAAACCCTTGCAGACTAAAATACAGGGTGTTCCATAATTAATTAGGCAAAATGTTGCTAGTTTTCGTTCTACAGGTTGATTCATTAATATTTTTTTATATTATTTTTAGGGATATACTATTGAAAACTATTTAACCGATTTAAGTGAAATTTGGTATCATGCTGTATAAACATTCTAGGAAAAAATATGAAATAACATTCAATTCTACACAAAAAAGGTATTCTTGTTTCAAATGAAAAAGTACACCGTTTTCGAAATAAACGTATTTTTTAGAAACGTGCATAAAATGAAAAAAATTTACAAAAACTTACATATAACACTTACAAACAAAAAAAAATACTAATGTATTAGTAGTAGATAATTTTTGCAAATAAAATGCATATGATTAAAACAATTATTTTTATTAAACCTTTTACACAGTAACAAATTTAAAAAAAAAATCAGAAATTAAATTAAATTAAACAATGAAGTGAATGGAAAACAATTGACAAAGTGAATAATATAAAACACAAAAACGAAAAAAAATTACAATAAGTATTCAAAATGTTCACCATTAGATAAACTACATAATCTAAATCTGTTGTGTAAGTTTTGTCTTATTTTAAATAATGAGTTTCTTTGGGCCCTAATTACATTAACTCCCTCTACAATATTTTACCATAACTCTTGATGGGTATTTATTTACTTTTTTATAAACAAGTGACTTTAGGTAGCCCCACAAGTAAAAGTCTAGGGGATTTTGTTCGGGAGTGCGTGCTGGCCATGAGTATACACTACCTCTACCAATCCACCTTTGAGGATAAATTTCATCTAGATAATTTATAACTTCTAGGCTATAATGTGGAGGTACACCATCATGCATGTACGAAGAGTTACGTCTCAAATTAAGAGGTATGTCTTCTAAAAGAGTTGGTAAATTTTCTCTCAAAAAATTTAGATACGTTTCTAGGCCAAGCCTAGTTGGTAATTCGAATGGTCCTACAATACAATCCCCAAATATTCCACACCAGCTATTTATGGAAAACTCATGTTGAAAATAATGTTCTTGAAATGCATGAGGATTTTCTGTCGCATAGGTATGGCTAGTGCACCGGTTAAACACATATCTTCTAGTAATGTGGCTTCATCGGTAAATAAAATTTTATTATAAAACATTGGATCGTCTAAATGCCGCCCTATCATAAACTGACTAAATCGGAGCCTTGCTGAAAAATCCTGTGGTAAAAGATTCTGTACTGGAGTTAAACGATACGGATACATATTTTCTGTCCGTATTATTCTTGACACCGTAGATTTGCTTATACCAGTGGCCGCAGAAACAAGCCTTAAACTGATTTCTGGATCTTCTGCAACACGCACAACAATTTCATCCTCCATATCTGCATCAATTACTCTCGGTCTTTCAGCATTCCTGTTTTTGGGATGAAATGACCCTGTTTCGCCTAATATGTCGAACAATGATCTAATAGTTTTATGGTTTGGCTGACTTCTATCGGGATAAAGTTCTAAATAGCGTTGAGCTGCTTTACGAGAACAAAAATTTTCCTGGACATACAAACAGATCATATCGCGTATTTCTACATTAGAAAATTTACTATGACGTGGCATTTTACCTTGATCTTAAGTGGTTTATAAAAAAACTTAATAGCACTTTGACAAATAATGACTCGCACTGCACTTTGACCACTAATAATAAATAAATTCGTAGTTACGTCTTGACGTTGCCATTAAGTTCAAATCATACTTGTTTTGCAAAAAATTAAATAGAGACATCATTAAGGACATTAATTTTGCATCATTAACAAAATACGTTTATTTTAAAAACGGTGTACTTTTTTTATGTAAAAGAAGACTAGGTACTTTTTTGTGTAGAATTGAATGTTAGTTCATGTTTTTGAAGTTATACTTCTTTAGGTGCAATTGGAAAAAATGTTGAGAGTGAATTTTTATAAAAATGACAGTATGAAGTACCTACGCGCTCACCGGCAGTATAAAGTTAGTTGCTTAATCTTTGAAGTTGCGTATGTATGAGTGCAAATAAAGTGTGAAAAAATAATATTTTATAATTTTTGTGTCTTTTAATTTGTCTTCGTCGGAAGTAAGATAATAGATATGATGAAAAGACGATTAAAAGGCAATCTTGATAGTATTTGTAGATATAATCTGTAAAAGTAATTCATTTTAGTAGATATGAATTTTACGGCCATAGCACACTGGCTTACACCAATAGTTGCTCTAAAACAGGAGAAAACAGTGTCGACCGGGGTCTACCTTTGGATGGGTGTGGGTGACCTCTTAGGAACATGTCATGTTATTGCCTCGCTTTAAAATATATTTATTCCGTTGAAATCATATAAAAGAAGTATAATATAACTCCTTACCTGCGTACAAAGTACACACATATTCTTTTTTTTATAATAATAGACTCGCACTACACTTTGACAACAAATAGTAAACAAACTCGTACTTACGCTTTGACTTTGCCATTAAGTTCACAGCATACCTAGGTATCTGCTTGTTTTGCGAAAAATTTAATACAGACATGCCTATCATTAACAAAATAAGTTTATTTCGAAAATGGTGTATTTTTTTGATTTGAAACAAGAATACCTTTTTTGTGTAGAACTGAATGTAATTTCATGTTTTTTTTCTAGAATGTTTATATAGGGCGGACAAAAAAATTATGGCCACATTAATGAACTAATGTTATAGTAGGTGGCGCCCCCTAATGTCAATTGTAAAACTAATATCATTTTCATATTAAGCATACTAAATAATAGCAAGATACCAAATTTCACTTAAATCGATTGAATATTTTTCAATATATCCCTAAAAATAATATAAAAAAACATTATTGCAACACCCTGTAGAACGAACACATTTTGCATACGCAATTTGAGCTCATACGCTTTATTTTGATGTCAGCTTTCAGCCATTAGCTAATGTCTAACTAATTATGGGACACCCTGTATATAAACATAATAGAATTCGTTTCCGAAATAATTGAGGCGATCCATAAAACGCATTCTATGTTGTGTTTCTGTTATAATAATGATCGTGATGAATGAAAATTGATAGACGTATTTTCCTGCATTTATGTTACTTTAGGTAAAATATTAATGCAATGAAAAGTTTCTAGTGCACTTAGTAAACATATATTAAATATGAATAGAACAATCTTGTGTACTTTTGTTTAATGTTTCTGTGGTATTTGCTTGGTATTGACAAGACCAACAAAACTTGAAAAACTTTATGAAAAATCGTAAACCAATCTATGTCAAATAACATTTAAAAATCATACTGTGGAATAGCGGTAGGTCTATTTACTTTTTAAGACAAACATCGTTCGAGGAAACTTTCCAAAGTTTTAATTATACTAGAACTTATTGTTCCTTTAGAAAATAATTATTAAGATGTGTTCCGATGATTACTCGTAACAAAGGAACGTTTAAGGTGTTGAGGTGTACCCTTTGAAATTTAACTTATTTTAGGTAAAACTTTATTAATTTCGTTGTTTGTAGCGGAGGTTGAAACTTTTGCTTACAGTTGGGAATTTTGAGAGTTTTAATACGTCTCTTACAAATTGAATTCGAGCAGAACTAAAGAAAATTTACACAAACCTACTTTAAAGCAATATAAAATTTAACTTTTGTACAGTTCACTGCTCGTATTAGGAAATTGAGAGAAATAATACCGTAGTAAATGAGATCTTTCGAAATCTCTTTATTTTTGGTATATCACGTCTTTTCTATAAATCTTTAATTACACGTCAAAGATATGTATTATTTATTATCTTTAACAGTTTGGCTACCATATGAATCAACGGTGTTACACCGGCTTTAGTCGCTTTTATAGCGGCATAAATTTGCATAGACTTCTATCTGGTACCAAGCACACTGCTGCTATAGATTTATTCTTTGATTCATGCACTCTGGACAACTTAAATATGATACCGGAATAACTTTTAGGTGATATTTACTTGTAATCACCGGGGATTCACATGGTATATGAATGGACCAGAATAGCAGAGTTTTCGTGTTTTAATTAATTGTTTAGTTATTTCGTAGTGTAAGAGTGTTTTTATTGTAAAATATAGATCCTAAAAATAAACAAAAATTACTTGGTACAATGAGCTAGAAGCAGAAGGTAATAAATTTAAGTTTATATAAATATATTTAGGAATAATATACGTACATTTCTTCTCTAGACACAATTGTTGAAAGTGATCAGAGGGACATATTTTTCGGAATCGGAATACGATCCCAGCTCTGAGTCGAAACGCGAGTCAGATTTAGCAATAATTAATGAAAATGACAATTAACCTACTACAATTTCGTCGAATAATGTAGATGAATCATGTTTTAAGCAATTTGCTTTTACTGATTCAGGCAGAATAAATGTTCCTTGCAATTTACGACCTGTGAATATTTTCAGACTTATTGTTGATTCGGATATTTTAAAACTTACTTTCTTGGAAACTAACAAAAATGCTAAAAAGTATAAACCAAAGTAGAATGACGTGTCTTCTGAAGAAATCGGAAAGTTCTTTGCGATTATGTTGTTAATGAGACTAGCTAAATTACCTTTCCTCGCTAAAATAAGGATTATAAATTAATGTCTCTAAAACTCAGATGATGACAAATCTTGTGATCATAGATCAGGGAATGGCCTATAAATACCTAGGCCACGAGATTCGAATAGGAAACGATAACCTAAGCGTTGAGCTTCTCCGTCGTATAAGACTTGGGCAGCCATTATTTTTTACATTATTTTACTTCCACTTTATTGGTTACTTTTCTTATAGTTCTTGAAAAAGAATTAGCTTAAGTAATAAAAAATAGTCTTTTATTACTTTTTTTATTGATTAGAAACCCATCTAAACTCACTATTGTTTTTCTCAAACGAGTCAACAAATTACTTCTTGTTTCTTTATACATATATATATATATATATATATATATATATATATATATATATATATTTGAAATATTGAATGTCAAAATTTTTATTTGTGAAATCTTTTAATTTTTTTACTCCTGATGAAGTTATCAAATAAATAGCGAAATATTGACTGTTTTAGAAAAAAGAAAGATTTTTATTAGAGACCACTTTATCCGATAATTCCAACGTATTTATAAATTATATATATATATATATATATATATATATATATATATATATATATATATATATTATATGTATATATCTATACATATATATATATATACATATAATATATATATATATATATATATATATATATATATATATACATATATACATATGACTTAAGAGAAGCAAACACTACTTGGCTTGCATCCCGAGCAAAAAATCTATCAAAGTTTGAATTCGAAAAAATTACGCTTCAGTTAGTTTATGCCCAATTTGATAAGTTCTTTTAAGATTTATATGAATTCTTTCACCATGCGACCAAATTTCCAAAGAATTTTTCCATCTTTGACTACACACATTGCACCGTCCTCCGACCTGGAATTCATCCCTAAATACCTTGGAATGTGTTTACTGTTTAGAAGTCATTTCCATTTTTACAAAATACTTACCTACTTTAAGCAGATATAACAAAGACAAGTGGTTTGTTTTTGTTATATTTGTATCTAAATACTTAGATATCTGTTGGTAAAGAAATATATGAAAATTTTAAGAAAAATAAGAAAAATACTTTTTTGCATAAATTTTGTAAAACCACCTTTGCCTTTTATTCTTTTATTTTTTTTATATTTAAGCCACTATTCATTGTTTTGTAATGTTGGCTTACGAAACCTTATAAATATTTAATTCAGTATAGGTCCACAAAAGGAAAAGGGAAGGAAGGTAAATAATTGAAAAAAAAATTGGAGCACGTGTTTTTATTAAGAGCGATTACAGTCTAAATATCATCTTATCGTCTTACGGGCTTTAATTAAAGACTTCCCTTTATTTAATGAACTGGATTATACTGACCCAAACAAAGGGCTTTAGCGACAACAAATTTCATTACAGTATACGGGTAGAGCTCCTTTCTATAGCATTTCATTTTGATGTTTAATTTAAGCATCTACAACAAAAAATATACAATTGGAAAAATTTTTGCACATAATTTTTAGATATTTAGCACATAATAGGTGGTAATAAGTCAAAATTAAAACTAATTTTAATATTCATTATTGATAGTTACAATATTATACTTAATATTACACTTTAAAACAACAAAAAAGAACTGAATGGTTTTTAAAGACTAAAAAGACGACAATATTTTGAAAAAATAATAAATTACATATTAAACATTATTATAATATTATAATTTCATTTTGACACGTAGCGTTAAAAGCACATTAATATTAAGTTAAAAATTTAGAAGTAATTGAGTTAGTTAACAACAGATGAAATTTTCGTTATAAAGCAGCTAATGTATGTATGAAAATAAAGAAGCAAAGTTTCGCGAGGGCGAATAATCTCGATAGAGCTTATATAAAGTATTGAAAGAGATTATGTAGTGAAAATTGAGTAAAGCTAGATTTATAGTTTGACGGACGTAAACGTAGACGCACTGGCAAAAGATCAACATATAATTTTGCGTACTCTTATTTATAAGTGAACGTAAACGCACGACAGAACGTAAGTGAGGCTCACTGGAACAGAAGAGTTGGTCAACTTTCATCTCTTACAGTGCGTTTCTTACGTCTGGCCAATCATAAGAAAGAATTTTGTGCTGTCAACCAAAGTGGCGGGCCCTCCATTTTGTAAAGTTATTTCTCAACATATTCGAATTATGTTGATTATTTGTTACAATGGACGGTAAGTTAATAATTTATAAAAAAAAATAATAAATAATAAAAGGATATCATACTATCATGGTAACCAACTCTAGCCACTCTTTCTACTCATGTGCAAAGTCCGTCGATTTATAAATTGAGATAATATTTACAGTCCATTTGTTGATGGATGCTGTTGAAGATGCCACAAATCATAGACAACGAGGGAACACACTACGACACCCAAGGAAAAGTAGATGCAATATCAAGGAAGATGGCAGCCACACACAGACAAAACCAGGATATGTCGGATGCAAGAACAAGGAGGCAAGTCGAACAAGAATATAACAGGATCAGAAGAAGGAACGAGTTCCAAATAGACGAGGAAGACCATACCAGCCCAAGCGAAGTTGCGAAAATCATCAGGAAACTGAAAGGAAGCAGAGCACCACGGCAAGAAGGAATCCACAACATCACCCTCAAGGAACTTCCGAAGAAGATCATAGTACAGCTGTACTATATCTTCAAATACTGCCTGGAAAAAGGACATTTTCCAAACAACTGGAAACATGCCAAGATTATACCTCTTCTGAAACCAAGGAAAGATGGAAGAAGACCGGAAAGCTACAGGCCCATATCACTCCTGGAAACGATGGGAAAAATCTTAGAAAAAATCATCTACAAGAGACTGGTGAAGCATACAGTAAGAAGAGGAGTCATTCAAGAAGACCAGTTTGGTTTCAGAAAAGGAAGAAACTGCGAACTTCAACTAGCAAGGATCATCAGCGACACGAAGATAAAATTCAATAGGAAACAGAAGACAGGATTAGCCATACTGGACATAGAGAAAGCATACGACACGGTTTGGAAGAAGGCACTAATCTACAAGATGGACAAGGCTAGACTTCCACACTACCTCATCAACATCTGCGACATGTATCTATCCAATAGAACATTCCAAGTTTCAGCTGACCAAAAGATGTCGACGATCCAAGAAATCCAGGAAGGAATGCCTCAGGGCAGCATCTTATCACCCATTTTTGTTTCAGACCTTCCAACAGATCCAAGGACTTCTACAGCCCTGTATGCAGACGACACAGCAGTGTATGCATCCGGAAAAGACGAAGGAATAATCATAGATGACATGGAGTACCACCTGGAAAAAATCACGGACTACACCGAAAAATGGAAAATCAAGATCAACGTCGAAAAGACGCAGTTCATCATTTTCGGCCAGGACAAACGACCACTACGGAACCAGATCACAGTAGGAGACAACAGAATTCAGGAAAAAGAGACGGTCAAATACCTAGGAGTCCACCTCGACAGAAGACTCAACTTCCGGGTGCATACACAAAAAACTAAGGTAAAAGCTAATGCAGCTAAAAAACTAATACTTCCTTTCATTTTTAGGTCCAGTCCACTCTCGAAGGCGAAGAAAATTCAACTCTACCAAGCATATGTTAGGTCGGTGATTCTGTATGCTATACCAGTGTGGAGCTCCATTGCGGAATGACACTGGAAAAAGTTGGAAGCAACTGAGACTTCATGCTACCGAATCATCGACGGAGCAGCATGGGAGGATAGAGTTACAAACGCGACGATCAAGAACAGGTTAGGATACACGCCACTAAGGGAAGTGGCCGAGAACAGAACCAGGTGGTTCTTCAACCAGGCCACACGAAGACTACGAAAGACCAGGGATATCCTCGAGAAGAACAGGATCCAGAGGATATTTAGATTCACCCACCGACTGATCAACCACCTGATCAGGGTCTAACCAGGCGTGCAGGGAAGTAGGTATGTTTGCCGATTCAAGTACCTACAGAAGCAGACGAGGACACTACCCAGGAAAATCCAGAAGCCGAAAGAAAAAAACTACAAGCGCTGGCAGTGCAAGAGCGGGACGCCGAAGAAGAAAGAAGCCAAACATTTTTAAGTTTTTGATATGTATATATTTTTAGTATGGCAATAAACGTTTTTATTTTTATTTCTATTTTTATTTTTATTTATTAGTCCATTTGTTACGACTACGGTGCGTTTACGTCTACAATCCGTCAAACTATAAATCCAGCTTAAGAAATCTGTTAAGTGTGAGTATGTGAATCTTATGAGGAATATGTATGATTGAGTAAAAACTAGTGTTAGGACAGGTATAATAGACGCTAATATACTTTATAACAAAAGATTGCGTCAAGGCTTAGTGTTTGGTCTCTATTCGTTATTACTAATGGATCAAATAAGAGAGAAATTCCAAGACGGTGCTATTAAAAAAACTGAAAAGGTAAAAACACAGTTAATAATATATTGGAGACAACCTCTTTAAGCAAAAAACCTTTAAAATTCGTTTGTCCTTGTTCTTATGCGTACATCCTTTGTGTACGATTTGTGTCAAGAATGCTCCTGGTGTTTATAAGTCTTGTTGTGGCTTCATGTAAGAAGTATTTTGTCCTTTTTTTAGCCAGTGGTGTGTACTGAAGCCTTCCTTTGATGGTTGCAGTTTTTTCCAGATAATCTTTGCTGTGGAACTTCATACTGGGACTGTAAGTAGTAGTACCGATCTAACGTAGGCCTGGTGAAATTAAATTTTCTCGGCCTTCGATAGTGGGCTGACCTGAAAATGTAAGGTTGAATTAGTCTTTTTGCGATATTACCTTTTATCTTTATTTGTTGTGTGTTTTTTGTGAAGTTTAGTTTCATGTCGAATTAGGTATTTGACTGAAGCTTTTGATGGGATGATGTTTCTTTTCATCGTAAGCTTGACTACTTATGGATTATGCTACTGTGTGAAGATAATGAACTGCGTCTTTTGATCTTAACTTTTTATTTCTTTGTAAAGTCTGCAGTTCTTTCTAATCGATTTTTTAGTATCAGGACAATTATGCCATCTTTTTTTGATGCATACTGGGCTGATGTTGTCTGCGTATAGGGCTGTACTTTTTTTTGCATCTGTTGGTAGATCTGGAACGATTATGTTAAATAAAATGGGCGATAAAATACTGCTCTGAGGCATCATTTCTTGGATATCTTGCATTCGGGACATCTTTTGGTTAGCTGAAACTTAAATGTTCTATTAGTTATAGATTGCACTAAAAAATTGAATGTTTATTTTGCCTTTAATAATTTCTGAAATTGTTTCTATAAGTATAAAAACTTTTATCACTTTAATTTAAGGTTATCTATTGCTTGTCTTGATCTTTATTTTGCAGTGGCCTAAATAATTCCACAAATAACATTTTTACGCTAACCTTTATTGTTGGCAAAAGGATTAACATGTTCATGTTTATTAATGTCATTATTCTCGTGAAATTGGTGACAACATTTTTACGTTTTTCTGCAACCAACTTAATCGAAGTAATCTCTTGATGCATTGGTTAAAAAATATTTGCTTAGTAAGCTTGAAACACGCGTTTGAAAGCGACCGTCTTAGAATAAGTCAGATCGCCCTACTTGCCTCTTATTCAGTGTCAATAGTAAAAACAGTACATGTTTAGTTTACGCTATTAGAGCCAAGAATAGTTCATAAACTCTACGTATACAAACAATATACTACAGGTTGACATAAACTGCTTTTATTAAATTAAAAGTTCATTTAACTATTTTTACTATAAAACCAAATAATTTTATTTAATTTAGACAAGATATATACAAGTAAAAGATATACCTTTAAAGTCTTTTTCGAATAACATTTTGACCTTTGCTTTATAGTGAACTATTTAAATAAATTGCTTATACTTATATTCTTTTTATCGAACACTCTAGATATATTGTTACCAAAAATGATTAATCAGTGATTTTGTGCATATGTGAATATTATTGTGAGGGACAAGATCTATGCGAAATTTTAAAGACCAACCTACTGATAATCCGCTATTGATACCTATTGCAACAAACACCCCTAGAGAGACATTACAGAGTTGTACTAACCTTTATCCAATAATCAAATAAAATTACCGGAGCAGTGTTGAATTTTGAATTATTAGTTTGTTTAAATGATTAAATGATTAAATGACAAATTGATCGGAAGGATGGTTTTTAGCAGTGAACAATCTCGCAATATCATATTAAAAAAATACTTGCGTTCATCTTTTTTCTAAACTTAGGACTGGCAAAATAAAATATTTTTCAGTTACGAAAAGAAGTAGACATTTTGTTTTGTGGGTTCGTCAATGAACACTAATTATTGATATACACAAAAAGAAGTAAAACTTATTCCAAATCATCGTCATTAAATATTTTTGTGAAATGTTAAATTAAAATATGTCTTTGTTTCTAACATTTAAAAATAAAAAATTTTTGTTATAAAGGTATATAAATTAAAAAACCCAAACGGGCTATGTCATGAAGACAAAACGTTTTCGGAATCCATATTCCATTCTCAGTGTCTAGGTGTACATGTTTTGAGCCACTAAATATCTGGGTAAAAACCCGTTAAAAGTGATATGTTACAATTTAGTTTACATTATTTAGTCTTATATTTTAGGATGTTAAAGTTACCAGTGGATATAATAACATGGCAACTTACGACTCCACATGAAGTTGCTGGTCCTGAGACGAAATATCTACGAGGACTTGATAATAGCAAAATTTTTTGTGATACATGGTATACAGGCAGCTACAGGAACTTAGTTTCCTTGTGGATTTAAAAAGAATTGAGAGAAATTCCTGCGGTTGACCTAAATACAAATTTACAAACAATTTTATATTTCTGGTAATGGCTAAGTACTTAATAAGTACATTTTCGTAGAATAATTAAATGGGGCGGGATCATTGTCACAATATTTAAATAACATTCTTAAGCAGTATATTTTGTGGTTCTTTCAGCCAGAGTTTGTCAAAAAAGTGTTGTAATTAGTATTTATTAAAGAAAAATATGTGGCGGCCATGGAAAAGCGATGTATGTTAACCTGACAAAAATGAATCCACGGATAATTTAGAAGATGAAGATGAAAGTGCGGGGCCAAGTACTCAGCAAAGGAAGAATTTGTGTGTAGCTGAGCAAAATATGGTGTTAGATATATTTGATGGACTTTCTGAAAAAATGACCAAATATAAATCTGTTAAGCAAATGGCGGTTTTAAAAAAATTTCTTGTGCAACAGTGCACTGTCTAATAAAGACAGGTTCGAAAAATAGAACAACAAGAAAGGATTTGGGCAGCTCTAAAAAGTGAGACAATATATATTATGTATGTAGCTAAAGTTATGCCTAACCTAAACAATATCATGGCAAAATTAAAAAAAACGTATTGTTGATGATTGTTCTACATAGACTTTGGAAAGATTTTTGACCAAAAATGGTTTTTAATAAAAAGCCTGGACAAACGGTACAAGAAATTGCCAAATAGATGTACAATGTAAAATAGATTCAAGAGGCAAGTAAATTTGCATATTACATTGCGGAGGACAACATGGATAGGTGAACGATGCGTTATTGTTGAGTTCCAAAAGTATTAAAGACAGTTCTCTAGACTACCACCAAGACATCAAAGGGACGCTTTTTGAATCGTGGTTTTAGAATACATTACTCCCAAATTTAAAAGAAAATAGCGTGATTGTTATGAACAATGTATCATATCACTCCAGATGCAATAAAAAAATTCCAATCAAACAGAGTGGGAAGGATGAAATTCAAGAATTTTTAATAGCCGAAGACCTATATTTTGAGGATCATTACACCAAAGATCAACTAATCCAGGTTCTTCATACAAAAGTCGTAACTAAAGAACATATTGTAGATAAATTAGCGATTAACAATGGATATATGGTTTTAAGATTACCTCCATATTACTGTGTGTTGAATCCCATAGAATTGCTATGTGCTTAGTTAAAAAACGATGTTCGGAGGAACAACACATCTCTAAAAAATGTCCAAAGTGTCGAACTAATAAAAACAGAGTTCAAAGATATCAGTGCTCAAAACTGGCAAAATTCAATAGCAATAGAACATGTGTAAAGAAGATTGAAAAAGATTACAGTAAAAGTGTCTCAGCCTTGAAGAAAATTATTATTAATTTGGCTGAGAGTGATGAAGAGAACGATAATGACGATAAGTTGGAATAACTGTTAACTCTAACTGAAAGATTCCAAATTATTTTAAATTTCCAAAGTGGCTAGTATACCATTTAATTTAAAATAGTAAAAAAATCAATGCGTACCTTTTTGGGTCATTACATGTGACATGTTAAGTAAATAAACTATTTTTGAAGTTATACTTCTTTAGGTGCGATTGGCAAAAATTGATGAGAGTGAATTTTTATAAAATTCACAGTATGAAATACGCGCATATTCACAGCATGGAGTTAGTTGCTACGTCTAAATCTTTAAGTTAGGTATTAATGCAAATAAAGTGTGAAAAAAAATATGTGTGTGTTTTTGTTAATTCAATTATATTAGGACGGTGATAGATATTTACTGATGATTTTTATATTGTATATGTATATTTTTGTGTGTAAAAATCGACCTGGTTCAGTAGTTTTCATCCACTTTATAATTACGTAGAAATTACATTTATCCGTTACTTTAGAACCTCACTGTATATCTAATATATTAATATTAAGTATTCATTGACGAGCTTAGCACGGTTAATAAAAAAACTTGGAAATCCGCCAACCACCACCAACTAAAAAAATATTTTATTGGCCAGTCTTCATTTTGAAAAAAGATGAATGTAAATTTTTCTAAATACTATATTATGAGGTAGTTTATTTTAAAAATAATCAGTATTTCGATCAGTTGGTAAAATCATTTAAGTACACAAATTAATAATTTGAAATTCAACAGTTTCTGCGATAATTTATTTGAATGTTGGATACAGATTAGTGCAACTCTGTAAATATCTCTGGGGGTCTGTGTTATAATAGGTATCAATGTCGGATTACCAGTAGGTCGGTTTTTAAAATTTCGCATAGATTTTGTCCCTCACTGTACAACACCATTTAAAAAAACTAACCCGAAACCAAAACCAAACCCAACAATGTGAAATAAAGATCAAATAATTACATTGATCAATATCTATATATAAATACCTTTTAGTGACTGACAATATCTGCGTGAAAAACTTTATAGCCACTAAACGAGCATGCATTCTATACCAAAAACAGAGAATTTTACAACAGATTTCTTTTTCTGGTAATTGAAATTTCCTAAATATAAAAATTGTTAACAATTTTATTTTAGGAATTTCTGTGGAAACGATTGTCACATTTCATTGTGATTTAGTCCCATGCATAAAATATTTAGTGGAAAAAGTGCCGCAAAAAATTTGTTCAGGTAAAAAAAAAGCTTATATTTAATTAAAATAACATCGTTTAAAAATTTGAAGTTAGAATTTTAATTCAAATTTTTTAATAGTGTAGTGGACGATACAAGGCAGAATAGAAAAAGCACCGCATAGTCGACAAAGTCGCTGGCTCTGCAGTAAAAGCTCGACGAAAGCTTTGACCCAAGCTGCGTGCGACTTTTATTGACTCGTTTTTGTTTGAAAGCTCAGGTAGACAACAGATTTCAAACGGTGTTAATTTTATTGAATGAAAATTGAAACTTGCGAGGTTATTGCTTTCGAACTTTAAGTGGTGTTTGCCAGTGGTGTCCTTATTAAACTAACGGTAAACGTAAAGGCATGCTATAGTGGTCTGGTTTCTGCTAAAGGAAGAAGAATGCAGAACTAATAAATCAAATTTATAGCCTTAATAGTATGTAATAGATAGTACACAGTAATACTCAGGTAAACCAGGATATCAATAAACAAGTTTCTCCATAATCTTAAATAATTAAGTATATCAAAATCATTGAATATAATTATTAACAGAAATTATATTTCATTGTGCAAAATGCTCACCATAGTGATGTAACCAATCTAACTAAAAATTATTTATACCATTAAATAAAACTATAAACAACGATAGATAATAAAGGATAAAAATAAATTATTAATTGCTATCATAGTTATCCAATATTTCGTCACAGATTTCTGATCTAAAAATACTGAATTCTTTATCCCACTTGTAATCTAGATATCGAGCATTATTATTGAATTACAAATTTCGCACGCATTTAATGATATTTAAACGTTTTACAACCGCTATAAAATTATTCCTTCTGCACTGCTTGTGGTGGTAAGTAATTTTATTATCATTATTGTTAAAAAAAACTAAGATCTAACTACTTATGGTCAGAACCCCAACACAAGCATTTAGTTGAGAGCTATGGAGAGATTTCCCGGAACTGACATCAGATCAATCAAATTCACGAAATTTATTTGCTTGCCGATTTTTAAACAGTTAAGGTAAATGTGATTTTTATGATACTGTCTCGATTATATCACTGGTTGAAATTTAAATTAAGATTCTATTTCGGAAATGTCAAAATGTTGTAAAACATAAGTTTATTAATCTGCTACTCTTATACAATTATTAAACTTAACTTTGTTAAATTCTTGATGATATTTTTCTTAGATTTTTTTAAAACTTAACTAATAATGACTTATTAACCTGTAATGGGTGTCATGGACTCTTCCTAGACTTTTATATAATAATTGGACTGTAAATTATGTGGCATCGTGCAGTATTTACAAACATTTAAGAATCTACCAAAGCAATCGAATTAACGATCCAGATTTTAAATATAAAAGAAGTTGTTTATTAAACAAAATAGTGACTATAGTGATTCTACAAACTTATGATAATTTTATACATAGTATCGATAATAGGAACGTGAACAAGAAGATAATTTAGTAGAGTATAATCTGGACATTGCCGCTGACGCGCGGAGTATTTGTCCGCATATATTTTTGTTAAACCTAGTGGCTGTATTGGTATTATTGGGACCTACTGGTATTATTGTACTAACTTCGGAAATTGTTTAAGTTGATTGATACATTTTATGTCAGCTCAGGTACCCAAACTGAATTCCCTTAACATTTGGAATCAACAGAGAAAAAGCCAAAAATTACAGAAGATAAATGCCATTATAATAGTTGTTACCAATTTAACCCCAATTTGCACCCCTATACAAGGTGTTTACTTTATTAAAGAGAAGCTGGGTATCAAGAAATATATTAGATGTTATGTCCTCCTTCAAGATTCCGACACAGTGAGTGGTTCCTCATTCAAAATAGGCATAAAATCTAAAACCTCCATTGACTTATTATTTAATAAGGAAATTTGGCCACCTGGTGTAAACATTAAATGGTCTACAGAATCTTCATATTCCGAACCAATGCGTTCATCTGAGTCAAATATGAGTTCGAAGAACATCAGAAGCCCCGTGAGCTTGGAAAATCCAATTACCATTTTAAGCAACAACAAAAGTGAAGTGGAAAATACAAGAATACTCACAGACAAACAAACCATCGAAATTTGCAAATCGAAGAATGTTTTGCATTCTCATATTAACTTCATTAAGAAGGATACTTTGGAACCATCGATAAATCTGGATCCTTTGACCCCACCAAGACTGAGATTAGCCAATAACTCGAACAGTCGATATCTTCTAGCAAGATTAAGGGAATCACCAATCACCAATACAAGCGTTAAACTTTTTTTGGCTTCCGAAGGACTTCCCACTAAGACTGAAGATCTACGAAAAATCGTTTTAGAATTTAACGATACCTATGGAATTGGTAAAACTGAGGTGGAAGCTGATCTTGCTGCTTTTAGGTGCTTTCTCACTTGGGAAAAAATTATTCACCTACAAAAATCAAGGGAAAGTCACTTAAACTACTATGTCTCTCCAAAACGAAATTTTTAAATAATATGTGTTCTGTGGGACTAGAAACTTTAGCATGATTCTTATTAATATTCGTTCTATAAGATATAAAAGAGATGAATTATTTTTGTTTCTGGAGGAATTATGTTTCCCCCGATAGTTTCGGTTACCAAACACTGGCTTGAAGTTAACGATTCTTTTTTTGTAGAAAAATATACCACAATTGCTAGGTATGATCATCCAAGTTCATCTCTTGGTGGCACCCTTTATCTTTCTACAAATACTGATTTCTCACCTATAACAAAATATGACTTCCTGTTGAATAAATCCTTTTTTGAGTTTTCATTGGTTTATAACAAGAATCTTAATCTATACAGTCTCTGCATTTATAGATCACCTGACTTTTCTACGGAACTATTTTTTCAGAACCTATTAAATTTGTTAGATGATCTGACAATAAAAACAAAAAAATTCTATGCGGTGACTTGAATATTCATTACGCTGTTGCTTGTGCTACCCAAGTACCCTTGGTCAATATATTCGAATTGTATGGTTTCACAATTCACGTTAATTCTCCTACAAGAACTACTAAAACAACATCTACCATAATTGATTATATTGTCTTCAAGCTTGAAGCTGAAAGCTTGGTCCATTTAAAACGATCTTCGAAATAAAACTAACACAGCTCAAACATTTTCTCTTTTAAACCCTGAAAATCTAAATGAATACTTAATTAATGTGAGTAAAAATATAACACCAGCTATTTTGCCACAACAAGATTCTATTTCCTATCTTCCCAATTCAAACAAGGTCTCGAATTCATTATTTTTAAGACCAGTTAATAAATCTGAACTTATCCAAACAATAGTAGTATCAAAAACAAATCTTCCTGTAGTATTGATGGACTATCCACAAAAATTTTCTTAAATCTCACAAATAATGTGTTGGAAGTTCTGGTCTTCTGGAAGCAGTAAGATAATAGCAACAGAGATGGAATGCCTGCGAAGATGCTGCAGAGTAACAAGAATGGATAGGAGAAGTAATGACGAAATAAAGCAAAGAACATCAATAGAAACAGACATACTAACATATATAGAACAAAAAAGACTAAAGTGGTATGGACATTTAAGAAGAGCTAGCGACAGCAGATGGATAAAAAGGATAACCGAATGGAGCCCCATAGGAAGGAGGAAAAGAGGACGACCCCGAAAATCCTGGAGGAACGAAGTAGACGACGCCATGAGTAAGAGAGGACTAAACGATGGAGAATGGAACAACAGAGAGAGATGGAAACGGTTGAGCGAGGGAAGGCAGTGAATACTGTAGAATCCCTAAATATATATATATATATATAAGTTCTGGTCTCACTAATTAACGATTCCTTTGAAAAAGGTATATGTCCAGAGTGCGTAAAGGCAGCCATTATTGTTCTTCTTCATAAGGGTGGTGATAAATCTAATGTCTGCAACTGTAGACCTATTGCCTTACTACCTGTCCCATCCAAAATTATTGAGAGACTTATAAAAGCCTGACTTATGTCATTTCTCGTTGGAAACAACATTTTATCACAAAATCAGTTCGGCTTTATATCTAATAAATGTACCAGCGATGCTATGTTTTCTATACTACATGAGGTATATCAAGCACTAAACAATAATCTTTATACTGACACTGTTTTTTGTGACTATGCCAAAGCTTTTGATTGTGTAAATTATGACATTTTGATAGAAAAACTAAATTTCTATGGAATTCGAGGTATTTCTTTGAATTGGTTCTAATCTTAAGGAATAGGAAACAACTAGTTCGAACAAATAATACTGACTCTAGTCACAAAAGCATTGTATGTGTAGTACCACAACGTTCAGTACTGGGTCCTCTACTTTTCCTTATCTTTATAAATGACATCACTAACTTAAAAATAGATGGAAAATTTTTCTTTTTTCTGATAATACCAGTATTACCTGGAAGAACTCTAATATTGCAACGCTTCATGCAATTATAACTTCTGATCTACTTAAAATAAAAACCTGGTCCGACTCTAATTTACTCTCATTTACCGTGGATAAAACAGTAGCATTATCCAATAAAGGAGCTCTTCAACCCTTGCTTCTTAATAACAGTCAGATCAGTATAACTGATTCTGTAAAATTTCTTGGTATTTTTATAGACAGCAACCTTAAATGATCCCTTCATATTGATGTGTTAAGTAAGAAACTAGCCTCAGCCTGCTATGCAGTAAGATCTGTTTCGTAGGAAATTAATTTGGTATCTTCCAAAATAACATACTTTTCTTTGTTTGAGTCTCATCTTCGATATGGCCTTCCTTTTTGTGGTTCTAGTAAAGCAGCCTAATCTGATGTTATTTTTAAATTACAAAAAAGAGCAATATGGTATTTTTTGGCCTCAGTACAATAACACATTGCAAAAGCTACTTAAAAAATCACGGGATTTTAACTTTTCCGTCTCTATATATTCTAGAAACTGTTTGCTTAATTCGTAAACACCTACATGTTTTTCCAACAAGATGTAGTCATGACTACTCCACTAGAAATTCAAGCTTTGATGTGTATTTACCAATCCCATCCACTGAGTTAGTAAAGAAATCTATATTATATTCGGCAAAAAAATTATACAACCATCTCCCTTTGCAACTTAAATCTGCAACTTCTTTCCTTTAATTCCGTAAATTGACAAAAGCCTATCTGTATAAAAGACCTTATTATTCAATAGAAGTGTTTCTCAACGAATAATTAAGAAAGTACAGTTTAGGTACAAGTAACAAAGTATTTTTATATATATTTGGGTATCACATGCAGCAGCTTAAACTTAAACTTATTCGTAAACTGGTTCGTAAGGTTTTATTATACAATTTGCAATATAGTAAAATTTTGCGATGGATTGCATATTTTATGTTTTATTCTGTGATATTGACGATTTATGTAATTTTAGTAAATTTTAATTATTATTGTTATTATTACTTTTTTTTTAACTTATAAAAGCTTTGTCCATAAAATTGTCAAATTTTCAGTGAGAATAAAACATATTTCATTTTATTCTATTCTAATAACATGATAAAGTTCTAAAGCACTTATTCTTAGTAAAATGTCATACTCCCGTTTAAATACAATTGTTTGTTGTCTGTTTTCATCCAAACGGTAATATCATGCATTTTCAAATCGAATATTGGATAAATTAGGTGCAGTCAATCTATTTTTGGCTCCAATATATTATGCATTTTATTTTAAAAGCTATTTTTGCTATACCCTGTATATAGATACACTAATTTAATCAGAAATAAGAGCACTTAATATTGAAACTATTACAGATAAGTGCTTAATGTATCCTTTACAATCTTTTAACACGGCAATTTTATTATTTTTTCGTGACGCCTGTATATAGAAGTACATTTTGACAGAAGTATCAAACTAGTCGATATGTGACACGGGTATAAAGTCTAATAAGAACGATCAATATGTCCATTGTCCATTCCATTTCACAGTTCGGACAATACTGCTGCATCAACCATTCCTCCTTGAAAACACTCTCCAAAGTCAATATCATAAAGCAAGTTGTTTTCATTGTCCTTATTGATTTCTTCTCTCTTTAATACTTTTTCCTCACTCGAGAAATATCGAAAGCTGGAGGTTTTTCTTATAGGCGACAGACGAAATGGATTGTACACAATGGTTTTTCCCGTCTTACTATTTTAACGCAGAGAATTCAGATTTGTAACTTTTTTGTTTGCCGTTTTTGTTCCTTACTTATATAAATCGGTAGAATTTATTCTTAGTTTTTTTTTAACGTAGACCTCTCTACTTAATTATTTTCATTACTGGTCTGAATCTAATAAATCCAAAACTACGTTTTGTATTAAAATTTGACGGTCGTCTCCTTTTCGATATATATATATATATATATATATATATATATATATATATATATATATATATATATATATATATATGTATATATATAATACATATATATATACATATATATATATATATATATATATATATATATATATATATATGTATATATATAATACATATATATACATATATATATATATAATACATATATATATAATACATATATATATATATATATATATATATATATATATATATATATATATATATATATATATATGTACCTATATAATGCAGTCAATTTGAGCTGATATAATTTAAATTTTTTGACTTTAGTAGATGTTTTGGAGATTTTGCTGTCTTTTTAAGACTAGATAATAGAAGAAATACTAAAAAATATACATCTTTAATGAGAGTATTTACATTTAGATAAAAGTTTAAAAAATCATACTCGTGGTTTCAAATTAATTGCATTCACTTTGATGAACGTGATGATTTTAAAAGCATAACAATTCAACATTATACAGTTTTCACATTACACTTATAGACCCATGGTACATTTTTAGGCGGTCATTTAACCCAGCATGAATCATATAAAAACCATTACTACAGTATGTAATAACAGCTATAGAAACTATGCTGCCAAATCTTATCGGTACTAAAAGCATGGAGGTTTCACCTTAGATTTCTCACCACTATTCCAACCTAAATGTAAATTAATATTTACAGGGGAGAGGCTCATCATTAGAATACAACAAACCAGCATATCTATGTTTCGTGGACCTTAAGAAGGCATTTGACTGGGTCAAATTAAAAGACGTTATCCACTTACTGTACGCAAGAGAGAGACCTCTAGGAATAATCAAAACGTTCGAAAATATCTACCAAAACAACACAATGAAAGTAAAAGTAGAAGAAGAACCAACCGACTTTATTGAAGCTGGCAATGGGATAAGACAGGGAGATTCTCCGAGTCATCTATTATTCAGTTATCTATTATAGATGAAATAATAAACAAATAAAAACTAAAAAAAGGATACCAAATGGGAGAAAAATAACTTAAAATCATCTGCTATGCAGACGACGCAATACTACTCTCTCAAAGTGAAGATGATTTACAACGTATGCTGCTCCAATTTAATATAACCGCCAGAAAATTTAACATGTTAATTTCCCCAAAAAAGACAAAACGCATGGTTACAACAGCAAATTGACTAAGATGTAAATTGGAGCTGGAAGGTCAGATAATAGAACAAATGATGGAGTTTAAATATCTAGGCATCACATTATCTAGCTACGGAAAGCTAGATACTGAATTGGAAGATCAAGTGAATAGAGGAAACAGAACCGCAGGCTGCCTGAATGAAACAATATGGAGAAATAAAAATATCGGGAAAGAAATTAAAGGCAGAATTTACAAAACAGTCATCAGACCAATAATGACATACGCGGCAGAAGTAGAATGGAACGATCATATAAGCCGAATTACAACAAATAGAGTAGTACAGACGACAAGAGACGGTTCCCCAGTAGGACGACCACGAAAACGATGGAACGACAAAACAGGCAGGGTCATGTCTATATTAAAAGACGAAGAATAAGAGGGGAGAGGCTTGTACCTTGGACAAAAATTTTTTAAACAATCGATTAAAATACAAAATTGAAGTTATCTTTTTAAAATTTAAACTAAGACAGGTATAAACTCTTGTATTACTTAAAATAAAAAGAACAACAGATTGTATAAGTTGGTTTTATTAAAAAAAAAAAAAATTCTTGAGCATCTAGAATTGGATCAAGGTACAATAAATATGTATTTTATCTTGGGCCACCAAGTGTTGTACCTTGAGCCGTTGATAAACATAATTACTTAAACATTTATTTTAATAATTACCTGGACATGTTAAAAAAATAACAAACAGTTTAAATATCGTGAAGTTTATTCAACCAAATGCTTCTGAAAATTTAAGTTAAAAGTGTAAAAATATCCTGCTGATGTTTTGTAGATCCATCTTTCTTAGGAACTTCCACGAGCCTTTTAATACTGTCTTCCTTTTCAATTTCATATGACTTTATATCACTCAGGCAGAAGTTTTCAGATAAGCGGATTCTCTTCAGGTAATTAACCATTATCGCTGAAGTTAAAAATACTATGTTAGCAAGATAAAAACGTCTTGTTTCCAATAAACTTTGTAAGGTAGAATCTGGCAATTTCTATTGTAAACTTGTTCCTGTGTCTGGTTCATTATTTTTAGACAGATATTCTTCACAATCCATATCTGACTCATACACAGAAGCAGTATCTGAACTATTATCGTAAGTAATCCTTTCAACCTCATCATTATTAGAAGATGATCAGTTGTTTAGGTCCTTCGATTGGGGAAAGACTGGCCTAGTTAGTCTTGTTAATATTCTGTCTGTATATTTCTTCTATAGTTCTTTATTTCTGTCTTCTTTCTGACTTATAGGGCAGCCTAGGTTTTTAAGTCTCAGCAGTTATTTTGGGATAATTAATAAGGCGTCTAAAAGAAAAGTCTTCGTTGTTATTAGTAGGATTATCTCTATCACGGACCAAAGAAGCATATAACTAGTGTTCTTGAAATACATTATTATTTCTTGGCCAGATCCCTGAAACTCTAAATCCAAATTCAATATTTGTGCGGATAAATCCTGCCTGACCAGAAATTTGAGCGACATCGTAAATAGATATGGTATTTTCTGGCTTTCTTATCATCCATTCGGGGCAAGCATTGTTATATGTTTGATATGGGCCAAAAACACTGCGATTATAAATACCGCTCAAATACGTTAGGTTAAAAAAAAATCGTAACTCCTTAAGTGGTAAGTCTATATAACCTGTAACACATCTGTACCGATAAGAATTGAATTGTACCGATGAGAATATAGCATAGTTTCTGCAGTTGTTATTGCATATTGTAGTGTTCTAAGTGATTCATGCTGGATCAAATGACTCATTCAACAAACTAATAATTTGTTTTTTTTTTAATTATTATATTTTTCCTTTGTTACTTCTCTATTAAAATTTATGTAATTAATAAGACAAAATGCTATTATAAATGATACTTAAATTATTAATTTCAGATCTTTTATTCATACAATTTGATTTTTTTATCCATACCATTTCTTTAAATTCCCTTTTACGTGTATTAATTTCCCTTTCCAGAATTGTTTCTTCTCGAAAAATGAAAACATGATTTTCATTGATCACATGATCTGGCAAGGTACGCTATTTGACATTTCTTGATATCACTTCTATGAGAAGTTAATCTAAGATAATACGTGAGGTCTCACCAAACAGTTATCCCACGTGCTAGACGGTATGGACTAATAACACAAGTTTCCATTCTTGGTAGTGTAATCTTTGTTTTAGCGTACAAAATATTCACTTATTAAAGATACATTTTTAAAATGTCTTAAAAATCCAAATAAAATTTCCGGAAGCTCGACTAAGCTCAAAGATATTTACTTATATCAGCCCAAATCAATTGACTTCATTACCCAAGAATAAAAAAGTTTACATAATTGTACAATCACGACATAATCATATACTTATATTATTATCATCAAAGCCTTCTGCGTCCAAAGTTGAGCCTGGGCCTCCAATAATTTCTTTTACTTTAGTCGATCATGAGCTTCCTGCAGTCAAGTCATAGTTCTCTCCATTGTGTAGTTGGTCTACCTCTTCTTTTTCTGTCCATCTCATCCATCTTTTTTTGATCCACCGGCCGTAATTCATTGTGGCCACATGGCCCGCCCAGTTCCAGTTCAGCCATGCTACACGCTCTATGACATCTGTGTCATATTGCTATCTCCTTTGCCTATTTTATTGCTATTGCTATTGCCTTCTTGCTATTTCTTCGTTTCTAACTCTGTGTATGAGCGATCGTTCCATTCGCCTTTGGTTGCCATTTGCCTCTGAGTTTGGTTGCTGTAGCCTGGGTTAAGGAAAGAGTTTCGGTGCCGAAAGTAATGACTGGAAGCACACATTTATATTCAAACCAACTTCGTTACATCTAACTTCGTAAGCATAGTTCCAATCTCAACAATGTCGTCCGCAAATCGTAGTTGGGAGAGCATTTTACCGTTTTGAAAGTAAAGTTAAAAAAGGTTTTGAGAAAAATTGTTGTTTTGACGAAGTTTCGGCAAAGTCGAAATTAAATTGTCAATTTAGTAATGTTTCTTGCTGTTGTTTAATGTAAACTTACAACTATTTTCTTACAACTTACATCCAACAATGGAAGAAACTTTCATTTTCATTGAGGTAACAAACATAAACAAATAGCTTATCCCCAAAGTATCAAAAGTACACGGCGTCCTAGTACGTTGTCAATATTAAGCCTGCATCGAGCAATCATTAAAATTTTAGTTTTCTCAATATAATAATAAAAATATAGTATAATATATAAAAATATAATATAATAAAAATATAATAATAGCGCGTGTACTAGCACGCTGTGTGGTTGTAAGTATGCAAGGGTAAAAAGCCATTTGTTTATTGCTTTTTAAATCAATCAAAAAAAAAGTTTATTTAATTTTTTTCAATAGTAAATTGTCAAAATAAGTTTAAACTTTCTATTTATGTGCAGCTTTTAGAGAAATATGCACCATGTAAAAAGTTATAAGCACTAAAATTTTGTCTCAATCTCTCTTTCGTCTAAAAATTTTAGTTTAATATCTGACTAGTGTTTACACTGAATTAACGTTGGGAAAAATATAATAATTTGATTATCTTTATGAACTGAAACTAAACCCCTTGTATATTTCCATTTCACTTTTGCTATAGGACAATCCATTTGTCGTGATTCTATTGTATCTTTATAAAATCCCTCTTCTTTATTTACTTTTATTTCCGGTTTATTAAATAAACTTTTATTTACAGCAGACACTCTTCATATTTTTGGGTCAAAATACTTCATATTTCAGGTAACAAAGTGATAAGATTATGCCCGCCCGACTTGCCGGCCTTAACTTATCTCGGTCATAGAATCTTCCACCCTCATTGTAAACAAAAATTGAGTTTGACACACCTTCTGTTAGTCCAGGGAAAGATGTGTTTGGTTTGTTATTAATGACTCATATTTTCTTTTTACATTAATTTTAATTTCATTAAAATCTTTTTCCAGGTCAAGATTTTTATCTTGGCTGTTTCTTCTCATAAAGTTCAGTTCAACTGTTTTTATTTTATTTCGTATTGTTGTTACCATTGCCCGTAATGATATCCATATTCACCACTATACTCTAAAAGATTTTTTTTTGTTTTCTTTGGTTTGAGTGTTGTTCCATATCACTCCATGTGCTATTTTGATTTTTATATCTTTCATATAAGTACCAACTGATTTTTATATCTTTCATATAAGTACCAACTGGGCTTATTATTGACCCCAAATTCTTAAAAGTCGTACAACTCTTAAACACGGTCTTACACATAATATATTTTGTTGTACTGGTATGTACATTATTCCGCATTTCTTATGCCATATTATCAAAGCCTGATCTACGAGCAATATATATATATATATATATATATATATATATATATATATATATATATATAGATATCCAAAGTGTAGGTGATAGGTAATACCACCAGATATCTCATAAAAGGGAATACGGAAAAAATCTTATGGGAATATTTTCTGAACGAACTCGAGCTCTTCGCCTTGTCTCAAAACTACTCTAAAATATAGGGAAACACTTTTTCATGAATACTTATTAACGATTTAAGTACCGATCACGAAAGTCATAAACAATGGAATCTCTAAAAATACAGAAATCAATTTTTGGCGAGTAAAAAATCAGATTAAGAAAACAAGACCATGATGAAATCATTGTCTGGCTATCATGATGAAATTATGGTGTGGTTCATGAGACTTTTTGTTCCCAAAAATTTTGTCCTTTAGTGAGTTTGTGTTAGTTTATGTAATACTTGCTTTGAATTACACCACATAGTGTTTTTGCGTAGATTACAGAGCTTCCAATTGTGAATTTTCAAACTCTTCGTTGTTCTATCGGAAGCTCGGCAATTCTAAACTCGGAAGTATATTACAGAAAATGCGAAGTACAAATTTTTGCCAATTAAATATAATCAGTCTGAACTAGTTTGGAATAAAAAATCGCAATATTACTTTCTAGTCTAACAATGGAATCACGTTTTTCGTCTAACGAGGATTCGTTAGCAGGAGCACGGCTGAAGCCCAGTGGCGTCCGATATCTTAATTAAAAGTTTGAGCTACTTTGCGAGCTGTTTTTCGTCATAGATTTCTTATTGTTGCAGTGAAAAGTAGCGGAGAGAAGAACTTTGATAATTACGTTTTCCAACATTTTCAACATGTTATTTCTTTGGGTTCGGTATCAATCTGACTTTAATGAAACAAATTCAATAACGATGAGATGAAGTAAACTTTAGTAAAATATTTTTTAATATAGGGATGCGTTGGGGTATTTTTAAACCCATCTAAATGGTTTATATCCATGTACTCAGTTCACGATATAGGTGGAAACTGATTCTTCTCTACAGTTTCTCGATGTTATCATAAAGAAAAGCCAATCCCAACGTTTTCTTTACGCTGTTTATCGAAAAGCCACTCATACCAATCGTTATTTGCATGTCAACTCTCTTAATCCACCTTTACAAATTAATTTAGTCATGAATACCCTTGTCTCCAGATAAATACGCTTTTGTGATAAAGCAAGTAGACCGGCTGAGCTATCTATTTTTTTTATTAGTATTTGTGATTGCGTGCTTATTTTATATACTTCGTTTTGTTGGTGTTTATTATTAAACCAATTTTTGTAGCTGATTCTCTTAATCCTAAATACGCCTCTCGTACAGCGATTTTCGTTCTCCTAACAATATTGATATCATCAGCATAGGCCAGGATTTGCACTGATTTATTAGATATTGAACCAGTGGTTGTGATTTGTGAAATATGTATTACTTTTTCTAGAGCCAGATTGAACAGTATGCAGGAGAGAGGGTCTCCCTGGCGCAGTCCGTTATTTGTTTTAAAAGGTTCAGACAGTTTCATCTGAATTCGTACTCTACATTCAACTTTTTCAATAGTTGCTACTGATCAATTATCGCTACTGATATCATGTAGGCTATGCTTTTTTATTGTGGGCAAGAAAAGGAGATTGTTCTTAAATATTTAGTATTTATTATTTAAATATCTACAATCGACCTTTATCATATAATGTACGTATTTGCAATGCTTTCTATCAAGTTTGTTTCTAATATTGCTTTGTCATTTCCTTTCTGTGCTAATCTTAATTGGTTTTCTAACTTTGATGTTGTTGTTGACGTTGGTACATCTTACAATTACTATAAACAACTTAAGGATATTTTAAGTATATTTAACTTTTCTAGTCCTTATTGTACTACCCAGATAGTTGAATTTATTTTAAGACCAAACTGTTACATTGAATTTTAAATCAGAGCCACATTTTCACGCTTAAACGAATTTAATAACCGATGCTTTTAAACTGCGTATAAATTATTTTATATGATTTCGTAGTATTTGAGGTAAGTCTTAGTTTGTTCACACAAACTTGTCAGTAAACGATTTAATTATTTACAGCTACATTTCTGTGGATTTGACGAAAATGCCCTCAAGGGACCCTAGATGGCGCTAAGCTAACATAATCCTCTTGGTACACATTTTTTCAAACTTCCACAGTTCCTTAATCCCCCTTGTAACATTAGCGAGGTATACACGAAGAACTACATGAAAAATGAACGGGAAATGCTGGAATAGCATAAAAAGAGCGAAGAGCTCAGAAATCTCGGGAGTTTGTGAATAAAGTGAATAATTAAGTAAAAGGGTAAAATATTCATGTGAAGTTCTGTTCTCTTAGTCTATTTCAGAAGATTTGATGCCGATACGTTTTGAGAAATTCCCAATTTCTGATTTTCGTTTCGTATAAAATCTTAATTTACGTTCAAAATAATTGTATCGCAGATATTTTTTATAATGTTCACATCAGATCGTTATTCAAAAATTTATAAAGCAAATATAATGAAAATAAAAATGTACAAAATAAATTAAAAATAAAACACCGACTGTCTTTAAAGTAGGTAAATTACAACTCACTATATGAGTGTCAATGCCCCATCGTTTTCGATTGAAGTATCTTATGAGTGATGAACTAATTAATAGTCGGATAGCTGAGCGATAAAAAATGTATGTTTTTGAAAGGCTAATTTTTTAAAAATAAGTTACAGTTGTGGCAAAGAGCAATAATCTGATGTCATTTTGCAAGCTACGTTAGCGTTTGGCGGAAGGCGCTCTCAGATTTGTAAAATAACTGTATATGTCGCAACTGCTTTCTAAAATCTAAAAATTGATTTTTGAGTTCTATACTAACTAAAAAACCATTTTTCCACAGTCAGTCTTGCAACGGAGCTCGTCAGTCAACCGGAGCTCGTCACCAAAAATTGATATATCGTGAAAGTGCTTCCAAAATATGAAATTCGGTTTACGAGTGAGAAATAATATTACTTCATATTAAAAAATATTCTTTTTCTTTTTCATTTCGTACCATGTCCTCTACCGAAGTACTGAAAGAAAAACTATATTGGCTATCATAATTTGATTTACCGCAGCTCCCAAAAGAGACAGCGAAGACTAATTAAACCACTCACGTCTTAAACCACTCAATCTTTTTTTACGGTTTTTACTACATCTGGTTCTTTTAAACGTTATGTCATTTGTCACTATGTTAATCCAGCTTATGCGTAACAGTCTTCACTAGACCTACATTTCGAGAACTTGAAGTTTATTTAGCGAGCGTCCAACTTTTAACTCTATACAATAATGTCGAGAAGATGTAACATTTGACAATTTTTATATCCAGGTTATTGTTAATATTTCGTCCACATAATACTTTTGTATTGGGAAAAACACTGGTCTGGCCTCTTTAATGCCCGAAAGAATTGCCTGGAAAATAAAATAATCAACGGTAATAATGGTTTCCATCTTACATAGATATAACTGTAAAGATTAATAATTTTTTTTCTGCATTTATTGAGGGATATACCAACGACGTTTGGAAAATATATCAAAACAAATTTTACAGGCTGTCTTAAAACAAAAGAGTCGATATATTATAATAGCTTTTGACAAATATATTTCGCTTTGTATTAAAGAGATACAAGTGAAGAGTAGGATAACATTATTGGGAAATAGCAGACGTCCTGCGGATTTCAATCAAGAATAAAAGAACATAAAGTTCAACAAAGCATTGGTTAGATTTTTAGTCCAAAATTGTGAAAAAGCTGAAATAGCACCTTTTTTCTGTAATTAAATAGTATTTTTGAATTTTTATTGTTCCCATAAATATACTGTTAACCCCTTTCGCTCCATCGTATCCACGTATGGATATTTTTAGGTATGGCGAACTTTACTACGATATCCACATACGGATATTCATATAGACGATAATAATGCACTCTGTAAAAGTGGTGTAGGGCTCTGTAGATTAATTTGGATCGCAGTAGGACATGGATATCCATACGGCGATATTATGGATACCCTTTAAAAAAAAAATCCAGAATAATGTAAACAGCTCAAGCTCGACGTTTAGTCTGTTGGCAACCCAATACAGCAGCAAGATATTTATTTAGTGCACGTTTAGAGTTCGTGTTCTTTTTCTTGTCTATTGGGTACGTAATTGTGTTTCATATTAGTAAAAATGGATTCGGATCTCGAGAGCGAAAGTGATTTGTGTTATGAAATGTCTAATAGTGACTTCAAGAGCGATTCAGGCAGCAACTATTCATCAACGGATGAGGAAGATGTCATTGATTTGACACAAATGAGCGACTGGACAGCCATTATGGATCCGTTTGATAAGCTTTCAACAGATATATCCGAATTTTGCTTTGACTATAACTTTCACCCAGCTATTGTCTTTCAAGATTGTATGGAAACTGTAAACTATTTGGAGACATTTGTAAGTAGCAGTATTGTTAAAAAACTATGCGAATGGACCGATCAAAGAGCTGGTAAATATTTTAATCATAATCCACACACCGCCAAGAATGTTTTTGGTCTGACTTCTAAACAAGTGACAACAGAAGAAATGTATGTATTTATAGCGCTATATTTTCTCAGTGGATTGACCAAGTATCCGCAAATATCAGATTATTGGAGTACAGATAATATATACACTGGTCCTCCAGTTTTCACAAATCTGTTATGAGCCGAAATCGTTTTTTGGCAATTCTTAAATTCCTTAGATTTTCACCACTAGAACTTGTGAAAAGTAATGCACCACTTAGTAGACTAGGCTCTTATTAGAGTTAATTGTCTAAACTTAGTGGACCCAGGACCGGTTTTCGCGATAGATGAGCAACTTTTATTTTATAACGATCGACTCAGAAGCAAAAGAAGTCGATTTGGCATCAAAATATTTTCTTATGTCCCAGTGCGTCTGAACTTCGAGAAAATCGAGACAATAGTAGTTTATCTTTGCCAAAACCTACTGGACAGTAATTGTGAAGTGATTGTAGATAATTGATATACATCCGTTTGTCTTTGCGAGTTTTTATTGACACAAAGGACTTTTCTTACAGGCACTATTCGACCAAATAGAACTGTTTCAGGAGAATTAACAGTGTTTCAATTAAATAGGCAACAATCATGTTTTGTTCGCAAGGATCTGCTCATTCTAGTTCGCTACAAGGACAAGAAAGTAAACATACGGCAGGATTTTGCCAAATTAAACGATATTTTGTAGGAGCAAATGTTCTCTATTATAACAAACCGAGACATATTGAATTCTACAATCAAAACATGGAATCAGTTGATGCAGTGGACCAAGATGTTGAACCGTACAGTCCTTTGCGGTAATCCTACACGTGGTCCAAAATAGGTTTGCACCTTTTACATCTTATGCTATTGAACTCCAGAGTATTTTACAGCCAAACCCATCAAAAACAAGTTTCAATGTATAAGTATAGAAAACTCTGCTGCCGGGGGATATTTCTGAAATATAGTAAAGGATACAAAGAAATGAATGATAAAAAAAAATCAACCTACTACATCTGGAAAATCGTTGCATGCAATAGCAATGGCAAAAAAGAGGGCTATACGAAAAGTGTGTGTAATTTGTAAAAGACGTGGAGTGCGTAAACTAACGGGAAAATGTTGAATTGCTTGCTCGGACAAACCTGGACTTTTCTGTTTGTCATATAAACTCAAATTGCCACAAACATTTTTTTTTTGTCCCCAATAGGTGAATATCTCTTCTATTATACATCATAACTATCGTAAAATGTATATTTATTAAAAAACTTTTGCTGGTAGGCAAACAGCCTATACAGTTCTCTACCTCAGAAAATGGCCTAAAGCGAAAGGGTTAAAAATGGCAGGGTCATAAAAAACATTGAAGATGTTTTTTTCATGCCGTTTACATGAAGCAGTAGATACAAAAATTGTACAACAAATTTGTAATTTCTAATTTGCTGGTAATATCTGCATCAAGTGCTTCGATACTGATATATTAATAATAATGTTCAGAAATATCAACAAATTAACGAGCCAAGTGAAAATTTTGATGAAAGCTGGCGATGGCAACGCGCTACGATGTTACAGAACTATAATATGCAGTGGTGAGCACGAAATCTCACACCGCAACAAGCTATCTTGGGCCTGTGTTGTTTGTTTATGCTGTCCCTTTGTTATAGTCATAAATATAGTACCTATTAACACCGCCAGGAGGTGAAGTTGAGGAGTTTACCAGAAATAAATAGGAAAATATTTGTGTGCGGGCTTACAGTTTTTCAAGCAATCATTTAAAAAACCGGAAGATATATTTTTGCACTTATATTTCCTTACATTCTTGTTCACGTTGAGTTTTCTAACTTTTCAGTATTATTTTGCAATGAAATAAAAATGCTCAGTTTAATAAATATCATTCTCCTGTTATCTTTCGTAAGTTCAAAGTATAAATCGATGTGACTCTCGAAATCTTAGATCATCACTTAAGCTCCCCAACTTCATCAAGCGGATATCTATGTGTCAGCGAACGGAAAGCGTGCTCTGCAAAATTTTATTTTATTCGGAAAGACTATGGGATGAATGTTTTAAAAATATTCACAAACTGATTAGTAATAAACAAATGTATAAATAAATAAATTTTAATTTATCATTTTAATAAAAAATAAGAAAGATGTGCGTAAAATTGGACGATGAAGGTCAAATTTAAATGAAGTTTACAGTTAACTAAATGTTTTTGGATATTTACGATCTGAATATCCATGTATTGCGGTATCGCATGGTAAAGCTTTATCTTTTACAATCATTAAGTGAGAAAGTATTAAGTATTGTTTGAGATAGACACATTAAGGAAGGCAAAATTATTAGAAGTTTTATACATCAAGGATAATACGCGTATAGAGCATTTTTCTCTATAAAAACAGGCAGTGAATTAACTCGTACAGAGGATGGTGTACTTTTTGGAAAACCAAGGGATGATGCTGGGTATATTTCTCGATATAGATAGAGCGTTCGACAACAGAAGGTTGGTGAGCCCACCCAATCCAAAACATTCTAATGTTTGTTTTTAAGAGGCGAAAGCGATCTACTTAAGTACTTTTAGCTTACAAGCGAATCCGCTATTTCTCCCCCAAAGCTAAACCGCCCTTCACGTACTTAGGGATCCTGACAGCAGGCATTGAAAGACGGTATCACTACGTGGCTTGCATTTCCAGAAGCAACTAGACTCTTAAACATTACGCAATATTTAGGCTAAGTTGCTGACCCACCACACGCATCTTGTGTTGACAAGACGCACCTGCGTGGCAGACGGGATTCAAAGCCTGAAAAATCCAAGTAAATCCAGACCCCATACCAACTCAAGGAATCCGTATCAACATGACTAGATTTTGACGAAGATTCCCCTCCCGGGTGGTAAAGTCCCGAGAATACCTGAACGCAGACAACTTAACAGGCCTCGATTTGGGTAAAGCAAGGCGCATGTGAGTTTTGCAATCGTCCAGGAGGTAATCTGTCCCATTGAAGACAGAACCAATATCACTACGAGTCCATCTTCAGATGAGGGTCCAAACCGTGGGGCTTCACTCTCCCGTTAGTATCTGTGATGTTACAAGAACATTTGCTTCTTATCCCTGTGACAGGTGACCAGTAAACGCAGGTGGAAATAAGGTCCTAACTTCGCACATTGGACAAGCCCCGTTGAGAAGCCTACTCCCCTACCACTCATCTCTAAATTAGGCACGTCTTATAAGCGCATGTTCAGCTTGGAACTAGACTATATGAGCTTGCAGTTCTCCCCACAGAGCTTATATGAACTGAGAGTAGAATGGTCCCACGTGAGATCGTCTCGGATAATAAGAGCATAGTTTGTTAACTAGTACAACTAATGAACTCGTCTCGCTTGTAGTGGTCCATATACCGACCAGCGACACCTCAAATTACGGTCATATTACTGTACCTATATTCATAGGCGTAAGACAAATCGGCAAGGTTTAGGAACACGAGAAGCAATAGTAGCAACACAGGTGCTGCTCCAAAATTGTTACGATCAGAAGAAGGATGTGTTCCTATGCTTTTTAGATTACCAAAAAGCGTTTGATCGTGTCCAACACCACAAGTTAATGCAGATCCTCAAGAAAGTTGATATAGACCAAAAAGATATAAGATGCATTGAAAACTTGTACTGGCATCAAACGGCAGAGTTAAAAATAGACAATTCTATATCCAAACCCATACATATAACAAGGGGCGTTCGACAGGGATGTGTGCTTTCCCCTCTTTTATTTAACATTTATTCGGAAGCCATATTTCAAGAGTCTCTGGAGGATGCAAAGATGGGAATCAAAGTGAATGGAGTACTGATCAACAACATACGATATGCTGATGATGGTGTCTTAATTTGTGACAACATAGTCGACGATCTTCAACAACTTGTCACTATAATCGGAGAATACAGTAAGCGAATGGGATTAGAGATTAATACCAAAAAAACCAAATTTATGATCATCTCCAGAAACTTGGATGCACTTGAAAACTCCACCATAACACTAAATACTAAGTCCATTGAAAGAGTGAGTAAATTTAAATACCTGGGATCGTGGCTTTTTGAAGACTGGGCATCGGACAGGGAAGTAAAATGTCGCATTGAGCAAGCTCGACAAGCTTTCGTAAAATTCAAGAAGGTACTGACTTGTTCAGAGTTCGATCTTCAACTGAGACTAAGGTTTACTAAGTGCTACGTGTGGTCAGTGCTGCTATATGGCGTAGAGGGCTGGACACTCAAAACGAGGGATATAAACAGACTAGAAGCTTTCGAAATGTGGCTCTATCGCCGTATCCTAAAAATACCATGGACAGCGAAAATCACAAATATAGATGTCCTTAAAAGAATAAACCAAGAACGCTAACTTTTCGAAACCATCAAGAAAATGAAAACGGCGTATCTAGGTCACATCATGCGAAATGAAAAATACCAGTTCCTCCAACTTATAATCGAGGGTAAAATTGAAGGCAAGAGAGGAATGGGACGCAAGAAAATGTCCTGGCTCCGAAACATAAGGCAATGGACAGGGATTAACGACATACAATCTCTGATACATATTGCAAGAAATAGAGAATTAATGGAAAATGTGATCGCTAACATCCATTAGTGGATTTGCATCTAAAGAAGAAGAAAGACAAATCGCGTCCTGCGTTCGTTGCTGCGGTCTCGTTACCTCTTTGACGACGGCTCACCACCTTTGATTCTATGCCTCCTACGACAGCCAGGGACTAGGACTCTAGCAGTATTCGGTTCATCCGTTCGCTCGTAGGAAGCTACTAGGACATGGCAGCCGCCCCTATTGAAGCGGATCAATACACGAACTCCAGAAATACGAACTGCATGACTACGAGGCTCTAGACCGCATAATGTAAACACTTTTTGGAGACTACCAAGTGAATCCAAAAACAAGTTACAGCCATACTTTAGAACTGTATAAGCTAGTACAGGTTTCCAGAATTCTAGAATGGTCATAATGAATTATTGGAAGATGTGCAATAACTCAATTGGCTTTCTATGATAGTTGAAGTATAATACGTTAAGGTTTTTTTTGACTAATACTTTTGTCTGGAACGTTTCATAACAAACACATAAAACAATCAGAATTTGATATCATCTTAATGGTAAATATATCAACTTCAGAATTATCAACTTAAAGTGTGGCTGTATGCCTACAAGATCGAGGCAAAGTTATAAAACAACTTGGTTATAAAAACACCACACCAGTTTAAAACATTCTTTTTTGATAACGATTTCCGCAGTTAAAATCGAAACGTCCAATACCAAGTATAAAATGTAATTTTCATTACAATGAATTGTGGATTAATCTCATACACATATAATATTTACCATGTTTAGTACAGTTTTATTATTGATAATGATTAAAAAGTTTGAGAAATATTATACTAAAATACACAGTAATATACTTCTAAATAAACTTGAAGGTACACAACGCAATTAAAGGAAAATATGTCGTACAAAAAAGTGTGATTATGGCTTCAAAAATTAATCACTTTCTTTTTCACTACACAAGCCGAACCGTGTTAGGTCATTTTCGCTGAACGTCACCCACAATTTGTCGTGTAGACGTCGTAAAGAGTCGCCTAAATTGTTCGAACAGAAAAAGCCGTGATTAATGAATTTAACAAAAATGGTCTTGATGAAAAAAGCCCGAAGGGATTACTAATTTTTCTGAAATTAATTGTCGTCCTAAATTTATTTCACGTTTTTTCAATAAACAAACCACTACACGGGTTATTCATACAGATGGACAGGATTGTGTATTATATTATTTTCTGCTAACGTAAATTTTTGTTAAAATACAGTTTAGAAAATATAAGTTAAACGAATATAACAAATTCAACATGAAACTACATCAAAGAATTTTTTTGAATTTGGTGCCTAGACGACGAATTATATTTTAAATTTTGTTCTGAAGGTGAATAGTATAATTTGAAACTAAAATTGAATTAAGTTAAAAAATTAAAATCTAAAATTGAAATTAGTGAATAAAGTCACAGTGTTGGCCACTGTCTCTTCAATCTTCGTCTGACTTCTGGTTGGAGGTGTAGTTGTCTTGCTTCCTCGTTGGGGTTGGAAGTTTCTGCGATCATATGAATTTAAAGATAATGAATGGATATTATCAGCACAAGCATATTCATAAATTCACGTGGATTCAGCCAACGAGGAATTTGAAATCAATAATCGATTACTGTATATGCAAAGAAAACTCCGCAATAAAGGTTAATAACGTTAGAGTCCATCGAGGAGCAGAATGTGGATCTGATCACCATTTGCTTAAAGCGTCACTACTATTTACATTTAAGGAAGCCAACGACAAAATGAAAACGAAAGTTCAATGATACTGCAAGACATTTCAACAAAGAGATATAATCTACAAGGTTTTGAAAATGAGTCTACCCAGTTTCTGTATCGAATGAGGTTGAATCTGAAATTGCACGATGTTTGTTACTCCTCACCAATTAATACGTACAACGAAATTATGAAAGCTCTTGACGAAGCTGCAATGGAAGCTATTGGAGAAGTGGATAGCAAAAGAAAATAGAAATGAATGGTGGAATAAAGAAATAGAAGATCTTGTGGGGAAGAAGAAGAATATGTATAACAAATGGCTAGCAACAAAGGACCCTTACTATCGACAACAGTACAACAGCTTAAACAAAGAAGTAAAAAAAGAGGTAAATAAAGCCAAAAATGAGATGTGGAATAAAGCCTGCGATAACGTAGAAAATTTTATGGGTACAGCAAGAAGTAAAGAAGCCTGGAAAACAATTAGAGGTAGTAGAACAGATAGAAAAGAATGCAGTAGGTTAACTCTAATAGCCTCAGAATTATGGGTCGAATATTATGAACAAATGCTGATAGAAGATCGAACAGAATTCCAAGATATTGGCTACCAAAAATATGATATTTCCTACCGCGAAGAAACTGAAATAACACCAGAAGAAATTAAAAAAACACGCCAACGCTATGAAAAATGGAAAGGCTCCAGGACCGGCGGGAGTACCCATTGAACTGATTAAATATCGCCCTGACAAACTATTTCAGCTATTGGCTTATACTTTTAATTTATTCTGGAGAGGAGAAGAGCTACCCCCAGAATGGAAAAACTGCATATATCAGCAATCTATACAAAAATAAAGGCGACAGAAAAGATTGTAAGAACTACCGAGGGCTTAGTGTAACTAACTCAATCTGTAGAGTCCACGGGAAGATAATTAAAAGCCGAATTGAAGATTGCTGGAAGACGCTGAAGATCAGAGTGGCTTTCGTACTGGTCGTTCTTGTATAGACAATGTGTTCTGCCTAAAACAAACAATAGAAAAGCGTTTGGAACATAATATGGAGACACACATGGTATTTATTGATCTTCAAAAAGCGTATGACAGTGTCCATTAGCCAAGCTATGGCAGGTGCTATAAGACAAGAATATTCTTCTTCTTCTCATTGCGCCGTCTCCTTTCGAAGGTTGGCGATCCAAATGGCAATTGTAGTTTTGGAAACTGCTGCGCGAAAGATATCTGCGGATGAGAGGTCGAACCATCTCCTCAGGTCTTTCAGCCACGAGTTCTGGCGTCTTCCTACTGATCTTTTGCCCTTTGGACAAAGAATATTCCACCGATTTAAATTAATGTTGTAAGGGAGTTGTACGATGATATGACGAGTGTAATAAAGATTGGACAAAAAGTGACAAAAAAGATAAAAGTGACCAAAGGACTTCGCCAAGGCTGCTGCATTGCACCTACACTCTTTAAGATTTATTTGGAGGGGGTTTTGGATATTTGGAAAAAGAAGATGTGAACCTATGGGTGTTAAAATTGGAGACCAGACACTGTACAGCTTGCATTTTGCTGATGACCAAGTAATACTTGCAGAAGATCAAGATGATATTTACTACATGTTACGAAAAAATAGATGAAGAATATACTAAGTGGGGGGCTTATCAATTAATCCATCAAAAACAGAGTACGTAGTAGTGCGAGGTGAAGGAAAGCACTTAGAACTAGGAAGCAAACAAATTCAAAATACTGATAGCTATAAATATCTCGGTGTAAACATTACAAACAATGGTCGGAATACAAAAGAAATAGCTACTAGAATTGGTCAAGGAAATTCAGCAATACGTCAACTGAATAGTATACTTTAGAATAACCACATCCCCGAAACACAAAAATTAGGATATACAAAAGTATCATAGAAAGCATTGCTACATATGGTTCAGAGCTTTGGGTAATAAATAAAAATGACGCATCCAAAATAAAAGCAATGGAAATGAATTATTGGAGAAGATGTTGCCAACTCACTAGAAGAGATAGAGTAAGGAATATGAAATCAGAGAGCGTATGGGCATAGACATTGACGTCCTGGAAACTATAGAATGCAAAAGGCTGAAATGGTATGGCCATGTAGAAAGGATGAATGATCAACGATAGCCAAAGAGAATGTTACAGTGGATCCCCACCAACCGCAGGAAAAAGGGAAGACCAAGAAGATCGTGGAGACAAGACTTTATATACCATGCATCATTTGTAATTTGCGGTGTGTGCTCAATTGCAGAGAGCGCATATCGCAGGTGTGTCCCTAAATTTTTTACAATCGACTGACATAATGGTCGCTTCCACATTTGACACAGTGATAAGGTCTATTACAGTATGTCTTAGAGTGTCCATACAATTGGCATCTGGTACACTGGACAATATTATTCTTTTTATACGGTGGGTCAATAACTATTTTCGCGTTGTTTATAAATTGAATTTCATATATTTTTTGATTTTTTTTGATTAGGTTCTACATCGACGTAGAACATCATTAGAGGGTCCTTACTTTGTGTTTTATATTTACAATATTGCGTACTAAATGCCCATGTTTTTCTATTTCACTTTTTATTATATTAATGGGCACTGTATGATGTAGATTACGAATTACAACTCTGTATGCTCTATCCTCTTTGATTTGGTACGTATGATGTACAATTTTTTTGCTGTTTAAATGTCTTACCAGTTTTCGGTATATTTCAGTCCCGGAAGTTTATTTTTATTGTGTTGTTTTTTAATGCTGTACAATAGTATGTCTCTGTTTTTGTTACTTCCGATAGGTTATTAACCATTTTATTGCATTCAGAAACACCATATATAAAAATCGGTGGGGGTTTAAAGGTTGTTGGATTTTCATTGGTCTTTTCTGTACTATTATTGTTGTCGTTTTCGTTTTCATTTTGTAGAATCTGAAATTTATTGCTGGTTACTACCGTGTCTTCGTTTTCTGTTGGTGTCGGAGGATTAATTTTACGTTTTTTGTTACTATGTTGTATAGTTTGCCATTCCGGGCAAACCATGGATGTCCGATGACTTAATGTCGCTGATTTTCCCTGATTGTGATTCTTCACTTTGTAATGTATGTGTCATCTCACTAGAATCAGAAGCTTTATTTTGAGGTGTAGATAATGTGGGATTTATGTTAGGATTGTATTGACAGTTTAAGGAAGATTGTGATAGTACTTGGTTAGGAACATACTATATTGTTGTTGGGGGGTTGTTTAAAATTTGTGCTGAATTTGGTTGAACATTTTGTGGAAAAAGGACATTTGGGCATTCTGGTTGAATTTGCTGTTGCTGATATTCAATATTTATAGGTTGACCATTAACAGTAGCAGTATAAAAAGGAACACTCACCGATAAAACTAGTGAAGCACTCATTTTATTTGTTAAAACTGTATATTTTAATTTTTAAATAGTTTATAAATAGTATATCCACTTGATACATGATAATGACGGTAATAACGAAGCTGGAGCCCGTTTTTAATCACTACCATAAACTTTCGCCTAATTCGTATCGATGTTTACAGATGGAGAGTAAAATGAATACTATATAATATATATGCTACGGTTAACGTCCGAAATCAGGTGAATCTCAATATTACCCAGTTAATATCGAGATTCACCTGTTTAGTTGGTTAATATCCAAAGATAAACGATCTTTAGCCATCATTCGGACATTAACCGGCTATTCTCGACATTAACACAGGTGTCTTGTTGAAGTCCAGATTGTTTTGATGCGTAATTAAGTGGCGTTCGTGCAAGAAGTATTGTTATTTGAAAGTAAAAATTTAAGTATTCAATATATGTCCAATGAATTTAAAGACCGGTTTTACGAGAATCTTGATAAATTAATTCCACAAAAAGGAGTGATAACAATGCTTGGTTTACTCGTGAAAAATATGATTTAGTTTACGCCCACTTTTCTGGTCTGTTTCAGCTGCTTTCATTTTGGCAGTAATTTCGTCACATTGACTGCAGGTATCCGATCGCGGATAACCGAAACTAATGTTATATTTTTGTCTAAAAATTTCTCTGTAACTTTGATAATAAATTTTAACTTCTTAATTTAAATGACTGGATATGCTGGTGAACACTACTAACACTACTCGGCTTCAGTTTGTTATAATTAATTCCGCCCCTTTTATCTTTAGAAGCCGTGCCAGACTGCTTTAACTCTTTCTGTAGATGTTGAAGTTTTGCCCCTGTAATACCATGAACTGCAAGAAAAAACTTGTACTTCTTCGTAATGATTTTCTCATCCTCAGCATTAGTAGTTGACCTTGGCTGAACTCTGACCCTGTACATATAGGCTGCATTATAATATTATTATGTTTTTATTAATCTAATTTATTGTTTTTATTTATTATTAAAAGTTCTACACTTATAACACTTATAAGTTTATTTAAAGTCTTTATTTGGACAATATAACTAATTTATCATACACTTTATAATTATATAATTTATCTACGTGCGTTACATTTTAAAAACTCGACGCGATGTTCAAAAACTAACTGTTCTCTTTGCAACAAAATTCCTTTTTAAATATAAAATGCCGTTATTCTCGAAGTGCCGAGAAAGTCACTCATGCTGGTTTTATTCGGCCTGCCTCTGGAAATTTCGAATCGTGGGTGACTCATCAGAATTCCGGTAAACAGGTCTTTCAACAGAGCGCCAAAATTACTAGAATAGAAAAGAATTAGTAATAATATATTTACAGTTTTGAGTCATATGACACGTCATTAATTATCGTAACAATATATTGCATCATGTACATTTTTGGCCCGAGATCGCCGCCTATGTACGTTTACTAATGATATAAGAGAACACAAATACGCATTTTGTTTATTATGAGAAATCAATGAATTAAAATGATTTAAACCTAACTAAATTAAAGTTATGACTTCGTATAACCTGTCCATTTTCACTCTCTTTTAAGTGGATATGTTTCCACTATCTGCCATAATTGGTTTAAATAAATTAACTAATCAAACAGAACTGCACAAGCACGTGGTTATATCGATGTATTTACTACACTGACACGACCTATTGCAAGACAAGAATGCCAATTACATTTTCTGGCGCTGCTGAGTGGACATTCAGTGTTTCAGCCGTTTACGCGCGGACATGCATGGTTTTCTACCTATATAGGGTATTTAAAAACTGTAATAACTCGTGACACGCAATGCTTTCTTCCTTATTTGAAATGTCCAAATATAGATATTCACAAAACTTACTAGATGGCGTACTTAACTCAATTATAGTTAATTTGTGACATTCATGGTTTTCTCCCAAAACCCTTCATTTTAAATTAATTACTATTTAAATGGGAATAAGCCACAATTAAAGCTTAAAATACGTTTATTGACGTTTCAATTTCCACTTCGGAAATCGTTCTCAAAATACTGTAACGAAATAGCCCATCTCCGAAACGTCATAATTCTTAGAAGGACGAATCTAGAAAACGCTAGAATCGGCATGTCAATAGCTCCCGTCTTTCGGACGGGTGATGTCGATCGGGCAATTAGAGGTGGGACAACGCCAGAATGTTCTCGAATAGTAACTTTAGTATATATACAAGTAACGATGATTAGGAGTTTAGTCGATCAGAGAGTACCGAACTGTAAAGTTATAAATAAATATATGTATATAAATTCGAACCGCTCGTTTTATTTAATCACGCTACAGTTGGTGTCACGGTGTGAGGATAATTGATTTGTTTAAAAATAAATTCAGCAGTGACTTTTGAAAAAGACTTTTGAACATTTTAAAAAGTACGCGTGCCTGACCAAAGATGCTGCTAGTACAACTCTCAGTAAAACAGTTGCGTGAGCAGCTAGAAGAACGCGATGAAGATTGCAGCGGGTCCAAGAAGATCCTCCAAGAACGACTGAAGAATATTCTTAACAAGAATGGAGATGACCCAGAGACATTCCATTTTCAGTCAGCAGAAGAAGCAGTTTTAATGAAGATCGAAGAGAGTTTCAGAAAAAATGATAGGAAATTTGAAAACGTCTCTCAAATGATAGAAGAATCTTCTAAAAGAGATGATAATAAATTAGAGAATGTTCCCAAAAGATTCGATGAAACATTCGAAAATGTATTTAGAAGATTCGACGAGACTTCACAAATAATTAAAGAAATATGTATTCAAAACAATGAGAAATTTGAAGAAGTCTCAAGAACATTCGATAAAGTAGAAGAGAAGATCAAACAATTAGAGACCATGATAAGTAACACAAAAGTGCTACCACCAGTTAATACGGTAGCCTTAGATCCGGTAGTGAAAGAAGAATCATCGAGAGACGAAATGACACATCATATGAGATTCAAATTGCCACCATTTGATGGAAAGTCCTCTTGGTCCATATACCTTAGACAATTTGAAGCTATTGCGACAGCCAATCATTGGACAGAACAAGAAAAAGCTGTTTCCTTGACTGCTGCTTTACGAGGTGATGCTGCGGATATCCTAAGATCAATTCCTAAGGGTCAAGAAAAATGTTACCAGACCTTGTTCACTCGACTAGATAAACGTTACGGAGATGCCCATCTACAACCAGTCTACAAAGTACAAATAAGAAGTAGAATCCAACGAGCAAGTGAGAGTTTGCAAGAATTTGAAGCAAATATTGCTCGTATAGCGCTGTTGGCCTATCCAGAGGCACCAGACAACGTTTTGGAAGAAATCGCTGTAGATGCCTTCGTCAATGGGTTAAGAGACATTGAACTACAGAAAGCTTTACGACTAGCAAGACCGAAAGTTTTAGATGAAGCGCTTGCTATTGCCTTGGAACATGAAACAGCTAGTCAAGTTTCACGGAGCTATCGAGTACGAACCTCTGAAGAGAGCGACGAACAAAACGAGAAACGTCTGGAGGAAATCGTACGGAAAGTAGTTCGCAACATGATGCCGAAGAGACACGAAACCAGATGTTCGAATGATGGCGACGTAGGTCACATTCGCCGTAAATTGCAAGAAAATAATACAACAGTCAGAAAGCTAGAACAAATGGAACACAAGGCTGGAAAGAGTCATTCAAATGATGATGCTCAGTCAAGACGGGCATACAGTGCAAATCGTAATCATTGTCTTGAATTAGAAGAACGACTTTGCCCCGTGAGACGAACCGCCGTCATTAATGATCAATGGCAGCCTCAACAGCTACAAGACGCTCAAGCAGATGATCCATGTATAAAAAGAGTATTGGATTGGATGCGTCGAAGTGGAAGACCTTCTTGGCAAGACATTAGTGCATGTAGTCCAGAAGTCAAGTGTTACTGGAGCCAATGGAATTGCCTAGTGCTGAAAGATGATCTTCTGTATAGAACCTTTGAGGACGATGATGGTACAGAAACTAAGCTTCAGTTGATTGTACCTAAAAGTAAAGTGTCAGAAGTTTTACGTCAGTTGCATGACGGTTCATCAGGTGGACACTTTGGTATTACGAAGACTCTGCAAAAGGTTCGAGAACGGTTCTATTGGGTGAACTGTAAAGATGATGTAAGAAGATGGTGCCGGAAATGTGAACTGTGTGCAACCAGTAATGGTCCAGTTGGTAAAAAGAGGGCACCCATGAAACAGTACAATGTTGGTAGTCCTATGGAAAGAGTAGCAATCGACATTGCAGGTCCACTTCCAGAGACGAATGATGGAAATAAATATGATTCTCGATGCAAGAGTGAAAGCTATGAAGTAGGTGATCTTGTTTGGCTTTATAATCCACAACGTCGTCGAGGCTTGTCTCCCAAACTGCAAAGACAATGGGAAGGTCCGTATGAAATTAAAAAGAAAATAAATGACGTAATATACCGAATTAAGAAGTTGCCGAAAGGTAAACCAAAAGTAGTTCACATAAATCGTCTTGCACCATATGCTGGTTCAAATGAAACAGAAGAAGCACGTACCCTTCAACATAAGATCAAAGATGACCGGCGACCAAGCTTTAATGAATTTATGTCAAATTACGCAGAGAGAAAGAGTGCTAGATTCGGCGTGACCACAGAAGTTCAGCAGGATCTTTTTAGTGTTCCGCATAACGTCTCTCTAGCCCACTGTGTTGCCCAAGATCTTGAGATGACTAAAGGAATCTCATCCGTATTTTATAAGAAATTCGGTCGTTTGGACGAGTTAAAAAACCAGCAGCCTAAAGTTGGAAGAGTACTGAGATTAGAAGATGGTTCTCGATCTTTGCTGTATATGGTGACCAGGAAGTCGTATACAGACAGGGCAAGCTACGAGGATATATGGCGTGCTCTAACTAATTTGAAGAAAATTGTGTGCAATTACGACATCAAGAATTTGGCCTTACCCAAGATAGGCCATGCACTAGATAATCTGGACTGGAAGATTGTCAGAAGCATGCTTGAAGTAATCTTCCGAGAAACCGGCGTACGAATTACTGTGTGTTGCATTAACCCGATGAGATCGCATCCTTCAAAGTCAGTAGACTGTTATTTCTTTCTAAAGGGTTCATGCAAAGCTGGAGAGTCCTGTAGATTCCGCCATCCTGTGCCTACATATAGAGTTGCTGATCGGGACGATCAGATTTAAGAGGGGAGCAGTGTAACGAAATAGCCCATCTCCGAAACGTCATAATTCTTAGAAGGACGAATCTAGAAAACGCTAGAATCGGCATGTCAATAGCTCCCGTCTTTCGGACGGGTGATGTCGATCGGGCAATTAGAGGTGGGACAACGCCAGAATGTTCTCGAATAGTAACTTTAGTATATATACAAGTAACGATGATTAGGAGTTTAGTCGATCAGAGAGTACCGAACTGTAAAGTTATAAATAAATATATGTATATAAATTCGAACCGCTCGTTTTATTTAATCACGCTACAATACAAACAATTTACCATTTTCCATGATTCTTGATCTTGTTGACAGTATATATTTCTTGAACTCTTCGCTTTTACTTTCCCAGAAAATATTTTTTCTATAGTTACTAGATTTTATTCTTCTCTGTTTGACTTAACATATTATGCTATGTGGTTCATCTATCCGTCTATCATCTGGTTCATTTGTTGGCAGCCACTTTTAATATGCTTGTTTCTTATTGTGTACTGCAATAGCGATGCCATTTTTCACACCAAAAACTACAAATAGGGTTGCATTAAAACAATCTACAAACCAGTCAATAAAAATCAGTTCAATACACAATTGAAGAACTTTACAGTAACTTTAAATTTGTGAATAAGAGAAATTACTTCAGTCGACCCTACAAGAGTTTCACAATTAATGGATAATATACGAATTCTTATACAAATAACATATAGTAAAATGCTGTAGTTTTATTCTTTTGATAATTCATGTATTAATATACAAAACACCATTTCCTTTCTCTCGCTTTTTCAAGTTGTTTAAAAATTGCATTTCCTTTGATATTAAATCACATTTGATGTCTAAGCACATACCACATAGCTTGACTTGTTGCTAACCCACAGGGGTAATTTATTTAGCAATAAATCTATATTCCTTCTACGTGGTCAAGTAGTAGATGCCCTTAGGGACGATTCGTCCGCGGCCGATATTGCCTCTTCGTTTCCCTCGATTTCCATAAGTGTCCTTCTGGATTTCCTATTATCGACCGGAAATTCACTGGAGAAACTATGGAAATCGACAATCTGACTCAATGACATTGCAACACTATTACAAACGACTAGTAAATTCAAAGTTATTATTACCAACGCCTGAGTGACCATTTACTTTAATAAACGACAGCTAGGTTGATGAGAATTACTAACCTATTAATTTCTGTCACTCTACATTTTTATATATCACCATTTTAGTATAACTATTATGTTGGAGAAGGTATTTTTATTATTATGATCTAAAAATATTTTTCGGACATTTCTTTTCTATCTACGTCGTGTCCAGTATCATTTAGCCAACTTAACAACTGCCAACCAATATATATTTGCCCGTATTCTACTTTATATAGTAATTATAAAAATATCAAATTTAAATTTAATTTAAACTAAAATTTTAATTATAGATATAAATTATATATACTTCCCATATTTTCAACAATAGTCCATTCTTTTACGGTCTTTGCTCAGAATTTTAAAGAACAGCTTCGATTGATGTAAAATTTAAAATACACATAGTAAACATATCAAAGAAAAAAGTTATATAGTTTCGATGTGAGCTTTTGCTTCGGGGGTAAGTGTCACCCATTCTCGGGAGTAAAAATATTTGACCCTTAAATAACTCCCGAAATTAATATAAAATTCGGTTTATAGCAAAAATGGTACAGACTTTTCTTGGTAAGTTAATATTTCCCAAGTTATTCAGGTTTGAAATTGTTGATTTCTTACAAAGATATAGTACAACATTAATTATTTTTTTTTTAGAATCATAAGTAATGCTCGTTTGATTTTTTTTGTTACATAAAAATATTACTCACTTGTTGTTCTAAGTTATAATAATTAGAAAAAAAAATTGACCCACCAGTAAACTTCTTATAATAATTACAAGCGGTTAGAATCTGTTGATGGGATGAAATTTTCAAGAAATTGGAAAAATCGTCTTCTGTCTCATCTGTGGCTTTAATGCTGAGTTAAGTAGATTTATTGATTGGCTAAAGATCAAAGATCCTCAGTGTGGATCAGAGAAAAAATACCCAATCAGTGGAAAGAAGCAATCTTATGTCCAGTGCATAAAAAAGGAGACGTTACAGAATGTAAAAATTACAGGGGAATAGCTCTACAAGATACAGTGTATAAGATTCTGGCCATATCAATTAGAAATAAAATTAAAACAAAAGTTGAAAATTGTCTAGGTGAATATCAAGCAGGTTTCAGAGCAAACAGATCGGTAATAGACCAAATTTTTACAATGAAACAAATTTTAGCTAGCTCATATGAATTCAACCTAACATTACACATGCTGTTTATTGATTTTAGACAGGCATATGATACTATAAAAAGAAATAGAGTATTCGAAGCACTGGAATATTTTAAATTTCCACCAAAAATAGTAAGACTGACTAAATGCATACTCAATGATACTAAAAGTAAAGTCATGTTAGAAGGACGGGTTTCGGATAGCTTTATCACTAATAGAGGTCTGCGACAAGGTGACCCGTTATCAACAGATTTTTTCAATTTGATCTTAGAGAAGATTTTACGAGAGTGTAACATCTACACTAGAGGCACAATATATCATCACAGGCATCAATGCGTAGCATATGCAGATGATGTTACCTTAATAACAAGGAGACCTGCAGAATTAAGAGAAATCTTTACTAGAATAGAGAGAATAGCCAGGGAATATGGTTTAGAAATAAACGAAGAAAAAACAAAATATATGGTGATGAGGGGAAACGAAAATCATCAAGGACAGTTCTTTAAGATACAAAGCCCAAGTAAAGAATATAACTTTGAAGTTGTTAGCCAATTCGATTACTTGGGAGTGACACTAACAAATAGGAACGAAGAGAACCAAGAAATCATAAAAAGAATGGCCAAAGGTAGTAAGAGTGCTGGGAGCCTGACTAAGATACTGAGGTCGAATATAATATCCAGAACAGCAAAAAAACGAATATATACAACAGTTATCCGACCTACAGTACTCTATGCTAGCGAGACCTGGACAATAAATAAAGATATGGAAGTAAAATTAGATAGATGGGAACGAAAAATTCTTAGAAGGATATACGGAGGTGTAAAAGAGGGGAACATCTGGCGAAGAAGAACGAATGAAGAAATAATGCAAATATATGGGCAACCAAAAATAACAAGACTTGCTAAAATTCAAAGATTAAGATGGCTCGGACATATAGCAAGAATGAAGGAAGGAAGAGTTCCCAATTAATTAATAAACACGGAGGCTGGTACAAAAAGAAAAAGAGGCCGCCCCCGAAGAAAATGGCTGGAGTCGGCAAAAGAAGATCTGAAGTCGCTGCGGGTACAAGATTGGAAAAACTTAGCACAAGATAGAAAGAAATGGAAGAAAACCGTTGAAGCCTTGGGCCTTTGAGGCCTGTTGAGCTGAACTATATATATAAAGATCCTCAGTATCTTTAAAAATCGATAAATTATCATCAAAAGTAATAAATCTTAAAAAAATCTTAGTCCATCATTTTGTCGAGTTTTGGGTTTTCCTCATTTTCTGCGGGTGATATATTTTGTGCATCTTTGAAAAACCTGCACTTTATAAAACAATTTTTAATGCAATTTTCCGAAGTATTATTCCAAATTTTGTTCATCATGTGAATAGCAGAGAGAACTGAAATTTTTTCTTGTCCATAAAAGCTAGCTGAAGATGTCGTCTCAAACAAATCCATATTTGCTATAATTTTCAGTACAACTTTTTTTCTATAATTTCTCTTAAAAGCAGAAATTATTCCTTGATCCATCGATGTAATAAGTGAAGTTCTATTGGCGGACAAGAAATGGATTGTTACATTATTCGGCCTCACGTCAGGTTTATGGAAAGAGCAGAAATATCAGAATTCTTCAATTTTTTTCTGACATTGTTTTGTCGAAGTCAATAATCAATTCCTTAAACAGAATTGTTGTAATTCAAGCATTTTTATTAAAACTATATTTTATGGGCAATGATTTTGATTAAATATATATGATTCTCTATTAATAAAAGTGGTAATTTAAGGCTTCCTTCGAAATTACCACAACACATAATCGTCAATCTGTCCTTTAAAACTTTTATGCCTTGAGCTTTGTCACCTTGGAAACAAAAGGTGCCGACTGGAGTAGCTCGGTAATAAAGCGCAGTTTCTTCACAATTGTACACTCACGCCGGTTCATAATATTAAATTAATGAAGGTAAAACCCATCCATTATCCCTGTATTTGCGGCAGATACATCGGCACTTTTTTTTAAGGAAACTTGTGAACGATTTTTCCATCTGCAAAACCATCCGTGTGTCGTTTTGAAGTTGGCATTACTCAAATTTTCGGCTATTTCTTCAGCTTTTTCTTTTAAAACTTAACCGCTGATAGGAACATTTTGGGCCCTCTTCTTAGTAAACCAATATAGCTCATGACTGCTCGACAACCTAATTTTTTCCACTGCGTTTTAATTTTTGGGTTAATTTTGAATTAGCTCGCCAATCGTTATTGAAACTGTCTTAATTTTTTAAAAGTTTGCTAACCTGAGCTTGTGAAATTCCAAACTCTCTAGAAATTTCGACTTGACTGTACTTGGAATGTTTTGTGTATTCAATAATTACATTATTTTTTTATATTAAATTTAGATCCCTTCTCTTAGAATCTAACAATCCCATGATTTACTTGCAAACAGGTAGGTGAATCTGGGTGAATTGTAAATTAACATTTACAATTTATAAAAATATAATAACAACAGGCAACGAAGTAGGTAGGCCATTGAAATTTTTAGAGAGTTAAAAAAGTGCTTAATGACCTGTGGATGTTTCTAGGAGGTATCGAGGTGGTGCTTAGAATAAAGTAATGAAGTATTTATATCTGAGATCCTGTAATAAATCAAACAATATTTAAATTTTTAGGAAATTGTATATAAAAAGTTATTCTTTTATCTGAAAAATATTCTCTTAAGCTGTAATATGTTATTAAGACATGTTCCTATAAATGTAAAATTAGTAAAAGGAAACGTTTCGGGACCTCAAATTTCTATTCTTTAAACCAGAATATCTCTACAACCGGTATTTTAATAAGCGGGTTCAAATATAGTAATAAAAAAAAACCTTTGAAAATAACAAATCAACTGGCTATACATCCCGAGGTACAATCTCGAATTAATTTGAAATAACCTGCAATCGAAGTTTTTATCATCAAATAACGTAAAAACAGGAAGTTTTTTAAAAATAAATGCTCGTAATATTATTAAAAGTATTTAATGAAATTCAATAAAGTGAATCGAATAAAATACACCCGAGTTATTAAAAAAAAAGCACAACGATTACCTCATTAGAAACAAGAGGAATTAAATTAATGACTTAATTAATGAATTAAACCACAAAAAAATCAGTTAAAAATACCTATGATTTGAAAACAATTAAATTTAGTAATAAATTAATTTTTGAAATTTAATAAGATTATTAGATTTTTTCAAATTACTCTGAAATAACGAAGATATTACAATGTACGAATACGAAAATGTGGTATGTTTTTGCTGAAAATGTTTAATTTTTTTATTTTTATACGATAAAAAATAATTGAGATGTTGACGTTTACGTCAAGTTTGTATATATAAGTGTGAGAAGTTCCTTTTTTAAACCCCTTAAATCGCATGCTTTAAAAATCTAAATCTCTCTTCTTAGATCTTTAGTGCTCAAAATTCCCTACAATATGAGCTTTGGATCAATTTGGAGATAGCGCTTGTTGATAAAACATCGGTTTTCGGTTATGCAGGATTTTTTAATGGCGTTTTCACCTGGCGGTTATAACCTGCCAAAAAACCCGTTTATTCCCAAAAAACGATGTAGGTTACAATGTATAACGTTATAAACGTCACATCTCTATTAATTTATATCTAAATAATTATTTCATTTTAATTAATTTAATAATTTTTTTATCTTCAGTTTAATTTTTACTTCTTTTTTATTTACAAAATAGTTGGCACCCTCTGTTTTTTTTTTCTTCCTCTGTCTTTATTTTCTCTCTCTTTCTGTCCCGTAGAATAAATATTCGCCCTCTCACTTTTTGTCCGGCAGGCTAGTCTGTTCCGTGTTGACAGACAAGCTAGTTTCATGATATCTGTAGCAACATCCTATGACATCTGTACTAACTTCATTTAGTCTCCCACTTTCCACTTTCTGTCAAAACAACTTTTCTGGGATTATTTTTTGCCTCTTTTTGAAATTTATAAAAGAAGGCAAAAATTATTATAAGACTCATTTTTATGGTCTACAAATTCTCTTGGGTTTTTTTATGGTCTACAAATTTTAATTTAATAAAAAAAATATTGGTAAAAAATACAACGTTTTAATAGTTTATTATTATAAGTATTAATTATCAAAACTGTCTTCCAATTACAGATCAAAAAGAGAAACTGGAGGATGATAGTTCTTCTGGTTAAAGTGAAACCCTTAAACATTTATTACATTTACATACCTCCTTAATTTTTTACCTGTATAGACGCTTTCATGTTTTTAGCTACAATACACAAAATATATATTCTTCAAATTTTATCTAGTAGTTTAATTTTTTTAGCGTGAAACCTTAACACGTTAAGCACGGTGAGACATCAACGCAATGTCTCACTGTCCGGTAAACTTAGGCCGGCGTGACACCAATAGACGTCTCATGTCAAACAGAAAATAAGACGGCGTGGCTCACTGTAAAGTCACACGATAATGATAAATTTATGGGAGGCGATAAATAGCCGTCTATAGAAACATCTAATGTGAACCGGTCTGGAATTTTTAGACACATTCAGTACTTACAGTCAACTGAGTGTCATTAATGAGGAGATATTGTATTTCAAAAATAAAATGCATATAAAGTAAACAAAACATTTATTTGCAAAAACTCAGTTACAAAATAAAGACATAGTTTTATATAAATGAAAAAAAAATCGCATTACTTTGATTTTGTAGCAGAATGCGTTTCAAAAAAACATGGAACACAAAAACTCTTTTTACAAGATGTGCACTGCCATTTCGTTCTTGGAGTTTTGCTTTGTGCTTCTTGCCGTCCTAAAGTTTCTTTTTTTAAAGCATAGCACACAACACATCGACCTTTAGCGTGCTCTTGTAATACATGACGCTCATCATTTTGGATGTTCTTGGCCGATACAAGCTCATGAGTTACATCTAAAAGTGTCAAGGCAAGATGCTCTCTGAATTCAGTAATCTGCATTTTATTTTTCGTTATTTCCTTATAACACAAGTATGCATTCACTAAAGCAGAACCTAAAATTAACTCGATTGCTAACTTCCGGTACCATTTCGTTTCCTTTCTAAGAGAATGCGAATATGCTTTGAATTGATCCGAAAGATCAATATAAGCTTTGGCTTTGTTATAATCCGCGATGGCTTTTATTTTTTCTATCTCTTTTCCACGTTGTCTCACTCCCACTACCTCATCGGTGTGTTTGGTGGTCAATAGCAGCACATCTCTCGTATCTTTCCATTTCATCATAACGACACCTGTACCACTTTCCTGGGCAAATACTTCATGTCTTTTTAGTTTTTTTGCCACAACTTCTTTCGCGTTCAGTTTTCTGTTCGTCCTTACAGTTCCAACAAGATGTGTTTTTCTGTTCAATAATTTAGATGCTAAATCCACACTAGTATAGTAGTTATCCGTATGGAGGGTTCGACCTTTGTCCAAAAGATTGTCCATCAAACTCATGACTACATTCGCTGTTGCATTACTGATACCATCAGTTCCACAATACACTTGTAGATTATAGGTATATCCACCAGTTGTACAAAGTTTGTACAATTTGATTCCAAATTTGTTCTTTTTGTTTTTAATGTACTGTTTAAATTTTAAATGACCTTTAAAAGGAACAAGAGTTTGGTCAATACATACATCTGGTCCTGGCACAAGAACGTACTGAAATCTTTCTATCAACTTATTGATCAGTGGGGTCAACTTTCTAAGTTTATCATTTGCAAAGTTCACATCATCGTTATTGTTGAAATGCCACATTTGAAGGAGTTGTTCGAATCTGTTTCTTGGCATGAGATCTTTTACCTTGTTAGCGTATAAAAAATTAGTGCTCCAATAAGCTTTTAGACGTGGTAGCTGAACTAAACACATCCAAATAATTACACCAAGAAATATTTCCATTTCTGTGTTATTAGTGGGAACCCATTCCTTTACTTGGCCTTTTGGCTTCTGCTTCTCTCTCAACACTTGCTCGGCATAAAGATTGGTTTGGTACACCATATGGTCAATAATCTCATTTGTAATAAATAGTTTGAAAAAGTCGTATGGAGTCTGCTCATATCTATCGTAGAATTCAGCTTTAATTCCAATATCAACACTAGAGAAATCAAACGTTCTTAGTGAAGTACCATCAACGGGTCCCCATACTATTTGAGTATCCTGGGTAGTGTTATTTTCTTCATCGGCGTCTTGGGATATATTTCGAGCTATCACATCTTCAATAGTTTGATCAATCTGTAACAAAATAACTGGTGTGATCCAAAAATTTTTCAGTTGATTTATAATAGCAATGTTGCCAACAAAAAAGAAAGATCTGAACTAAGTTTACTCACCATACTGTTGTCGTGTTCAGTTGTAAGTTCACTGATACATTCAACTGACGTGGATGGAGCAAGTTCTCTTTCAACATTGATCGCCTCAGTGGTTTCAAATTTTTTTGCACGTTTTGTAGGAATTTCTTCATTACTACAGGCTGCGTCACTACTATCAGGTACATACTCATCGGATAAATAAACGTCCTCAAATTCACTTATTTTATCGTCTTCATCAGATAACAATTCATCCCACAATGTTTGCAGCCTACGTTGCTCTTGTTCATAATCACCGTTAGCCATGCTGCTCTCTTGATGTTTTGACTTAGAATGATGAAATGTGCGTAGTCAATGAAATCAGAAACACAAACCAACTTGTTGACATGCGCAAAGTGTGACATCACATTCATGTCTCGCCGTCTCTGTAGGCCGATATATTCGGAAAGACGGCGAGACATTAATGTGATGTCACAAGAAAAATGATAAAAAAATACGTAAAATTTTGCAATATTAGAACTGAACTATATGTCAGTTATACATATTGAGCATTCTATTTAACAAAAAATAAAAAAAAACTCCGGTCCATGCGGAACTTTTTTTACTTAGTACACCCGTGCTTAACGTGTTAAGAAAGGGTGAATCTTAGAAGTTGAAACAATGACATTTTTAAGCAATCATATTAACAATAATGAGGAGATAGGGAGCTTTTGAGTGATTGCACTCAAAACATTGTCCAATTTGAAATTATAGTAAGCAATTTTTATACATAACTCAATAACGGGTGGTTTTTAAGTGTTGAATCAATGCATTATATTTCAAAATTAGTTTGTAATTAGCAAAATAATTTTAATTTATCACAAATAGACCATTTAAACGTTTAAACCACCGATTTTTTTTTTTATTTAAATATAAATATAAAATGCATTTTCATATGATAAACATTGTAGTTTTCACCCCTTTAAAACAAAAACCACACATTTAAATCATAAAACTTTTGAGCAGAACGATAAAATTTAACTTACTTGAAAAATTTCATAAAAATCGGTGCGATTCTTAAAAATTCTGAGGTTTTACAATATTTTACCGTGAAATGATGGACAAATAGTCAAATAATGCATATCCGCTAAATAGATTAGATCACTTTTAGTTACGTTAGAAAGCTAGTTACGTTGAAAAATTATTCGTTCAACATCGATTAAGGTTATAGAAATAATTTTTCAGGATCTTTTTCCTCCAATTTTTTTCTCCAATAATATTCTCTCATAAACAAAAATTCGCTATTTGATTAAAATCAATTTTTTTATATAAATGAAGCTTTTAGCTGTATACCATGTAAATTTTAGTTCTCAAATGAAATCATCAGTTTTTAAATATGCAAACAGCTTTAAAAAAACATAGCTTTTAACTACGTTTCACGTGCAGATATTAGTTCCCTATTTAATTATTTGTCGTTGAATATGCACAAAATCCATGGACGTATAAATCGTCCATGACAAAACCTTTAAAAATATTATTAAGTACGTTTTTAATTATTTAAGTATTTATGAGAATCAATTTTTTTTTAATTTTAAGCTTTTAACCATATGTTTCAAATTTGTTGATTTTGTTTCCTAAATATATATATTTCTACCGTAAACTATATACATATAAAACTTGAGATTTTCGTAGTTGACTAAATAATTAGGGTTCCGTGGTCTAGTCTTGTGTGTGTGCATTGCTCTGAAAGACCCCTGAGCAGAAGTACTCCTTGTTGACATTCCTTATAATGTAATTAAAAAAAAAAGAAAAAGGAAAAAAAAATGGAGAAAAAAAAAGGAGAAAAAAAAAGGAGAAAAAAAAAAATTTTAAAAAAATAATAATATAAAACATACAATAAAGAATAATGTTGAATAATACTAGATTATATTTTATGATATAGATATATCTATATAAATGTGTAATATTGTATGATTGTAGCTGAAGATTAAATTATCCATTTATTGTTATAGAATCTAGGTATATCTTTAAAATAAAAAATCTTATTTGAATAGTAATATGTGACATAAATATCTGTAGAGCAAAAATAAGTTCGGCTAATGGATTAAGTCCACAGTCAGGAAATTCGATGACACACACACACACCAAATAATTAGGGGAAATGTGTACAAAATAACATGATTTGATTTTTGTATCATAACTTTTTATTGGTAGTTCACAGAACATCCATAACATAAATCAATCATCTTTTGTCCTTAATTTATTAAAACTAATAAATATTGTTCTGAAGCTATTTTCTTGTGGCATGTTAGAGTAATTACAATTTAAATGGTAATAAGCCACAATTAAAGGTTAAAATACGTTTATTGAAATTTCAATTTCCACTTCCGAAACCTTTTTGGGAAAATTGATTTCCGAAGTGGAAATTGAAACGTCAATAAACGTATTTTAACCTTTAATTGTGGCTTATTTCCATTTAGATAGTAATAAATATTGTTAGCTAAAAATCTATAAAAAAATATTTAACTGATTAATCATAATCCATTTTGTCCATATGCTTTGAACAAAATGGCATATTGCTAATAGACAATATGACATACACCTTCATCTTTCTTTAGCCTTCAGTAATCCAACTTTGGATATAGGCCTCCCCCAAATCAATCCAGTGTCTTCTATTTTGCGCCACTTGCTTCCAGTTGTGTCCAGTTGTGAAATACACGTAATAGCTTCTAAATATTTACATAATTCGCAAATTAAACGCCTCTTCTTGGAACATCAGCCCTAAAAGCGTGAGCCCAAATCGTACATGGTAAGCACCGTAGTCAGCCTTTTTAAGGCTTATATCTTGAATAAACGTCGTTACAGTAAATGCTAATACAGTCCTGTTGATCGCCATGAGAAATATTAAAAAAATCTTACTCCTCATCATTTCCTTCAAATAATCATTTCATTTAAATCGTATATGGTAAGCACCGTAGTCAGCCTTTTTAAGGCTTATATCTTGAATAAACGTCGTTACAGTAAATGCTAATACAGTCCCGTTGATCGCCATGAGAAATATTAAAAAAATCTTACTCCTCATCATTTCCTTTAAATAATTTTTTGGTGGCTTTGCGTTTTTTCTTTGTTGTAGAAGCTTTTGGCTACTTTTTAGATTTTAGTTCCAACCTTTTAGAAGTGCAAGTCAATTTTAACGGATTCTGTCGAATTTTTGGTTTGTGTTTCCGTAAGCCATTAATTAAACATTCTTTTGACACCGGAGAAAGCAGCTCAATAGGAACAGCAAGAGTAGTAGACGATGGAATTTGTTGTTTTAAACTGAGATAAAGTGTCAGCTTGTGGTCATAAAGTGCTGTTATTTCGGCTGCATTATTTTCTTCATATAACACATTAAGCAATCTTGGCTGAACGGGGGTAATGCAGCATCTACAGCGACCTGAGACGTATTTCTCACAGGAACTGAATCATCGACTTATTGTGAAGGTTGTGTTAAAATCTGTTTAGACTTAACAAAGCTCATTACTGTTGCAGATTGAGGAGTCTGTTCATTTGAGTTGTCTTTCAGCACTGTATTTGTGGTTTCATAAGACATTTTATATGATTTCCGTGACATGCATTTTGTGTCGAAGCTGCCTTGCCATATGCTTCTTTAAAGAAGCTGGCAGTCTAAAGATGAGTAACAACAAGTCCAGGATGTGCCTTCAGCCATTTAGCAATTTCTTGGTTAGACTGTGTCTTTAAAGGTCCAAAAAAGGAAACGCCAAGAGGTTGCATACGATGAGTGCATTTTGAAGATATAAATACCGCTTTACTTTGCATATTTTAAAGTTTCAATGCATTTTTGAACTGCATGTTCATTAACAATTAGAATTAGTTACTTAAAGTGCCAGGAGAATCTTTATCTATAAGTTAGTTTTTCATATTTTTCTAGAAAATATTACCATCGGCAGAATGAGTTGCAATGAGTTGAAGTTGCAACGGCTTTAAAACAACAAACAACAGTAATTTTGTCTCCCCACTAGTTATAACTTTGACTTGTTTCCTTCTCTTAGTAGCTAAAATCTTTTTATGTTTTTGTATTGCAGATAGCCTAGATTCATCAGCATTTTAAATACTGTGCAAAATATAGGTCAAACAGATTTTAGCAAGCTTCCGTTTAACCAAAATTTTTGAACTTGTGGTGGATTAAAAGCTGCTGCAAAGTTTTATATATATATATATATATATATATATATATATATATATATATATATATATATATATCCGGTATTTAGAGGTTCGACGCCCTTCCGGTTGGGATCTATGGAGGAGTATCACCTAGCCGCAAGCCCTTATCTCTTGCCGTACTGCTCCACCATAGGCCGATCAGATACCAGCATATTCTAGACTAAGCCGCAGATTCATTTTAGAATTTTAAACTGCTGCGTTAGCCTATCTGTTTTCTGTACACCGAGCCGGGGATCGAACTGACATCTCTCGCACTGAAGCGAAGGAGAAGCCAGCCGCCCAGCCCGCTTGGCTAATCCGATCGACTGCAAAGTTTTATTATTGCCTAAAACATGCCTGCGAAGAGTTGTGTGAGAAAAACCAAATGTTTTTAAGGTCAATGTATATATATATATATATATATATATATATATATATATATATATTCATAGATCGGTTTAAAACGTTCTCCTGCGTCTTTCGATACCCAGTTGCCACTCCTCTCGATTCATCCATAAGTCTTCTTCTATGTCTGTGTCTTTCATTTCTCTATTGATGCCTTCTCTCCAACTAAGGTGGGGTCTTCCTCTTTTTTTTCTACCGTGAGAGATCCACATTAAGACTCGTTTTGGGAGACGTTCTTCAGACATTCTCTGTACAGGACCGTACTATCTGAGTTGTTGGGTACCAATATCGTCTACTATTATATGTTTTACTTTCATAATTTCTCTTATTCTGTTGTTCGTTACTCTTTCTAGGTTTTTCTTGTATCTTTCCTTTATTTGCCATACTTTACTACTGTAGGTAATACTGTAGGCCATACTTTTAATGATCATGTTATATATCTTGTGCTTGTTATTATTAGAGATTGATTGATCCCAAAGGATACTATTGAGAAGGGAAATTGCTTTTCTTACTTGTTTGTTTTTTTTTCTCGATTGTGTCGTCTACGTCGCCTTCTTTTGTTATGATCATACCTAAAAATTTATATGCGTTGCAATTTTTGATAATTTCTCCATCTTCCAATATGACGTCCTGTTGTTTCCCGCCAATACACATATACTCGATTTTTTGGATATTATATACTCAATACATATACTCAATATCTTCATAATCTTGTGCTATCACTAGTTGATCATCTGCAAATGACAAAGTGTACATGCTATTGTTTTTAATCGGCATTGCCATATTTCTACATTTGCGCTTCCACAGTTTTAGAGCTTGTTCTAGATAAATTTTAAATAATGTCGGGGAGAGACAGCAGCCCTGCTTAAGTCCTTTATTCATTTGGAATCTACTTGACAGATTATTTTCAACCTTTTCCTTTGAGTTAGCATCAGCGTACAGTTCCTTCGTCGTATTTATTAAATTCATGCTTATGTTTGTTTTCTTTAACGCTTCCCATAATTTATAATGTGGTACGCTATCATAAACCTTTCTTAGGTCTACATACAATAAATATCCGTCTTGATTAAAGGCTATTTTCTTTTCAATAATCTGTGTAATTCAAAACATATGATCAACAGTAGATCTACCTGCCCTAAATCCTGCCTCTTCCTCAGACTCTAAGTCTTTATATTCGCTTTCTATTATGTTTTTAATTACTTTTCCGTATATTTTACTGATCGAGTTTGTCACAGCAGTGCCTCTGTAATTGTCACATTCATCCCTTCTGCCTTTTTGTGTATAGTGGATATGATTGATGTCTTCCACTCCCCTGGGGTTGTCATTTCATTAATGCAGTTTTGGAACAGTTTCGCTAAACTTGTATTGTTTTGGTTGTACCGTGTTTAATTAATTCTGCAGGGATGTTACCTGGACTCGGTGCTTTGTTAATTTTTAGAGATCTACATACTTCTCTTTCTTCTTCCACTTCTTTCGTTGTTATTCGTATGGGCGAAGTTAAAATATTTACATTTTGTGTTACGTTGCTGTCTTTAAATTGTGGTCTATCTTCATTTAGGAGTTTCCCAAAATATTGGTCCCAGTCATCCATTGTTATTGTTGACACTATGCCTCTCTTCTTATCTTGTCGTAAAGATTTTAAGACTCTTCAACTTTCTGCGCTTCTTCGTCCTCCTAGATGAGAATTTATCATGTTACACTTTAGTAACACATTCCATAAAGTATAACAAAAACAATATTAATGAATGCCCTGAAATCAAAGAAGAGAGACTAAAATAACCTCTAGATCATATCGAATTTATACTATAAGCAGCAATCAAAATTACGTGTTAATGAACAGATGTCACAGTAAATTTAAATTAGACGTCAGGGGTGACGGGGATGCGTATTGCCGCCAATTCTTTTTATTACTAACTGGGAAAAAATCCTGAGAAAAGCTGAAATATTAAATATAAATAAATCAACTTACCCCAATGGAGATTTAACGATGTAAATAAATTTACTAGCAGAAGTTCGCCTTTAGTAAGTGAAAAATAATAAAAAAGGATTCCCCTACTATACTGAAGTAAAACTGATATGACAGAAGTCAAGAGTAGCCAACTGTCGAATAGCGTTTGCAACGACTTAAGATCATAGACATCTTATGTATATGGCATATTGGAATATAATAGAATGGGTCCTGAATAAGAAAAACAGAATGTAGTAAATGAAAAACTGAACAGAATATTTAAATAATAGAAGAGGTATAACTATTTTTAAAATAAAATATAAAGTTGAATGAATGAATAAAATCCAAAGGAATTAAAATAAAATAATTATTTGAAGTTAAATAACAAATATGTTACATTTATAACATTACAAGAGAAATCCCAAATACAATCAAAACAAGAAAATTTTTAATATATCGGACATGTTTCACGTGGAGAGACATACAACTTACTTCAACTAATTATATAGGGAAAGATCCAAGCAGAAAGAAATGTAGGGAGGCGTAGAATACAATGGCTGTGCAACCTGAGAGACTGATATGGATATACGTCAAATGAACTTTTTTTAGCAGCCGTCTCTACTATCTAAATAGCCATGATGACTGCAGGGCTCCGTTGCGGAGATATCAGATAAAGAATATGCAGTTATCTAATAGTCCTTGGGCCCCCGTCTAAATTTTTTTTTATGAACACACTCTCCAAACTTTTTTCAGTTGTTATTTGGGTGGAGTCGAACAAATTTAGAGACTGGCGCAATATGGTAGTGGGGCGTTTGTCTGTGAAACTGTCAGGAACATGTTAATTTTATGTAAAAAAAAATACGACCACATGGTCATGGAAAAACATGCTGTCGGACAAAAGTAATGGGCCATTTGGCGTGTCGGACTCTCTAAACATGTCAAATTTATGAAAAAAAAATGTATTACCACACAGCTGTTTAGAACACAATTCATCATAAAAACTGTTTAAAAAATTATGGCAACCTTGCCGGACAATTTTCACGAGGCATGTGCGCAGTCTGATGCGCCAAAGATGTCAATTTTATGCAACATTTTTACTTACAACCATTTTTCCGACAAAAAAGGAGGTTGTAAGTAATTATATTTTAAACCAAAAAATCAAATTGTCTGACAAAAATATTGCGGCAAATCGATAGTCGGACAAAAAAAACGGAATTTTTATTCGTAATTGATGTCGTTAATCCATGTATGGTTCGTGTATCCCTTATTTTTACAACCATTTTACGAAAAAAGTAGGGGGTTACAATTAATTACATTTTTAAATAAAAAATCCAATTGTCGGACGAAAATATTGGGGCAAACGAACAAAAAAATAAATTCTTATTGGATATCGCCGTTCTTAAACTTAAAGGTGAGTTAATACATATTATTTTATGCATTCATATATAGCGAAAAAAATTTATTTAATGTTAATGTAATTAGAACAAAAATTCAATTAATAATTATCATCCTCATCAGAGCTTCCGGAGTCACTGGCGGATAAATCCCCTATCTCTTCGTCTTCAGTTTCATCGGAAGATCTCTATTCGCCTCCCAATCATTCGGATCATTAGAAATGGATCCTGTAAATTAAACACTACATAATTAATTAAATGGAATCTTTTGAAAGTGATTCAACTGAAATAATTTTAAAAAATAACTTATTAGAAGTAATTGTTTTCATTATTTTTATTTTCTCGACAATTTCTCTATATGTAGAGTCATTTGCACTTTAATGTTTACACAAAAAACACTGCATTTTTAAATTATTAAAACCATTAAAGCCACTATACTTTACAACTTTTTTATAAAATATTAAATAATCTTGGAAACTAGAATAAAAACGTGCAAGCGTGAGAAGCAATGGAAAAAAACTAAGGTGTGCTCTATATATTACACGATACCTCGCAACAAATGCTCCGAAATGATATTGGAGAGAGGGCTTTCATTTTGGAGCTACAAGGTTACACAGCTCACCTGGCCTGTGGCACTTTCTATGTGTATAATACGAGGCGTGTTTTTTAAGTAAGTACCGTTTTGGAATTAAAAAAACACGTGCAAAGATATGGCAATAATTTTATTTTTACATGAAAGCCTGTACCTTAATCTACTTTTCTACATAATTTCCGTGAATATTGAGGCACATATCATAACGTGGCACCAGTTTTTGAATACCCTCCTGATAAAATTCTGCCGCCTGACTTGTTAACCACTGCATCACAAATGTTTTGACTTCGTTATCGTCTTGAAGACGCTGACCGCCCAGGTGTTTCTTCAATTGCTGGAACAAATGGTAGTCGCTGGGCGCCAGATCAGGGCTGTATGGAGGATGATCCAGAGTTTCCCATTTAAATAATTTGATGAGATCTTTGGTCTGATTAGCCACATGTGGACGGCCATTGTCATGCAGCAAAACGATACCCTTACTCAACTTGTCACGTCTTTTGTTCTGGATTGCACGACGCACATTTTTCAATGTCTCACAATAACACGCTGCATTGATTGTCTCATTACGAGGCAGAAACTCCACTAGCAATACTCCTTTTCTGTCCCAAAAAACTGTGCACATGATTTTCCGGGCAGAAATTGTTTGCTTAAACATCACTCTTTTGGGTGATGATGAATGTCGCTATTCCATGGATTGTTGTTTCGATTCTGGTGTGACGTAGGCCACCCACGTTTCGTCACCAGTAACAATTTGGTCTAAAAAATCTTCACCTTCACTGTGGTACCGCTCAAGGAAAGTCAATGCACTGCCTGAACGTTGGGTTTTGTGCAAATCCGTCAACATTTTTGGAACCCAACGTGAACACAATTTCCGGTAATTCAAGTTCTCGGTAACAATGCGGTACAAAACACAACGAGAATACTGAGGAAAGCAGTCGGACAATAATGAAATTGTAAAGCGTCTGTGTTCTCTCACCTTTTCGTCCACTTTCACCAAATTTTCATTAACGACCGAAGGACGCCCACTCCGTTTTTCATCATGCACATTTGTGCGGCCATCTTTAAATGCTCTCACCCATTTCCTTACCATTCCATCACTCATAATGTTTTGTCCGTAAACTTCAACGATCTCACGATAAATATCGATCGGTTTTACGCCTTTAGCACTTAGAAATCGTATAACAGCCCGTACTTCACAATCAGCTTGACTCACGATTGTTGGAGGCATCTTAAACACTGGAGTAAACAAGTATACAATAAAGAATCAGACTGTAATAGCGTCAGTGCGTAGACAAGAGATGTAGGTAACCAGCGCTCATGCGCGGAACGCCGACCGTAGCGCTGCGGCGGCGAAATCACAAAACGGTACTTACTTAAAAAACATACCTCGTATATTCAAATGCATATTAAATTGTATAGAAAACGTTGTGTACGTATCTGTGACCTTAGAACAATTGGTGCTTTTACTAATTTATATTTTTTGGAGATTTTAATTCAAATATTTTAAAAAAATAGGTATTTAAACTACAGGGACAAGTAAATTTTATTACATATAATATGTATATAGAAAATCATAAGCATAAACTCACCTTTACAGTTTAAGAATGGCGATATACAATAAGAATTTATTTTTTTGTTCGTTTGGCCCAACATTTTTGTCGGACAATTAGATTTTTTTATTTTAAATATAATTATTTACAACTTCGTAAAAGTGTCGGAAAAATGGTTGTAAAATTAAGGGATGCACAAACCCTGTGTAATTTAGACAGATGCATTTTAAAAAAAAAATACTTTTTTTTAATTGTATCAAAATGCCCCATTGTTTTTGTCGGACAATTAGATTTTTTATATATATATATATATATATATATATATATATATATATATATATATATATATATATATATATATAAATATATACATATATATATATATATATATATATATATATATATATATATATATATATATATATATATATATACATCGGTTTAGAACGTCTTTCGACGTTGTCCAATACCTAAACACCATCTCTTCCTATCTTAGCAGTCGTTTGTTGTTAAATTTCTTTCGCTCATGGACTTGTTTATTCTAATCTGGGTCTTCCTCTTTTCCGTCGACCTATCGGTTGCCATTCTATTACTTTTTTGGGGAGTCTTGATGCTGGCATCCGTTGACATACCCATACCACCTTAATTGTTTCTTCTCTATATCTTGAGTTATATTTCCTTCTATTCCCATACGTTGTTTTATTACATCATTTCTGATTCGGTCTCGTCTGGAAATACCTAAAGATCTTCTCATTGAATCCATCTCTACTGCTTCTATTCGCTTTTTGTTCTTTTCACTAATTCTCCATGTTTCAGCGCCATAAAGAAGAGTAGTTTTAATCATGGTCTCATATATTAAATTCCATTCTTTTCGTTATCTCTTTACTCCACAGTATACTATTGAGACATCCTAAGACTTTCTTTGCTTGAGTGATTCGTTTTTCTATTTCCCGTGTATCAGTTCCTGTATTGTCAAAGGCAACACCCAAGTAGTCATAGCTCTGACAGCAGGAAATATGTTGTCCGTTTTCGAGGTCTATGTTATCTGACTCGTTTCCAATACAAAGATATTTGGTTTTTGTTGTATTGACATTCATTCCCCAGTCGTTATATTCTTCTATCAGTTTTCTTAGCATGTACTGCATGTCTTTCCTGTCGGTCGCTAGCACTACCTGGTCATCAGCAAACTGGAGTGTATATATACATTCATTGCTAAGCTCTATACCCATCCTATGTACCTTTCTTTTCCATCTTTCCAATGCCGCTGCAACATATATCTTGAATAAGGTTGGTGAGATACAGCATTTTTGTCGCAAGCCTTTTATAACCAGGAATTCTTCCGTTAGATATTTCTCTGTTTTTATCTGTCCCTTAGAGTCTCTATATAGTTCTTGTACAGCATTTATCAATGTGTGGTTGATGTTAGATCTTTTCAACGTTGTCCACAGTTTTCTTAAGGGGATGTTGTCATATGCTTTTTGCAGGTCTACAAAAGTAATATGAGTTTCTAGATTCTTAGCCGATCTTTTTTCTATTATTTATTTAAGACAAAATACGTTATCGGTGCACGATCTTCCTGCACGGAACCCGCTTTGTTCTTCCTCTTCATTGTGCTTATATTCTTCCTCGATCATATTTCTCAAAATTCGTCCATACAGTCTACTCAGGGTGCTGGTTACCGATATGCCTCTATAATTATTACAATTCCTTTTGTCCCCCTTTTTGTGTATTGAGGACATGTATGCCGTTCTCCATTGTTCTGGTACTGGGTGTCCATTTAGACCCTGTGTAATTTAGACAGATGCATTTTAAAAAAAAATTACTTTTTTTTTAATTGTATCAAAATGCCCCATTGTTTTTGTCGGACAATTAGATTTTTTATTTTAAATATAATTATTTACAACTTTGTATAAGTGTCGGAAAAATGGTTGTAAAATTAAAGCATGCACAAACTCTGTGTAATTTAGACAGATGCATTCCTTTTTAAATTGTATCAATATGCCCCATTGTGTTTGTCGGACATTGATTAATATTAATTAACTGATTAATATTAAAAAATAATTAATATTTATTAATTAATGATATTAATGAATTAATCATTAAAATGATTTAATATGCATTACACATGCAAACAAACAGAAAAAAAAACAAACATCTGTGGTAATAAATAAAAATGTTTCATAAAATTGACATCTTTGGCGCGTCCGACTGCGCACATGCCCCGTGAAAATTGTCCGACAAGGTTACCATAATTTTTTAAACAGTTTTTATGATGAATTGATGAAAAAAACAGCTGTGTGGTAATAAATTTTTTTTTCCATAAATTTGACATGTTTTAGAGAGTCCGACGCGCCAAATAGTCCATTACTTTTGTCCGACAACATGTTTTTCGGTGTTTTTATAATAAAAACTATTGATTAAAATAAAATGACCAATGTGGTCGTAAATTTTTTTTTACATAAAATTAGCATGTTCCTGACAGTTTCACAGACAAACACCCCACTACCATATTGCGCCAGGCTCTAAATTTGTCCGAGTCCACCCAAATAATAACTGAAAAAAGTTTGGATAGTGTTCATAAAAAAAATTAGACGGGGGCCCAAAGACTATAAGGTCAAAATCGGGTTATTATCTTTAACAATCTATTCCAATAAAAAGAACGATTTTAATGACGCAAAATTATTATCAAGTTCTTACTATTTTAGAAAAGTAGCTTAGCTACAGTTTTATAAAAGTACCTATTTAAAATTGTATATACTGGTTCTATGCGTAAACAAAAGCGCTTTGTAAATTTTCTCTACATAAAATCCATTATACGGCAACAACAGTTACTTCTTAAAATATTCAATAAAACATAAAAAATTATTGTTCCCCCAATATAATAAAATCAGCAATATAATGAAGATAAATATACCGTCCTACCTTTCTCCCTTTATGTAATCCAATTTAGCAATATTATTTCAGTACTTAAGTTAGAGTACAATTAAACGGTGCCCTGAGGAGCAAAGGCAATAAGGCCAAAAGTTAATAAAGCACTGACGACGTTATTTATTTATATCAAACGGTTTCTTGGCGAAGTGGAACGTCTTCTCATTAAAATGTTGCTTGTTACTCCGAACGTTTTCCTTAAAGAATAAAAAAGTAATCACGTTACATTAAAAAGCTTAATAAGTAATTTGTGAATTTTCTTTTACCTCTTTTTCATGAGCTAATTTTGATATATAAAAATTTATTAGGAATAAAAAATAATGATGGAACACTTCAGATACAATAAGTGTTTTGCTTTATCTCTAGAACGGTCTAATAAAACGGTTTTGGACTATTTATCTACAGCGCAGTCAAAAAACATGTTATAAGACTATTAAATGTAAAATTAACAAAGCTAAATGCAAAATCTTATTGTGAATTTTTAGATTATCTTACCTAAATATCCACGTGTCTATCGTTGTTTTTGTTGGAAATATCAGAATAAACTGGTTAATTAATTAAGGTAGTAAATAATGAAATGAAATATAGGATTGTAAATAATAAAAAAAATCGACTAGCATAACTCATAAATTACACAGGCCAACAATGAAAAAACTTTTGATAAAATTACCTCAATCTTATGTATTTTATTGTGCTGAGTCTGAAAATCATATTAAAAATGCTATATCAACCAGAATTCCTTCACAATTTAATATATCAAATTGCATAATTAAATTTTATTTTGTTTAACGAGCAGAGAGGTCTAATGTTACTTGGTTGGTAGCACTATAATTGAATTGTACAACACTCTTTGTTATTCTTCCTCTTCACTAACAGCCGTATATTCTTAGTTCCTTTATTATGATCAACATAACCTCACTTTTTAGTTGACTCATACGCTTTCAATTATGGCTAGTCGCGGATGTAAAAACTCTCCGAATACATTTTGTTACATATGTGGTGGTTTTAATATTTAAACACATCAGAGAAACATTACTGACATTGTAAAAAGGATGTATTTTGCATCTTTAGGTGTAAAAATTGGGGAACAAGACGAAGATTGGGCTCCTTGGAATCTATGTTATATTTGTGTTAAGGATTTAAGGAAGTGGTCGAACAAAGAACAAAAAGCTTTGAGATTTGTAGTGCCTGTGGTATGGAGAGAGCAAAAAAATTCAAATGATTGTTATTTTTGTACTGTCGATGTTTCTGGATCTAACTCCCAAAATAAGAAAGTGATTGTTTATCCTAACCTTCCGTCTGCTATCTGTCCGGTAAAGCATGGACCTGAACTGCCAGTCTCTGAGCCTCCTCTATGTATTGATGATATTGTAAATACTAGTGAATTAGAATCTGATGAAAGTGGTCCAGGAAGTGATGGTGAAATTAAGTGTTCTTCAGAAAATTTACAATCACAGATGTATACACAAGCTGAGTTTGATGGCTTAGTAAGATATTTGGGTTTAACAAAGGAAAAATTAGAATTGGTTTGCTCAAGATCAAAACAAAAAAGAATTTGTTGTCGTTTGGTACATCTATTTACAAATACAAGTACAAAGATCAACAGTTTGCTCAGTTTTTTAGGCAGGAAGGGGTTTTGGCCTACTATCATAATATTGGTAGTCCAATGAATGAGTTTTTTATTAAGTATAATAAGGATGAGTAAAGAAAGACAAAAGCATAAGCAGGGGTATCAATATTGATAAAAAAAGACTTAAAAGGAAACCTGAAAAGCTGGGAGCAGATTAATGAGAGAATTATTAGAGTATCTATTACGTGGAAAGGGCACGACCTCGAGATCATTGGAATATATGCTTCGTCAGAAAATGCATCAAAAGCAGCTAAACAAATATTCTACGAAACTTTATCGGAAATCATTGAAAATATAAATAGCCGCAAAGAAATTGTGTTATTGGGAGATTTTAACGCTTGGACAGGAACAAAAACAAATGACAAAGTCGTAGGAAAATATGGTGACGCTAAAACAAATGAAAATGGGGAACGCTTAATCGAATTCTGTAAACAGCACTCTCTGAAAATTCTAAACGGATTCTACCAACATAAAAACATACACAAGTACACTGGGTTCAACCAACGAGAAACACAAACTCAATTATAGATTATGTCATAACAAAACAAGAAACACACATACAAGTTGAAGACATAAGAGTATTAAGAGGACCGGAGTGCGGAACTGACCACTATATGGTAAGATCAAAATGTTACCTACAGTATCGACCTCGGCTACTACATCAAAATGACAACCAACTAGCTCAATCAAAACCCCTGGAATCGAATCTACCTAAATACAATATTGATGCACTGCAAAATGACTCGACATCATTCTTATATAAGCTGCGACTCAGCCAAAAATTGGCAGACCTGATCTACTCCTCAGCCCAGATTACCTATAAAGAGATAATCAATAATATCAATTAAGCAGCTTACGAAGCGCTCGGCACAATCCAAAAGAACAAAAAGAATACTCCATTGTGGTGGACAAATGACATCGCCAATGCAGTACACAACAAACAACAAGCATATCAAAAGTGGCTACAAAAAAATGATCCAGATAATAGACGAACATATGCAAGATCAAACAGAGAAGTAAAAAATTTAGTAACTAAAGCAAAAAATATTTCCTGGGAAAGTAAATGCGAAGAACTCAACAAATATATAGGGTCAACAAGATCAAGAGAAGCATGAAAAACGGTAAAAAATCTGAGAACAAACAGAAAAGAAACGAGTAGAATAGATTTAATAGAAGAAAGATCTTGGATCGAACACTACTCACAACTTTTGACTAAAACAAGACCTTAATTCACGAACATCAGTACAACAACATATGGAATTCAGTGAAGACGATGAAATAACAGTACAGGAAGTCGAGAATGCAATACAAACTCTAAAAAATCGGAAGTCATGCGGACCACAAGGTGTACCAAATGAATTATTAAAACATAGCCCACAAGTATTACGGGAACTACTGCCGTATGTCTTCACCTTATTCTATAATGGACACAACTTACCACCGGAGTGGACAAAAGCACATATTAACAACATCTACAAAAAAGGAGATAGAAAGAATTATTCAAACTACAGAGGGCTAAGTATCATAAATTCACTCTCAAGACTGTATGGAAAAATAAGAAAAAACAAAATTGAAAAAGAGATGACAGATGTTGAAGAACAGAATGGCTTTCGTGCAGGCAGATCCTGTATGGACAGTATATTCTCTCTAAAACAAGTTATCGAGAAAAGATTAGCCCACAACCTTTCAACTCATATAGTCTTTATAGATCTGACAAAGGCATACGATAATGTACCACTTTCAATGCTTTGGGTAGAAATGGAAAAACAAGGAATAAGCAAAAAAAATATACAAGCAGTACAACAGCTCTACCAAAATATAACGGCAAACATTAAAATTGGAAATTGATTAACTAAAGAAATTCCTATTAGTAAGGGCATAAAGCAAGGCTGCTGCATAGCACCTACACTCTTTAAAATATATCTAAATGAGGCACTCTCAGTGTGGAGAAGAAAGTGCTGCAATATGGGCATCCCAATCGGAGATGATAGATTGTACACGATACACTTCGCTGACGACCAAGCCATTCTAGCTGAAGACGAGAGTGATGTAGGCTACATGCTTAGAAAACTGGAAGATGAGTATACCAAATGGAGCCTCACAATTGAAATCCCAAAAAACTGAGTACTTAGTTGTAGAAGAAAAACCAGAAAGCCTACAAATCGAAATGGGAACATAAAACCAAAAGACAATTTTAAATACTTGGGAGTCCAAATAACATCAAAAGCAGGAAGTAGCGAAGAAATATACTCCAGGATTGGTCAAGAAAGATCAGCCACCAGACAGCTACATGGACTATTATGGAATAAAAAAATAACAAAAGAAAATAAAAGAAGAATTTATAAAACAATAATAGAAAGTATTGGGCTGTACAGCGCCGAACTCTGGGAAATAAACCAAAGAAACAAATCAAAAATTAAGGCCATGGAAATGAACTACTGGAGACGATGTTGCCAGCTCACTAGACTTGATAGGGTGAGAAACGAAGATATTCGGAGAGAAATGGAAGTCGACCTAGACATAATAGACACAATCGAAGCCAAAAGGCTTAACTGGTATGGACACCTTCAGAGAATGCCTGAAAATAGATGGCCAAAAAAAACAATAGAAGAATGGACTCCGCCAACTAGAAGAAAACGGGGTAGACCAAGACGATCCTGGAGAGACGAAGTCGACGATGCAATGACCGCCAGAGATCTAACAACTGAAGATTGCTTCGACAGAAAACGCTGGAAATTAGGATGCGAGAAGCGGCGCCAGCTGTAGAAGACTCGCTTGTTATATATATATATATATATATATATATATATATATATATATATATATATATATATATATATATATATAATAAGGATGATTGGAGGCTGATTATGGACGCTGCAAAAACAAGTTTAAAAACTGTACTCTTACACAACCGGAACACTTCTGCTTCACTTCCTTTTACTCATTCAGTCCATATTAAAGAGACATATAAAAATCTTGACACAATTCTACAGAAAATCAGCTACTCAGCTCACAATCTCACAATTGGATGATCTATGTAGATTTAAAAGTTGTTTGTATGCTACTTGGTCAACAAAAGGGATTTACAAAAGTGTCCATGTTTTATTTGTGAATGAGATATTAAAGCAAGAGATAAACACTAGTCCACAAAACAATGACCTGTAAGAAATGTTTTAACAAATAGCGAGATGAAAATTTTGTACAAAACTTTGGTAGATTCAAAAAAGATCCACCTTTTATCTTTACACATCAAGTTAGGCTTAATGAAAAAGTTTTTCAAGACTCTGCATAAAAATGGAGAATGTTTAAAGTATTTAAGTGGAAAGTTTCCCCATCTATTAGAAGTCAAATTGAAAGAAAGTGTTTTTGTTGGACCAGATATTCTTAAAATAATGTTCAACTGCAAGTTTGAAACTAAGATGACTACTTAGAGAAATTAACTTTGATTACATTTAAAAAAGTTGTACCCAAGATTTTAGGTAATGTGAAAGACCCTAACTACGAGCTTATAGTAGCTAATTTATTAGATAAGTTTAAAGATTTGGAATGTCTACTGAGCCACAAAATCTACTTTTTGCATAACCATCTTGACTTTTTCCCTGAAGGTCTGGGTGATATCAGTAAAAAACAAGGCGAACGATTCCACCGGGATATCAAGGTGATCGAGAACCGATACCAGGGACGTTGAAATACTAACATGATGGGTGGTTACTGTTGGTCACTTTATCGGGAACAACAGAGTGCCTCGCATAGAAGAAAAAGCTAATTGAGAATTTATACAGAAAAAAGAGAGAAAATACAAAAGCATTGAGTCCTGAAATGATTGTACAGACCTAAACTATAGTGTATTTTTATGTATGAGAGAGTAATAAAACAATAAATTATGTATGCAAATCCCTAAACTGTTGATACGGGTGACTCAATGAAAAACAGATATTTGTCAACAAGTTTACAGAAGTATATAGGAAAACAATTTTAAATTGTGTATGACCACCAGGTATAAAGGTTGGAGCAGAATAGAATACAATAGTTGTGAGACTTACTAATCCCTAAATAAGGTTGCCAGTGTCGGAGTGATGAAGGTTAACAGGTACTAATGAATTTGCAAGAAATGTAAGATGTTTATTTTATTGGTTATATATAACCAATAAAAGTTTAATAAGTACCTAGCTATTTGCAAAATAAAGTTTAATTCTTTGCCTATTTGCAAAATAAAGTTTAATTCTTTAGATAAAATAAAACGTTTTATTTTATCTGAAATGAGTGCATTTCACGAAGTAAGGGTTTCAACAATCAAACATTTAATTCTTTAATTCCAGGAATCTACGACAGTAATTGACTAGATAATTACCTTCTAAACTTATTCCACAGAAAATGTGATAGTGGGTTTTTCCATTTTGTATATAGGAAGGTCCAAGTGGCGTATTCAAAATTCTTATTAGTTCACTAAAAGTAGGTACTTTAGTTGCAAAGTGCAGTTTATTGTGTATACTAGTGTTATGGAAAATTTGGAAGTGCCGTGTAAACGCCGAAAAATTGGTCCTCTAACAGTTAATGAAAAAACATTAATATTTAATTGTTTTAAATCATTTACAGACAAACGTTTATGTGAAAGTGTTGATGAGACCGTTGAGTTAGTTAGCAGTACACTTGGTGTTGGAAAATCTACGATTTACAGAGTTATTAAAGAAGAGAAATGTGGTAGTTTTCAAATGCCACGTAATGCTCCAGGGAAACCAAAATTTCAAATAGAATATCATTTTAAAGAAGGACTTCGACGGAAAGTGCATGAATTCTTCTTTAGACAAGAATTTCCAACATTGGATAAAGTTCTTTATCAAGTCAACAGTTCGAGATGATAAGGATTACCCAGAAATGAGTCGAAGTACGTTATGGAAACTTTTAAAAGAAATAGGCTTCCGCTGGAAAAAGAATCCCAGAAAGTCTATTTTATTAGAAAGAAGCGATATTGTCATATGGAGAAGACATTTTCTAAGAACCATAAAGGAAATGAGAAACCAAAAAAGAAAAATATTTTATCTTGATGAAACATGGATCAACGAGGGTCATACACCAAATAAATTTTGGCAGGATGAAACTGTTACAAGTCAAAGGCACGCTTTTGTAAATAACTTATCTACTGGTTTAAACCCACCATCAGGAAAGGGATGCAGGCTGATAATAGTACACATTGGCAGTTCAGACGGTTTTGTTGAAGGTGGTTTATTAACTTTTGAATCAACTCGTACCGGTGACTACCATGAAGACATGAACGCTGATGTCTTTCAAGAATGGTTCGAACAAATGATAGATCTTCTTCCTAAGAACTGTGTAATAGTAATGGATAATGCAAATTATCACTCCAGACTTATAGAAGGACTGTCCACAACCAAGTGGTTAAAAAAAGACTTGCAGAATTGGCTGAGTTCAAAAAATATTACATACCATCCCGGATCTATAAGAAAGGAACTTTATTCGTTGTGTGCCCTTCATAAAGAAAAATTTAAAAAATACGAAATTGATGAAATTGCCAAAAATCGTGGAATGACAGTACTTAGATCCCCACCATATCATTGTGAATTAAACCCGATTGAACTGGTATGGGCACAGATAAAGAGTGAAGTTTCAAGAAAAAATACCACTTTTAAAATTCATGATGTTAAACAGTTGTTTTTGGAGGCCGTAAATAATGTAAAACCTGAAAACTGGGAAAAGGCAGTAAATCACACTATTAAAGAAGAGGAAAAAATGTGGAAGCTGGACAATATTACTGATAAAATGATCGAGCCAGTTATTATAAATCTTGGTTCTGAAAGTTCATCTTCTGAATCTGATTTGGATTTGTAACAAGTAGCTGTAAGTTTTATATTAATATTTTTATTCATCTATTTAACATACCTTAGACGGTTTTAAAAACTCTTTTTCTCTTTTGTGATTTTTAAAAATTAAAAAAAATGTGAATTTTTTAAAACCCTTTTTAATGTAGGCCAGTCAGTTCTAATATAGTGTGTGATAAAAGAGGTCACTTTTGTTTACATACACATAACACTTTATAACACTGAAATAATTCATTTATTTTTTACAATTATTCAAAGTAATTTTTCAATTAATCTTGAGCACGCCCATGGAGTGGTCGGAGCTACCAGTTAAAATTATGCTAATTACTCTCTCGTTCATAAAAATAAACTATAATACAAGGAAAGAAGATCAGAGGAAAGAGAAGCGATAATTTCAAATAATTAGTAGTTGTTGCATACTTCTACACTATAAGATGCCATAATTAGCATTTTTACAATTTAATTCATTTCCTTTTACATTTATAAAAAATTTACTTTTTCTTCTAAATGTGCCTATCTTCTAGAGATATTGACGACCACATTGACCCATTTTACTCTATTCACAGCAGCTCTAAATAGATCAGTTGATATTAGACCAGTCCATTTCCTAAGATTGGCCAGCCAGGATATACGTCTACTTCCAGGGCCTCTATTAGCCACATTTATCATTACGCATAATGTGGCCGAAGTAAGCCAATTTTCTGTTTTTTATGGTGTTAATAGTTTCTTTGTCTTTTCTTAGCCTCTGGAGAAGAGTTATGTTACTTGTGTTGGGTATATATAAGACCCTTAACATACCTCGATAGCATCATATTGCAAATGCCTCTAATCGCTTTATGGCATCTTCTGTAAGGCTCCAGCTTTCTACTCCATAGAGTAAAACACTAAAGTCGTAACATCTAAGAATTATTTTGCGTATATTGCTACTCAAAAGATAAGTTGCAGAGATTCTTCCTAAGGCTGTTTAAAAGAGCTTCTGGCTTTTTAAATATGAGTTTTTATTTCGTAGCTGTGATACCAAGTATTCTTAATATTGCAGCCCAAATAGCATATTTTTTCCACACTTTCTAACGGTGTATCGCCTATTGTAATTTGGGCGGTTATGTTGGTGTTCTTACTAATGATCATTATTTTTATCTTCTTGTAATTTAGTTTTACGCCGTATTTTTTACATGCTTTCACAACGTTATCAATTATCCTTTGAAGCCCCTGCGCACTATCAGCCAGCAACACTGTATCATCTGCATATCTAATATTATTTATAAGTTGGCCATTTACAGCAATCCCATCTTCTGATTCGCTCAACGTCTCTCTAAAGATGTTTTCAAAGTATATGTTAAATAATGCCGGTTACAATATGCAATCCTGTCGAACTCATTTTTCGACTGTGAAGATTTCGGACAGTTCATTTTCTAATCGTACTATTGCTTTTTGTGGGAGATATAAGTTTGAGATCAGTCTTATATCCTTACCATCGAGTCCTGATGTTTTTAGGATTTCGATTAGTTTACCATGTCGGACTTTATCAAATGCCTTCTCGAAATCAATGAAACATTCATAAACATCACAGTTGACATCCCTGGCTCTCTGTGTTAGAACTTGCAAACTAAAAAGTGCTTCCCTCGTTCCTAGTCCTGCTCTGAATCCAAATAAAACTTCACTCAGGTGTTCTTCTAATTTGGTGTACATGCGCGAGTGAATTATAGAAAGGAATACTTTAAGTACATGGCTCATTAAACTAATTAATCTATGTTCTTTACATTTTCTGCCGTTTGGGTGGTAAATTTCGTAAAAACTTTACGATGGACTATAAATAACCCCCCTTGGTCCATTATGGAACTGACAATTATCTAGACTACTCGGTAGTTTAAGGCCCTTCTTCTTCTTCTTCTTCTTCGGCTTTTCCCATTATGAGTTCGCCGTTTTCGTCCCCCACAGCACTCTATTCTCCCAGTCGCCTTCTCTGAGGTCTCTATCTGTCATAGCATTTCCGACGTATGTTTTCCATCTTGTAGTAGGTCTTCTTCTAAGTCCTTGGACCAGTTTAATATTCTTTTCGGCCACCTATGCTCTGGCATTCTTTGTACATGCCCGTACCACTGCAGGGCTCTGTTTTCCAACTTTTTTGTAATTGAGCATTTGACTTCCATTCTGTTCCATATTTCCTCCGTTCTTATTCTATCCACTCTTGTGATTTGTAGACATCTTCTCATAAAGTCCAGTTCAACTGTTCTTATTTTATTTCGTATTGTTGTTGTCATTGGCCAAACTTCCGCTCCATATAGGGTAATATTCGTCACTATGCTTTGAAAGATCCATTTGTTTTCCTTTCCATCCTCTTTTTGTTTTCTTTGGTTAGAGTGTTGTTCCATATCACTCCAAGAAGTGCTCTTGTGGCTTGTTTTCCTCGTGCTATTTTCATTTCTATATCTTTCATACAAGTACCATCTCGGCTAATCATTGACCCTAAATACTTAAAAGGCTTACAACTCTTAATAGTCTCTTCTTTTAAACTTAAGTTCAAATCCTCGTCGTTTGTTTCTGCAAAAATTAGGATTTGCCTTAACGCTACCGCTTATTGAAAGAAGAGCTGAAAATTTAAATGGACCTCATCATTTTGTAATGAATGCTATGGAAAATATACTCGAATGCAAACTTTTCCAAGTTGTACCTTCAACATCATTATAATATGGAAAGGGATGGTGCCATTCATGTTGCAAATTAGAAAAATCTAGAAGAGAAAAGACCAATAAGATGGCAAAAACAACCATAGTTTGTTCAAAATGCCAGAAGTATGTATGCTAGGAATACTTTTTTATTTGTAAAAGTGATATCTTTAAATTAGTTTTATTAAATAAGTACGTTTTTGATTAATATATATCTGGACAGTTATTGACCACTCTTGGTCCTTGCTGTTTCTAATAAAAGGTTCGTTCTGCAAGGGTTAAGGCATACGTTTGGTTTAACTTATGTTAATCCAGTGGAAGCTTAAGCATGCTTTGTTTGTGATTTTATGTCATATAAACCTAAAAACGCAATACTTAATATATATACAGATCATTTATTGGAAAATTGCGTAATCGATAGCGCTCTAATTCCACCACACATAATATGGTCTAATCAGAATCCGTCTACAGCGAGGACCTCGACTGTCTGTGAATCCTTTTCTTCAAGGTTTAATTCTTCTGTTTATTTAACGCATTTTTCTGCTTGTAGTCTTTTTTTAAAGAATTTTATATCAGCAAAAATTAAAAATATTATATTGGCATTTTTTGAGAAATGCTAGATAGCAACAGATACCTAGGTTAGATTTTATAAAATCTATATCGTATCATTAATATAATAGCAAATAAATCATTGTATACGTTTATATTAACTGTAAATTGTACAAAATCTACTAGTTGTGTTATATTCAGATATTATTTCCGCTCTAAAGAAATAAATTGTCTATTATTTTTATTAAAATAAATAAATTAACTGTTATATTATTTAATTAGAGCATTTTATTTATACTGCAGCTAGATCTATTTGGTGTCGAATATACCTGTAAGTTAAAAACAGGCCTTTAGAGCTGGTGTCTAAAATTGCCATTAAATTTTAGTCACTACCTGCTTAGTATCTAAATTTCCTACGCCCATGTTAATACCAAATTTAAAAATTGAAAGAATAGTTATAATTATAATACATATATCCAATTAGTTAAACAAATAAAAAATGCAATTACGAAAGTAATGAAATAGAACAAAGCTACTAGAAACCTAAATTTATACCATTTAAAATTAATCCATTTCAATTGAATTTTCTTGAATAAAAGTTGTTATCCATTATCTGTATATATTTCCTCCCTGATTGTATTACCCAATAAACCAATTATATACTTGGCAAAGAGGTCAAAAGTCAAACATTTCCATTAGCAAGCGCTGCTATAAGTCTTCTTTTATTTGCCGATGTTCTATTTTATTTGCCTGATCGGGTTTCGATTGTTTTTCTTCTGACCCCGGCCTCCTACAAATTTAATGTCAATCCAATTTTCTGGCTCATAGCTGATATCATTTCTGTTATTTTGCTTTTGGTATGTACATGTAACTTTGTTTGTAGAAATTCTACGGATGCTGAAAGCTAGGCTAACGGATGAATCCAATATTCTGGCTGTACATACACTGGGAATTGGATATTTTCTAAAAGAATATTACTGTAAACATTTCTCATCCTTCTGATTTTCTGGATGGAAGTCAAGTTTAAACTGACCGCTTGAACACAATTCTACTGATTTCCTAAACTATTTACTTTTCAAATATCTTCAATAATGCAGTCTCAAAATTCTCAATGTTAATTAGGACTGTTTATACAATATACTCGAGGCACAAACGACAGACAACGTTACAATTTTTTCTTTATATATTTCATTTAATTTTTATTTATTTTTTTCTACTTTAGCCAACAATGAAAACACCCTAAATAGTATAGTCGTCAGAGATTTGACTTTTAAAAATCATACGAACATGCTCAATTTTGCTTAGAGTATCAATTTTGGTATCCCAAAGAATATGCAAAAAAGGTTCGTACTCCTACCACGGCTTCCCCTTAAAACCCCCTCGCCGGGGGGAAAATCGATTTATCAAGTAATAAATTTTATTGATCTTATGAAAATCGCAAAAAATTGCAACAATCGCGAAAAATTTATTTTTTTAACGTCTTTATAAAAACTAACCGGCAAAAAACAGAAATTGCGTACAAAAACTGCACTCTTTACTTTTAAAACGCATTTTGATTTTTGTCGACAGGATCTCTTCTTTGTATTTTTAATTTCCTACCAAATATATCATTAATTAATTCCTTAACCTACATACTTTAAATTTTTAGGTTTCGTTTGGCAATGCTTGTTTTTAAAGAGTATCAATTTAAGGTGAGATGTAAATCTAAACTTAAATTTTAAGAAAAATCTCTAAACAGGTCGAAAAAATCAGTTTAAGGTTTCAGTGTAACAAGGTTTTTTTTTATTTCGAAATATTTGTCTCGACTGCTAGTAGTTATTGACACAGGTTCAGTTTCCTTTATATTTACATTTTTTACATTGCGGATAATATTAGCTACAGTACACTTTTTGGAATACATTTTTTTTTTTAATTAAATTGTATAGCTTTGTGTTTCTTAAACAGTTTAATACATTTTTGGAGTTGCTGCTGTTCGAAATAAGAATGTCTTTTAGGTTGTTACCAAGATTGTATTTACTTCTGGACGTTGGAGTATTTTGTTTTAGATCTGATGATGTTTGAATTTTTGTTCTTAAGTTTAGAGAACAGGATTGTTTTGCTGCTAAATCGACTTTTTCATTACCTCTAATGCCAATATGTGTGATGGAACCTACAAAATTGTTATTTTAATTCCAATAGTTTGAAAACGATTACATATACTTGGAATTTCTTGAACTACTGTGTGGATAAAATGTAAGTTTCTTGTGGAGTGCATCGATGATAGAGAGTCAGTACAGATTACTATTGTTTTATTGTCGTTGAGTAGATTTTTCAAAGCTTGTAGTATTCCATATAGTTCAGCAGTATAAATACTGCAATTGCTAGAGAGTCGTCTAAATCAGTTGACATTAGTTGTAGTTGTTGTAACAACACAGCCACACCTTCTTTACTTTTAGATGCGTCTGAGTAAAAGATCTTATCGAAGTTGCATTGATGTAGTACTTCATGGAAACTTTGTTTGATTATGGAAGGTGTTATTTTATTCATATTATATTTGGATAATTCGATATTAAGATTCGACCCTAAAAGGGATGGCGGACAATATAATGATATTATTTAAATAAGACATTGACATTTGTATAGTGAACGGTACCATTTCAGAATTATTGGTAATTTTTAATTGTCTATTATATATGAGATTCCTTGTGGTGTTTGTGAGATTTGCTAAAACTTTATCAAAAAACAGCAGTAAAAGTTTTTGTCGTCTTAGATGAAGTTCAAAACATTCTTTGTGAATGCTTTCGACCGGACTGAATCTGAATGCTCCTAGACAGAGTTGAGGAGAAGTATTTTGGACTATATTTTTAGTGAACGTAGTAGTCATTTACTTGAAGATATGTAGAGAACATTACCATAGTAAAGTTTGGAGCGGATCAGAGCTCGGTATATTTTTAGTTGTGTTTCCTCTTCGGCTCCTCAAATATGAGCTAGTGATTTAAGGAGATTCATTTTTTGAAGCCAGTGACCTTAAGTTTTCGAGTGTGTGGTTTCTAGGAAAGTTTTTAATCAAAAATATTGCCGAGAAGCTTTATTTCATATACTAGTTAGAGAAAATTTCCATTCTCAGAAATTATTGGAGATTGCATGTTTTGTCTTCTGGTAAAATGAATATGATGAATGAAAGGTTTAAAACTCTTGGTCTGCTGATTTTTCTTTCAATTAGTATATTTTAAAATTTTGCATACACACCTTGAATACTAATTCACATTGTATATATTGTATTCCACCTTGTAGATACATACTATTTTAATGATACTGACAGTTTTCTGCTTATCACAGAGTACTGTAGTAAGTCGAGAGTTGTTTTGATTCATTTACTTCAACTGGTGATTCTTCAACTGTATTATAGCTTCCAAAAACATCGTGCATAACTAAATTTAAGTTATGATAGGTACATGGCAGTGTCGTGTAAGGCGATAATGCTAGAACTACATTTGAGAGTTTGTCTGTAACAAATATATTATACCTATATATACCTTTGAAAATTGTATCTTCAGCTTCATCTCCATAATTATTTTGATATGTATATCAATTTTAAATTTTTGTATGTTCATACTGGTGTTTTCTTCAAATTCGTGAGTTACAAGTACAGATTTCTAAGGTACATAATTGCCTTCGACAAAATTAGATACCGATATAGTAAAAAACTACAATATATGACCTTCGACCTTTCGTCATAAAACAAGTTTTATTTATCACTATGAGATGATTTATGTATTGAAGAGTGACGAGTGATAGGAGAGTTAGTAAATTTCTGTGGTTTTATTTTTAAAGTTTTTATAATATTATATTATTTTTATAATATTAATTTATAATATTAATATTAATATTATAAATTAATTATATATTAATAATAATAATACCCAAGATTTTAAACTTGTAAAACAAGTTGAAAACTTAAAAGTAAAAAAAAATTGATGCGTAATGCAGTAACGTGAGTAGACTAAGTATACAAAGTTAAGTAGGTCATTAGATCTTAAGGCAAATAAGATAAAACTAAAAATCGTATTTTTTTTTGTTTTCTCGTAATTATTAGTAATAATTTTTAGTAATTTATTTTATATTTTCTTGTACAATATAATCTGTCGTCACTGCTCTAATTTATATTTAAGCACATTTTATCTACAAAATATTAAATTGTCTATATGACCTAAAAATCTAGTTGTTTTCGTCGAAAAATCATTTATAATTTATTTTATGATGGGCAAAGCCAGTGCTTTTGTTCTCCACACTACACAAAACGCTCTATTCATCAAAAAAGATGGTCGACCAGATATTTCTGAACGTCATATATTTCTCCCAGTTTTTTTTCGGCCTTTGTCCGTTCGCTGACATTGATAAAATATCATTTATATAGTTTTTATGAGTTCATAAACAGCATCCGAATTAAAAATTCATTATACTGTGACAGATGGGTTTGAACTGACCAAATGGGATACTTAGCAATCAAATTCGTTTCTACACGCAAGAAAACAACATAATTGAACATACTTTACAATGTTTCATGTGGTCCTACATTATCTTAAATATACGTATGTGTAAATATTATGCAACATATTAATATGGTTACATTTTATTTTAAAAAAATAAACATTTTCACTGGGCACTTTAAAGAATATTATTATATTAGAAACTTTGAAAGCTTCATTGCTAGGTAGAACGTGAACTTTTTTACAGAAAGTACTGTACTAATCGAGTAACGACGAGAAGTAGATCCACCAGGCTTGAGAATGGCAAGTGAGACCTTGCCGAAACGTCTATATATTTATATCTTCTTCTTCAGCCTTCATTCATCCATTGTTGGACATAGGCCTCCTCCAATTGTTTCCACGCTTCCCTATCTTTTGCAATTCTCATCCATATATATATATATATATATATATATATATATATATATATATATATATATATATATATATATAATTTCTTTCCACATGGTTGGTACTTATCAAATATGTTTTCCAAACTTTTATATAATTCGTATCCTGCTAGATACAGGCTCCACAGCCAATTATTGTATTTCAGTGATCTGTCAAATCACGCATTTTAGTAATCAGATCTTATAGATATACTCATAGGTGTTAAATTGGTTTTTCGTTTCGTAAATTCTGGTCAAAATTCTTGGCGAGCCAAATCACCCTGTGGCCTTAGAAATCATCTTCAATTATGTTCGTAAATTCTGGTCAAAATTCTTGGCTAGCCAAATCACCCTGTGGCCTTAGAAATCATCTTCAATTATGTTCTATAACGGCGAGTCTCTACGACTTATTCTATATTTTATTTCACATTTTTCGTTACTTTTATGTATAAAAACATAAATCCAGCTACATACATAGCTACAAAGGTTTTGGGAAGTCGAAAACAGTAGGCACCTGTTAGTTTTGTCATAACACGACCAAGCCCGTGAAAGATATTTCTAAGTTGTTGATTTCCCGAAAGTTAACAAGCCAATTTTCTGTTATTCTACCGTTTTTACAACCCAATCGTTTTTATTTATCTTTTTCTCTCGTTTATCTTCGCTACTTATTCGTTATTATTATGCATGTCTTTGTTTTGTAGACTAGAGAATCGCTTCAGTTAAATACCAAATCTCAAAGAGACCGACAAAGTTTTATTTCGCTTAAAAACTCTACAAGAGTAACTCTTTTATTTACTCGCCTTCTATAGTGAGCACTCGCTTAGTTTTTAAAGCTTGATGGTTTTTCGCTAGGCAATGGGCTAGCAACCATCTCGACGGCCTTCCTTCAAAATCACGCTACAAGTGATTCTTCTTTATCCATTCACCTTCTGCAGTGAATGTGAAACCATCTTCGTTTGTTCTCAACGCTTTGGCTTAGACATTTTGACATGTTGTTCGCTGACAAAGAGGAACCTTGCATTTTTACGGTACGGGGCCTAAAATGAAATCCTACGACTGACTTCTTTTCTTATTCTTCTCGTCCCTTTGACAAACCTTGTACAAAGTGGGCTATTCATTCGTAAATCAGTCGTAGTTTTGTTTTTATCGTCTTGTTTTTATTCTTTTTCCATGTCTTTTGCTAGTCAAATGTCTTCTACAACTTCTGACCTCTGTCCTTGTATGTGTTACATTTCTGGTGTTATTTATATACAAGAACATCTATCGCAAGATCGGAGCACTTGGTAGCTATACTGCTGACTGATCTAGTCACTTTTGTCAATGAGTCTCGTCCAATTTTCATTCTTGATCTGACTCGACAAGATTGGAGCTATTGGCTATATATTGCTGGCTGATCTAGTCACCTCTGTCAAAGGGTTCTCTTTTTGATCTTCCGATATTTGATCTGACTCACGATTGCTCTCCCTTGAGCTAATGTTTTTCCCCATAAATTGTCATTCATATTAAACACATACAAGAACCACCAAACTGGCATTTTCCTACCGTGGAGCTCGTCGAAATATAATTACTTCCCGGCTGTTATTAAAGACTTTCTTCTAAAATGCGACACCACGCCGAGATTTCGACTGTTCGACTGTTCGAACGACTGTTCTTCTTCTTGTTTTTTAGCACCCCACAGAATTCTTATAGGAAAAAGGCCAACGGTATCGTGTTTGACACAGTCTTTCTAGTTTAGTAGGTCGGAGAATTCTACTGATTCGACGCTATTTATTTCCAATTGATGACATTGTACGTGTTGTTAGTCTAAGCATAGCTTCAGATGGCATCCAACAATGTCCTGTGGTCAAAATATGACCGCCGCTTATTTGTCAATTCATATTTTATTCTTACCTAGTTCTTTATTAGTATATCCATCTTTTCATATTTTTACATTTATTTTACTTTGTTTTACTGTACTATAATATGATCTAATTTAATGGAATATTCTAACGACTTTGCTTCAAAATATATTGTTTTCTGTTATTCAATAAAATCTTATTGTTAAACTGACTTAAACACATTTAGTTAGTTCAAAGAATTTGACTTTCTTATGTTATTTGTAAATTATGTCGCCATTTAAAAGCGCATTACAAAAGCGTTGATTTATGGGATGCACTTGTTCCATGAACCACCTAGCGGTCTAGGGTTCTTTCTGACCATCTCAAAAAGACACTTCAAAACGAGACAGCGCACTGAAAACATTAAGTTTATCTGTTAAGTTCTCTTTTGAGCCTCGGCACCGGGCGTCCCTTAACGTCGTGACGTCGTACCAACGCTAATCCATTAACTACGAATACATTAATATTCCAAAGGTACGTCGATTCTTTATACAGATAAAAGTAATGAGTAAAGCTAGTTAATTCTCGTAATTTATTTACAATCGATAGTTGCTACTTTTCGCTAATATATTTACAGTCAAAATATTGCATTTTTTCTCCGTTATTATTCCCATATCATTTAACCAGCGAACTCAGAAGGTCGCTGGTTATAATAAGTTCCCTGCACCTGCAACTTTCTTTTCTTTTCTTTTTCACATGTCATTGTGAAATTTTTTAACAGTGAATAGAATATTAACATTACAATTCTTGATCTTTAAAGATGAACTTTAAAGTTTATCTGTGTAAAAATATTTCTAAATTTTAAAACCTAAACACTAAAAACTATAATCTAATTTAATTGTAGTAATGCTTTTTCGAATAATCTGATTGCCATTCAGCATATTTTTAATAAAGTCAAAGTTATAAAAGACCTCAAATTGGTTTGAAATAAACCCCAAAGAACAAACCGAAGCAGACCGAAAAGGAAAATTTTCAGGACAAATAAATCATTAAAACTTTTTGCAACACAAAAAAGCTTTTATTTCAACAGGTGAAGTCAAAGATTCCATTAAATTTTCAGCCTCAATTGATACGCCTAATATTTCAAATTAAAAGAAAACTCAATACTGACGTCGCGGGAGCTTATCAATGAGAAACGTCTTTGTGGTGAGATAAAGGGGCCGTCGTCTTATCCATGATCATAATAAATTAATATTTTTGCAATAAGTTTAGTTGACAATCAACCACTTCTTGGTTTTTTCTTTAAATATTTTTAAATAGTTTTATTTCCATTTTTTATTATAAATTGCAAAATAAGATTTTAACAGTACAAAATATTTTTTGAATTTACAAAATACGATTTCATTCGGAGATTTTTAATGTAACTTTAATTATTTCTTTACACCATCTTATACTTACATTTTATAAATATTTAAACATTTCTTGTAATTAATACGGTTTTGTTCTGTAAATATGTTTCCTTATGGGTGATTTTACATTTTAGATGATATTCTACGTATATCTTCAAATTTAAAGGAGATTTTAATATACAGGATGGCCGGACGAAAACGAAACAACATTATTATTTCAGCGCTTAGTTTATACAACTATGCCATCTATCAGCAAAGCTCCTAGGGATTTAGTAAAAGTTATGTAAATTGTGGAATTTCTTAATTTTATATCTTCCAATTTACAGTAATAAAATGAATTTATATTAGAAGATAGATGTGCACTAAATAAGGAAGGTATAAAATGACATTTTGTGATTGATTATAATGAAGTATATAAGTTGGAAAGGAGCGAATTTGGGGACTTACTTAGACGAAAATAATTTATAGAAATATACTTTCAAGTGTTTTGTTACTTTCCTTTAAAAAAAACATAAAAGACGAATGTTTAGTTTAAAAAGTCACTAGCTTCAAATTTTGGGCTTAATTTGTCAGTGGGAAGAGATATTTTCATAAAAAGTGGCATATATTTGGAATACCAGATGGAATTTTTGTGTAATATGCATATCATCACTGTATTGAGATCTTAGTTCACTATCCATTTAATCGGAACGTTTATCCAGTTTTTAGTTTGAAAATTAAGTGTTTTCTTACGTACAATCCGTTCCGACAACGCGACTGTCGCGTTCAGTGAATATAGCCTCAGAGGCCACCAACGCGAATCGCGCGGTCTTTGACTATATGACAATATATGAACGTTATCTCAACGGATTTTTCACGAATTACAACAAATATCTGCTGGCCGCTTCGAAACACTGGCATATACTGGAGTTTGTGTTTGGTTTTTGAATTCTGATGTTAAACTTTATTCTGAGTATATAACAATGTATGAATGTTATCTAGGCGGATTTTTCAAAAATTATAACAAATATCTTCTGTCCCATTGATAAATTGGATGATAAAATATGAAACCCTCAATTTCATTGCCTACTTTTTAAATATTCAAGCTAGACGTGCTAGAAAACGACAAAATTAGCTGTAATAAAAGGTTGTAAAGTAATAAAATTAAAAGCATCGGTAAGCTTTGAAAGAATCACCAGATGTATTTACATTATATTGCATTTGCAATAATTTGTTGTATTATCATAATCTAATCCCGTCGGTTTATTTTGCTATGCATTCAGTAATATTTTCTACGCCTTCGGTGTTAGATGTTTTTTGGTTTTACTGTTAGTCATTGTACGTGTTTTGCTAAATACTTCAATTTTAAATTATTTTTAAAATGAGTGATGAATATTGCCAACCTTCGACTTCTAAACGAGATAGGTGGGAAACTTCTCAGCCAATCTCAGATGATGAATTATTACACATATTAGAAGATTCACATGACGCTAGTGACGCAAGTGATGAAGATTTATATTGTGATCAAGACGATCGGACAGACGATCCTAATTTACAAGAAGAATCTGAAGATGATGATGGTGATGATGAGTCTCAAAATATTATTGAATGGTCTTCAGAGGTTCAACATCCTACAGTGCTACCATTTACAGCAATACCAGGATTGAAAATTAATGTGGGTGGCAGCAATCCTATTGATTACTTCAATTTATTGGCATGTGAATTATTCTATGACCAGATTATTCAAAATAGCAATTTATATGCCGTTGATATTCTTTCTCTAAGTAAATCTGAGAAAAGTAGAATTGCAGCTTGGAAGGATATAACTGTAGAAGAATTTAAAATTTTTCAAGGTTTGTTGTTTCACATGGGAACCATAAAAATTAATCGTATGAATGATTATTGGAAGAAAAATCATTTATTTAGTATTCCAGTGGTTGGATTTTAAAAATACATTTTAAAAATAATAGTGACAATAACCAGCCCAGACTTGCCAAGATATCTCCATTATTAGATTTTTTTAATAATAAAATGGAGAATCTTTATTATCCAGAAAGAAAATTAGCCCTGGATGAATCTATGATTTTATGGAGAGGAAGACTTAGTTTTCGTCAATTTCTCAAGGGCAAACGACACAAATAGGGTGTCAAACTGTATACTTTGGCAGAATGTACCGGGATGATTCAACGTATATTAGGTTATAGTGGAGCTAGTGACCCTTTAGTTGGAGGACGTAATCATACGGAAAAAGTAGTGCTAAATTTGATGGATTCGAAACTAAATGTTGGTCACTCCTTATATATGGATAATTTTTATAATAGTGTTCCATTGTGTAAAAAACTACTTTCGGTTAAAAGTTATCTTACAGGAACATTGAGAACAGGAAGAGCGGAAAATCCACACGAAGTTGTTTCTCAAAAATTAAAACAAAATGAACTGGTGAGTGCTTACAATAATAAAGGGATATGTGTGTGTAAATGGAAAGATCAGCGAGATATTTTTAATAATCTCTTCCGAATTTGGTCATGAAATGGTTCCAACAATATCTAGGAAAGGAATTGATAAAGAAAAGCCCCGTTTAGTCGCTGAATATAACAAAAATAAAGGTGGTATTGACTTAGGCGACCAGATGTTAAATTATTATAGTTGCGAACACAAAACTATGAGGTGTTACAAAAAAATAGGCATACATATTTTTCAAATTATGCTAATCAACGCATACTATTTCTATAATAATTCCAATACAAAAATGTCATTGTATGACTTTCGATTGTCGGTGATTGATAGTCTTTTGGGATCAAACCCAAAAATCCCTCAAGTCAAGAAAAACTTGACGTTTCATTTGCCATCCCATTGCCCTAAATCAGCTAATGGTATTACAAAACGACGACGGTGTAAATATTGCTGGCAAACTAAAAAAGAAAAAAAGGACTCATTGTTTCATTGTGCGGAGTGTCCTGAACATCCGGGATTGTGCTTAGAAAATTGTTTTAGACGTTTTCATGAAGAAATTGAAAATTAGATAATTAGTTTTTTTTCTTGATGTTGTTGCCATTTAATAATTACTTATGTTAGTTATCTAGGTTCATAATTATATCTTTTCTCAATCAGATTATTATTTTTGTTTAAGTTCAACCGACACATTTTCTGTCCTGTGGCCACCAACGCGACTCACGCGGTGAGTTTTTTTTTGTGACCAAATTAATTTTTTTTGTACCCATATTTATTATAAATGACTTTTTAAAGTGTACCTTAAAAATTAATTAGTTTACACAAATATATCTCAGTGGCCCACTGTTTCCTCGTAAAAGAAGAGACGGAGCTGAACGTGTTAAGTTGTAAAATGTTCTTCTGAGAAAAGTAAATAATTCTTTATAATATTGTTTACTGCTTCTAGCCATCAGGTAATATAATTCTACAACTGGTATCTAAGCAATATGCCCCTCACATTTTGTTTAATAAATATACTTTGTTTGGACGGTTTACACGACGGCCTTGTTGATCATGTAATGTTGAATACAATGAGTTCCTTGAATATTAATTTTTTATGAATAGTATATTTTATCAGTCTTAATAATTCATTAGACACTAAAATATAACACTAGCTCACGTAAAACATCATAGATTTACCTTCTGAAAATAATTATGCCAGAGCAGATGCATCCTTGTTAAAGGACAGTGACGTTCATATTTAGTTCGATGACAGGAAACAGAAAAGAGTATAGTATGCCGAGTGTAAGTTATTATTATCCAATAATAGGTAATGATGGGCAATTAGTAAAACTACTAATTATTTTTTACAAGAACAACATATTAGATTTCATTCTGCGGTCTTTTAATGTTACAATATTAAATCTATAAAAGGCTATAATGACGCTATCTAGGAAAGAAATCTGAACTATTACCGTTTGACATTTCAATCATATTTTGTTTTTGAAACGATACGTTTAATTAATAATACAAAAAATATTACCTACATATTAATATAATTAATAAATAATATTATTAATATTTTTACACACAATGTAATACAAAATAATTTAAAGTTTTATGTTAGTTTAGATTTAAAATTCTAACGTCACCTAGGAAAAAAATCTGAACAAATAAACTGACGGATAAAATAAATTAAAATTAAAATTATCTGACATATAAAATATAAAATATTTAAACAACAAGAGAAATAATACGATTTCCTACCTGGCGAAACTCATCTAAATCTAATACCGTCATTATGTTTTATAAAATATTTATTTGCCAAATAAATTACTGAATAAAAAGTTATCTGAAAAATAAATTGTGTTTATTGTAATTCATTATTATGTTGTGGGTTATCGCCACATAAAAAATATAACCTAAATATTATTGTTTAGTGTAGGTTAGAGATACGGTTAATAGGTTTAATGAAATCGGAGAGTATGATCAGTAAGATGTTTAATGTTTATAAACTTAGGGCGAGAATACAATATTTGATGAAGAATTGAACATTTTAATTTTTGTAATGATAAAGACTTTTTTAAAAGGTTAAAACAGTGAACTGTGTTCTGAGAATATGTTGTAAATAGTTGTTAATAAAAGTCGGTGTATACATATTTTCATTTACTTAGTTTAGGGACTCAATATTTTCATAATCTTGATAATTTAAAAAATAGATTAATTAACCTTTTTAAGAGATATTGGTGCTATTGATTCAATAATAGTAGTATCGGATTCCAAAATGAAAAATATGCACATAGTACCTAGGTTGTCAGATTCTTTTGATAATTATAAAATTCATTCAATATACATAAAAAAAGACTCTGAGTAAGTATACAAAATATCCAGAGTGTAGTAGGAAATTTTCAAAACTTTCAATAAATCTGCTATATAATATACCTATATAGAATATTAATTTTAAATTCTGACAATTTCGTATTACTTCTTGAATATGTTTTTCTAGGTACCTACCAGGTAGAAATAAATGATTCTGTATTCTTGATAAGAAGTTTCAATGGAGATAATAGAAATGGGCTCTTGCAAGGAGATTCTAATTAAAGTAAAGCCATTTTTAAGAAGTCCACTAAACAATCCAATTTCTATAATGAATTTCATATTAGAACCAGATATGCAACATATTTTTTTATGTATAGAAGAGAAGGTTTAGGTACTATTTCATCCAGCGGAAGTGGGTATAAGGTTGAATATGTTAAAAAATAATCTACAGCAACATTCTACGAGTATAACCTAGCTCGAGATCAAAATTAACCTATTAAGTGAGCAGAAATATTTACAGATATGTTAAATTCTTGTAACTGATCATTGGAAAAGGTATAGTTTGTTTCACGAAAAATAGTTGAGTGCTTAATAGTTACCTTGTTGAGTTGATACTATTGTGTATACAAGAGTCTCTCAATATACTACCAAAGTACACAGCTAATAAAAAATAGCTAAATTGAAAAAAATATAGAAATATATATAGAAGTTAATATTTACAAAAAAAATATCCAAAATAACCAAAATATATTTATAAATTCCTAAATACCTAATTCTGTTTCGCTGTCGCTATCCTCTTCAAGATTAATAACAATTGGTTTAATTATGTGATTCAAAGTAACATATGAATTTTCTAGGTTCATTACATGGCGTACTGAATTTTTCCAACTTTCTGGGGAGATATCATCAACACATTTCCTTATTAATTCGACTACACTACCACTTAAAGTTGGAGAAACATTTTGTGACCTAACATTTGACTTTAGTTGGTGCCACATATGCTGTATGGGATTAAATAAACAATAGTAGGGCGGAAGCCGTAACACTGTATGTCCCATGTCCTCGGCCAATGCGTCAGAAACATATACTTTTTTAATAGAAAATGATTTTAACACTTCTAACAGTTCATTTTTTAAATAACTTTCTTCAAAATATATATCGTTTTCTAACAGGTAGTTTTGAATTTCAATTTTCGTGTTATTTGCACTTGGAGACTTATGTAATTGACGACTGTGGTAACTTGCATTGTCCATTACTATTACACTATTTTGAGGGAGGTTAGGTATAAGACAATTCTTAAACCATTGCTCAAAAAGCTCTGCCGTTGTATCCTCATGGTAGTCCACGCAGGAGTCTTTAATGTTCTTTGCAGAAAGCCACAAGGCATTTGGGACCCAACCATTTTCTGATCCTGCATGTAAAATTGTTATTCTTTTCCCTTTGTTTGATGGAGCTTTTGTTTGACACCTGATGGAAGAATCGGACCATCCTTTGGATGGTGTTTCATGAGTGTCAAACCATGTCTCGTCCAGATAAATTATTGGTCGATCTTCTGTACGGTACTTTCTTATGGAAGTTATATATTGAGTACGCCACTTTTGTAAACGATGGGACTCCATAAGAACTTGCCTTTTGTCAATTGTACGATATCTGAAACCCATTTTAGACAAAATTCTCCAAAGACTAATGCGGCTACAGTTTATTTGTGTATCATCATTAGTAAGCCGTTGTTTTAAAACATCTAATGTAGGTATTCGTTGCTCTTCGTACATTGTGTAAATTTTTCGTCTTATTAAGTCCTTATCACTTTCGTCAATACATTTGGTAGAACCGGCATCCTTACGCTTCCTTCTTGAATTAATGGGATTTGATGTAATTCTTTTCACTGTGGTTAGAGGTATTTTCGTTAAATCAGATATTTCACTGGCAGCAGTATTAGCAGTAAGTCTTCTTGTAAGTAAAGAACTATATATTAATTTTACGATTTCTCTAGCGTCAGCAGATAAATGCTTTTTCTTTGCTGGAACACAGGAAGAAGCACCATCAATGTTTTTCCACGGACGCCACATAATGCTGTTTTATAGGTATAAATAGGTATAACACTGGTAACACTTTTAACACTTTCAACTAAATGAAACAAAATGTATATTTAAAAATTTCTCATCGGTTTTATATACTTTTACAAATTATACAGAATAGGGGGAACCTGTATAATTATTCCAGAAAATACTTAACGATCAACAAATTTATTGTGGTCATTAAAAGATCAACCATTGATAGTCAAACTCACTGGTAAAATGTTTACAACTTTATGAAATAAAATGTATTCTAATCGTTTTTATAATTTTTTAATCGTTTTTATATTACCAGGAATTTATTATACAAACAAGATAACGACACTCCACAGTAGCTTCAATTTTACCTGAATACTTACCTGCTCAACTAATGTTGACTAAGCTGGGGTACTTGCGGCCGGGTTTTATTGCAATCATTAAGCACTCAACCATTTTTCGTAAAATAAACTATACATACGACAACATAATGAAAGTTTTTTCAATATTTAGCTATATAAATTTTCATTGTTCATAGGCGGGTAATATGTTTTCGTATAGGGTAATAAAAAGAATAAAATAATAAAAAATAATTCTTAATATAATTGTTACATTTGTTAAAATGTGACAAAGGAATTACCAATTTAATAGTAAAAAATATTGGAACCAGTGGCGTTTCGAACAGAATTTAAAACCGCTAATTAATTTGTACATTGAATAAACGTTGAAAAGACTCACCTTAAATATAAATTACAATAAATGTAGACGAAACCTAATAGACATGGAAATTTAAAATGTTTTTAAACTGAAACACTTGCGAAATGTACATAGTTTATAAATTTAATGTTTAATAATTTAATAATGTATGGTACTTACCAAAGCACGGAACAGCACAAAGTGGAGCTTCACAAGAACGATACATCACATTTGTTTCCTTTCTAATTTTGTGAGAGTTAACACTACACATCTTCTAGAACCCTGTTGACTTGTTCCACTAAGAGGAGTGAATTCTGGAAAACGTCGTCCACTAAGTCGGGCGGGAGTCTCAGGATATAACCTTATGCTGGTGGAAATTGCTGTCGATGAACCGTATTTCTCGAAAACTCTATTTATAACATCGAGTCTAAAATTCAAATGTGATAACTGCCCACCTCGTTTTTTGTGTATTACTGTGTGTTTTTGTTTTTATGCTATATGTGATTAAATATTGATCTGATAGATCGACTCCCCCCATTCCTTTATTGTAGTCTACTATGACCTCTGGTTTTTGCAATAATTGACCTCTTTTATTTGGTACTTGTATCATATTAGCGTCATGGGTTGTACTTAGCATGGTTATGTCTTTCTTATCGCTCCATTTAAGACACAGAAGTTTTTTTTATATATGCAGCAACAGTTTCTGCTTTGTTCAACTTCTTTTTTGTCACTTGTACTGGAAGATTTTTTGTATTTATGCATCTAAATCACACAAAATATCAAGTAACTCTGGTGACGAATAATAATTGTCAGTAACGATCCTGTGCCTTTTCCTAGTAAATCATTGGACAAAGACAACATAATTTTTGTGGGTTTCGTCAAATGTAATATATCACGTCCGTGAATTTCTCAAAGCAGGTCAGTATCATTTCTGGTATACATAAGTATTTTATAAACAATCCTCGAACTTGCCTCGCAAAGCCTGTATGCCTCCATACCAAACCAAGCTTTTCCTGGGGATATATATTTTCCAACTCAATTGACCCTTCCAAATAATAAGACTTTCATTTACAGAGACATCCTCTTCAAGATCACAAGCTGTTGAAAATTTGTTGATCAAATAATCCATTACTGGTTTTATTTTATATAATCTGGGGTGAATATTTATTGTAGGATCAAATGCTTTATTGTCGCTAAAATGGAGGAATTTAAGTAACAAAAAAAAAATCATTTTTCTGTCATCATTTGATAAAATATGGGTGTTTCTATAAGTTTCTTTCTTGATAAAACATACTGCTTTTGGGCTTTTGAATAATGGACTACAGAAATAAAATTCCTAGCAACAATTTTATTTCAGAGGCGTTAGTAGGAACCCAGTCTCTGTCTCTAGCCCTTCTTTTCATTTGTTCTTGGTCAGTTTTTCCCCGAATTTTATTTTGTGCATACTTATTAGTTTCTGTTACAATAATTTCTTCAAATTCGTCATCAATAAAATACTCATAAAATTCTAAGGGTGCTGTGGCTAACATAAGATCGTGGTGTACCCCCATATTTTCATTAAATAGGAACCTTTCCCTTTCATTTCCAGTCTCAGTCCATGTATAATTTTGCGTGATAGGGGGAATCAACTCTTGCTCATCTTCAGATGATTCATGTTCTGAGCTAGTAACTGTAGCCCTTCTACATCGATGTAGCTCTTCAATCAACCCTTCTCTAATAGTGCTCGGGACTGAATGTGCAGGGTCTTACAATTTATCATCATCATCTGAGTCAGAAAAAATATAGTCCGCGTCTCCTTCTGCATCGCTAGCTTCAGCCATTTGCTGTAACAGCTCTATGTCCCTCCCATCATCAAAACGAAATGCTCGCTTTATTTTTATGATTATTAAGTCCAATTTATTGAAAATAGAACAATTGTAAAAAAGTTTTTATAATTCTTCTTCTTCAAGTGCCCTGTCCGTTGCGAACGTTGGATATTAAAATGGCAATTCTGATCTTATTTGCGGCGCTTCTGAATAGTTCGACCGATGTGAGCCCGAACCACTTCCTCAGATTTTGGAGCCACGAGTGTCTTCTCCTGCCTGGCCCTCGCTTACTGTCTATTTTTCCCTGGACAATCAGTTGCAGTAGACGGTACTTATCGCGTCTCAATATGTGGCCTAGATATTCAAGCTTTCTTTGTTTAATTGTATTCACGATTTCTTTCTCCTTTCCGATTCTTTGGATTACCTCTGTGTTGGTGACATGTTCGGTCCAGGATATACGAAGAATGCGTCGGTACACCCACATTTCGAATGCTTCTAGTTTTCTCGTGAGCGTCTCCGTCAGCGTCCAGGCCTCCACACCATACAGTAAGATCGGAAAAATGTAGCATTTAAGTAGACGTAGTTTTAGGGGAAGAGACAAATCCCTGCTTATGAGGAGCTTTTTCATATTGCTAAATGCTGCTCTAGCTCGTTCTATTCTCGCCTTAATTTCTGTGGCCTGTTCCCATTTTGCATTTACGTTGGTGCCAAGGTACACATAAGATTCTACATAGTGTTGCCCAAATGCAAGAACAAGACGAGACTTAGACAGTCTTGGTCTTGGTCTTGCGCCAATACACCTGGTCTTGGTCTTGGTCTTGGTATTGCACTCCCGGTCTTGGTCTTGGTCTTGGTCTTGCAGCAAGAGTCTTGCAAGTCTTGCAGTTACCCTATTGCCTATTGCTATTTATTAAACGTTACTTTAGATCTTAGAACAACGTAACAGAGTAAGTACATTTTAAGCTTGAATTAACATGGCCATAATAAAGACTAACCAAATTCATAAATGTCTTAAACAACTGATACCTGGTGGGGTTTGAAGGCACGATCTAAGCTATCCGTGCCTATGTTCTAACTAACTCAGCTATCTACCAGGCCCCACAGAAGTCAATCTGTTTCTTAATAAATGTTTGCATTTACTAAGATTACATGTGCTAAAACATGGTTGAAATACAAATAAAGTAAATAAATGACATAAACATGCCTGTATTTTAAAGAACATTATCTGCCTAGAAAGGGATTGATGGACATGATGGGCAAAAAATCCACATACATGTATTAAGGGCACAGATTTTTTAGGTGATAAGATAACAAACTATAATCCACTTATTAAAGCAAAATAAATGTTTTTACCAATCTTATCTCTACTTTTATATAAAAAACTAACTTGAAAAAATTAAGAATAGTAAAAAAACAGTGGTAATCAAAAGAAATTATTTTAAATTAAGGAGATCCTACTCAACACGTTCAGCTCCGTCGCTTTTTTGAAGAGAAAACAGTGGGCCACTAAGATGTATTCATGTAAACTAATTATTTTAAAGTACCCTTTAAAAAGTCATTTATAATAAATATGGGTACAAAAAAAAAATTAATTTGGTCACAAGGGCAGAAAATGTCTTGGTTAAATTTAAAAAAAATAATAATCTGATTGAGAAAAAATATAATTATGAACCTAGATAACTAACATAAGTAATTATTAAATAGCAACAACATCAAGAAAACAAACTAATTACCTAATTTTCAATTTATTCATGAAAACGTCTAAAACAATAGTCTAAACAATCCTGGATGTTCAGGTCACTCCGCACAATAAAACAATGAGTCCTTTCTTTTTTAGTTTGCCAGCAATATTTTCCCCGTCGTTACATTATCGTTATCGTTAAGCGTTATCGTTAGCGTTATCTGCTATTAATTTGTCTCGTTGCTTTTAAATATAGCCGTAGCCGCGTTCTTTCAGCAAATTTTGTTTAACCCAATGATCTCATCGCACACTCAGCAGACACAATTTATAGTCCTAGGCCGATAAGATTTGTTTATTTAGATTCCTCCAGACTAAATTATAATGAGAAAAAAATTGAATTATTATCGATACGATATTACTGTCGGCGGCGCAATGCAAGATTATTTTTATGATTAGAGGGCGGCTATTCTCAAAATATGGACAATTAATTTCAGAGCGAAGAAGTCGTCTGTTGGAGAAGAATGTACAAAATATTTTATTTTTACATTGTAATTATGATCTCTGAGCACGTGTCAAATGTGTTTTTTTAACGAATATTTTGATTCGGTAGGTATGTATGTTTATGGTATTGTTTGTAAGCGCATAAGTCCAGTTTTTCAAATTTTTATTACATATTTTTTTGCGTCTCATAGAGTCTTTAAGCATATACCCGAACTACTATACTCGCTAAAACCACACTCAGTACTAACTGCAAGACGCAAGAGTCTCGCAGGCTTAGTCTTGTTCTTGCTTAAGTCTTGCACGGTCAGTCTTGGTCTTGGTCTTGCTAAAATTAAGCGGTCTTGGTCTTGGTCTTGGTCTTGCAAAAACGCAAGAACAAGACTAAGACTGCAAGACCAAGACCGATTTTGGGCAACACTAATTCTACATGGACAATTAGTATGTTACTTATCCGTAACTGTCGAGCAGGCTCTTGCTTCCTGTTTATCAGCATCCACTTTGTCTTCTTGAAGTTGAGGCTCAGGCCGTGTTCCTCACTTACTGAATAAACTCTTTCCATTACCTGCTGTAATTCGTCTATGGTACTGGCAAGGATCACCGTGTCGTCGGCATATCTTATATTGTTCGTTAACTCGCCGTTTATTTTTATGCCCTCATTTGCATTTTCCATACATTTATTAAATATTTCTTCGGAATAAATATTGAATAGGAGTGGGGATAATATACAACCCTGACGGACACCTCTTTTGATCTGCACACTTTTAGTGAGTTCGTTGCCAATTTTTGCTCTTGCTGTTTGACCCCAGTATAGGTTTGCCACAATTCGAATGTCCTTGTCGTCAATACCTGTCTTTCTCAGAATATCTATCAATTGTTCATGATTGACATTGTCAAATGCTTTTCTAAAATCCACAAAGCACAAATACACGTCCTTATCAACGTCTCTACACCGCTGTCTAAGCTCCTGGAGAGCGAAAATTGCTTCTCTAGTTCCAAGTGCTTTCTGAAAGCCAAACTGCGATCTATCAATATTTGACTCACATTTATCATATATTCTTCTATGAATGATCTTAGTGAACGCTTTAGTGACATGATTAATCAAGCTTATAAGCCGGTAGTCATCACAGATCTGGGCATTTGGTTTCTTCGGGATTGTAATAAATGTTGACTGCAGCCAGTTCTCCGGGATTTTACCGCTATTATATATGTTGTTAAAAAGTTCAACTAGATTATCAAGGAACTGTTTGTCTGATTTACATAGGATCTTTAATATTTCGCAGGGTACATTGTCCGGACTTGCTGACTTTTTTAGTGCTGCAATGGCATCTTCTATCTCCGATTTAAGGATTGAAGGTCCTGTTTCTCCTTCTCCATATAGGTGATCATCAGTCCTGTCAGATGCAAATAATTTTTCTATGTATGATTTCCATGTTTCTAAGATCGTTGATGGCTCCGAGATAAGATTTCCATCGCCATCTTTTATGCTGTGGGTGACTTATTGAATTTCCTCTTGTTTGTCATTGATTTTATTTTTTTGTGCATATTGTAACTGTCGTATTTTCGTTCGTATTGTTCTATTTCCCTGCATTCGTTGGAAAACCATTTTTCTTTGGCTTCTCGAATTTTCGTTCTTATGATTTTGTGGATCTGCTGGTATTTTTCTTCATTTTTATTCTTGAATTTACGTCTTTCATCCATTATATCCATTATCTCATCAGACATCCATTCTTTCTTCTTCCCTCTGTCACGCTTTAATAGAGTCGCGCATGTTGTTTGGATTGCTTCCCTCGATTTATCCCATCTCTCTATTATGTCCAACGTATTCTCGTTAATGTCGTTTATTTTCTTTCCTAGTTGTATAATTACATACATAAATAAATTTATATCACTAATTGAATTTGTGGCCTTTTAGAAAAATAATATAATCACTTACGTATCACGTATTCATTAGGTGTGAATAGAAAAGGCTTTCACTATGAACTGTAAACTCACGATATTTTAGAATTATGTTTTAAAACTACAATGAACGTAATAGTAAGCGAATACACGAAAAGAGCTGTTAAACCTCTTCTAGTTGTCAAAAAGTGATTTAAGTAAAATCTCAAAGACAACTTGCTTTTCTTGTGAATTTGTAAAAACTATAAAAATATTTTAGTTTTGGGTTAATTTAGAGGATATATCCTGTATATTAATAAATATTTTCTTTGTGGTTTCTTTTCTCTTCTGTCTGGTTTCTAATATAGCACATATATCAATTTGGTCGGTGCTCAGCTGAGTGATTTGGGTTCGAATTTGGCCAAACCTCCAAGCAGTCACAGACATTCAAATATAGCAAGTATCTTATTTTAACTACTAAAACCGTATTCAATTAATAAATAACATGGTATTTACTTAACATAAACATGCTACTCAAAATAGCTTCATGGCCTGTGAGATTGATGAAGATAATAATTAATATTATAAAAATAAAAATCTGATCACCTACAAAACAAAACAATTATTTTACATTTTTTTCACATGTGTACTTTGTATTCGTTTCTAAGTATTAGTAATTTTAATTTTTTTCTCAAGTAATTCAACTATTCATTATTGTAGAAAAACCGATTTTATACTACTTTAATTCAAAGGTCAAATGCTCGGTATGATAATTATGCGAATGTCATAGTCATCGGTTGGAATGTAATAATAATGTTATTAGTATTTTTAGATAAACAAAATTATGGACTTTATATTAGAATCAATATTTAATTTTAAAAGTCTTCGGAATTAGTACCCATTAGCTTATCATTTCTTATTGTCAAATATTTTGGACTAAGAATAATTAGATATTATGTAGTATAATTTTTTTTATTCTCCTTATAAAATTACTTTGAACTTTATATACAACGTAATAAATAAAAAACATGTAACTAGAAGTAGTCAATTAGTTCATATTTGTTTTTAATTTGTTAATTACATTCATCCTCATACAAAAGGTTCTCTATTTTAAACGGTGTTGAAATATCTGATATTCTACTCTTATCTATTTGTTCTTGGCTTGTTCTTTTCCTGGAGTTTCTAATTGTCATGTCCACTCAAATAGTAAAAAGTAGTGGGCTCAACCTATCTCTGTATTTAACTCATGTATCCATTCCATACTGAATTGATCTCATGATCCACTTTAGACTGGATGATCCTTGTCAAAATTTTGTGCAGACTTTGGATAACAGTTATAATTTTCATCGATACTTCGAATCGTTCTAGACATTTCCATATAGTCCTCTCGGATTATACGAAAAAAGACCTAACCTTGCATAGCGAGCTTCCCCAAATGGTATTATTCTAAAAGTTGCGAGTAACAAGCCTAACGGGACACAAGCAATTAACGAATCCTAGTCTTGAACGTCACCACCAGCAAGCCATAAACGGATCGAATCTATGATCTTAAATATTGATTTAAGCGAAGAAATGGACGCAACGATGGAATTTAGTCGTAATTTTAAATTTACACTAATAATAACCTCACCTAAAGGTTAGAACAATAAAATTTGGGGCTGCTCGCCATGCAAGGTCAAATGCTATCCCGACTGGACTAAGGTGATATCCCGAATAACTATGTTAAACTCAGCCGTCATGACTGTCAGCGTCAAAATTACTTTCTTTTGGTTTCTAGTTTTACACAGAATAATTTTATTATCAATTGCTTGCTTATCAGCTCTATATGCGGCTGCTTCTTGTACAGACTAGTAAGTAAATGGCTACAATTCGACGAGTCCAGGAATGACTTTTGAAATTTTGCCCGTCCACGTAGAGAGCAATTCAGTGAAATAAAACTGTCTTGTCTCTGTTGGCTTACTTAGTTCTTGTAGTTCTTGAAGTACTTTGTTTATATATTTCCCTATTATTTCTTCGACAGATTTTATTTCTTATTTTACGTAGTAAGTACTTTATATTTCTGTTCTGCTGATCGGGATCTGTTGCATCAGTAAATATGCCATGTTTTTCTTTCTGTGATAATTTGACATCTTTCGTCAAACCAGTCAATGGTTCTTTTTCATTTTTGTTTACCTTTTGTCCCTAATACTTTTTTAGCTATTTTTTCTGACGTTTCTGCACACTATTTAGTCCTCAATTATGTTTTCATGTAGTCTATTTCTAGTTTAATATGTGTGTTTTAATTATATTCTCTATTTTTGTTCGTATATTTGGGTCCGTCTACATTGCATCGTTTATGTGTAGGACATGTTTCCTTGTTGATGTTTGAAATTCTAGCCCTTGCAGAATCCTCATTTATCCTTCTCTTTGCATTTGATCGATTGTCAGCAAACGCGGCACCCATCGCGCGGATAGCTTTTGCATGTCCAAATGATGGTGAATGATGTTGTGTACGCGTTCGTAGGAAATGTTTAGGACCTCCATCAACTTGCGTAGGTTAATTCGACGATCTGCCATAATCATGTCATGGACTTTGTTGATCATTTCTGGCGTGGTGACTTCATTTGTCCTCCCGGGACGCTTATCATCAAAAACACTCGTACGACCACGAACAAATTCAGCTTTCCAAAATTTTACTGTTGCTAACGAAGGTGCAACCTCACCATAAACTTCGTCCAGGTCGGCTTTGATTTGCACATTCGTTTTACCCTTTTTGTGGAGGAACTTAATCACCGAACGATACTCGACTTTTTCCATTTCTCCGAAAACACAAAATTTGCTTGCTTTTGACGGCTGTAAAAACCAAACTAATTGTTTTTAAAACTTAAAATTTTGACAGACGTCATGTCGTGAATGGCAAATGTCAAAACTGAAACCAATTCGGTATCAAGTAGCGCCATCTATTAAAGGCTAGTGTAATCTAAAAACCAATCTATCCTCGTACTTGGGCTGGTACAAATTCATACTCGGAAAATCCAACGAAGGTCTCCTAAAACTTAGCAATACTTAATTGTAAGATACAAAACGAAATTTTCATTAAACACCAAATTTTTCGACTTAAAATGACACATCACTCGTAGTTGCATTGTTTATTATTCGCACATTCCTAGTAGGTAATTAAAATAAACTTTTTTTTGTAACAGGCAAAGTACCACCAACATGCGCAAAGTAACCTCCAGTGTGGATATGTGGATTACATTACTCCAATAACATAAATTTTTGGCGATTTACAACATATGTGTCGTTAACAAAGTTCTCGTCAATTACAATCTTATTCATCATTATCTCCCTAAACTGTAATCTATGGTCGTAGTCATATTCAAGTAATTCTTGCAACGATTGGATTTAGTAGGGTTAAAACGAATTCTTATATAAACACGCAACAGTGAAGAATGACCTACCATGTATTCATGCAGGTTAAATTTACATAGTAATAACAATCGTAAAATTCTTACACTGCACCGCCATACAGTGATAGTGTTATAAGTTCATTGTGAATCGAAGAAATAAGATCTGTGAGTACATATTTTATTATCAACAAAGTAATCCGAGATCACAGTATCTTAAAAACATAGTGCATAAATTATACATATACATATACATATACATAATATATAGTACATAATTATAATATATGTATATATATTATACCAGTGTTTATCATCAAAGGCAATTACCAAAATATGAAGCGGAACAGGTCCGTATTTAGGATAAACAAAAATGGTTATTAAAAATGAAATTTGATGTTACTGAAAATAACAATGAATTATCTAAATCTACTTCACAGCTACCTTTCCCTTACTCAGCTGCAACCAATAAACAACAAGAACCAATCTATCCATCCAAACTACAAGCAAATGTTTTCAATTATTGTCAAGAATCACCAACAAGCGTATCTGTATTTATTTGTCAAGCAAACATTTCAAAGATAATTTTTTTTCAAACAATGGAGGGAGGTTTCATCATTGTAAGCAATATACAAATTCAAGTCCACAGACTAATTACTTCAAGAAAAAGAGTCTTAATATCCAATGTATCTCCCACTATTCCGCATAAGATAATAGAGAAAGAACTTTTATCTTTAGGGCTAAAACTAACTTCATCAATGTCATTTTTGCAAATAGGAACCACCAATCTGGAATACAAACATGTATTTAGTTTACGTTGACATATTTACATATCCCCACCTAATATTCCAATTCCCGATTCCATTGTTATAACGTATGATGACATTAAAAATCAAATTTTTTGAACGCTAGACAATGTATCTTTCCATTGCAGACAACATGGCCATATTGCCAGTAGCTGCTCAGTAACTGTAAATACCTTAGATACAGCCACCCCAACTACCACATTTTCAAACAGAAATAGATCTGCAACAGTATCTTCAGCAGCAAAGACTGCTATGATATCTTCAACAACGAGTACCTCTACACATATATCAAATATCTCAACGTCATCTTCAAAAACATTATCTACAACTCACCTAATAACGCACGATACATCGACTACAGTTAATGCAATATCAATACTATTTAAATCAAATATATCTAATTTACGAACCATATCATCCCACACACAAGCATTACTAAACAGTCTTCATCTTCCAGTCTACACAATAATTCTAGCTCTCTTTATGAAAATAAGGACTGTCCGGAACCACAAGAATTAAGCATATCCAACGAGGAAAATACATCAAAATCATTCTCCAAACGAACTATATCTGAAGCAATATCAGCCCCCATTGAGACAGCAGCTAGTGACAATATATTTTCAAAGCCAACCCAGAAACAAAAAAACTTAAAAACAAAAACATTGACAGTGTCTTTAGAAATCCTAATGCAACTAATTATTCGATTCCGAAAAACAAATATTAACCTTTAAAGAAACAGTTGATTTATTTGAAAACATTCAAGGAGCTAAAGATGTTATCAGTGTTACAAATAAATATACTTCAGAAACTCAAGCATGTATATAACTCCTATACAAAATCCGTTCATGTACATCCGAGCGTCCACTAAAATTGAAATGTACAAAGTTAAAATAGAAACTGACGAAACAACTCAGAAAAATCAAATACGAGGATAAAGAATTCGACACGGATAGGTCGAGTAGGTTATCCCGGGAGCTCACCATTTAATTAAAAGCAATACAACATATTTACCGATCCTTTTAAAAACTTATATACTGAAAATAGGAATCTAAAACCACCATTTTACGAAAGAGTTACCCAAACTCTCATGGCTTTACAAATTCCGATACAAAGTACTATTCCAACTGCATAAGAATTCTTCCTAAGATAATAAGCATTCTTCAATACGACGCATCCTTAAATATCTTTAGAAAGAACGATACTTCCTACTCCTTAATAAAAATACCTCCATAAAAGAACTTACAAAATTTTCTAACTTCTATCACGTATACACAGATGCCGCTAAAACATCGACTGGACTTGGGGCAGCTGTCGTTACTTCCAATGTGACACTTGAGTATAAACTATCATCTTTAAGCTGCATACATACCGGCGAGCTACATGCCATCTACCAAGCTCTTACTCATATTAACTCAGGTAATATATACAAAGATCTTATAATTACCCATTCTCTCAGTTCCATCGATACCATTAACCAGCTTTATACAACACATCCAATTGCTCTGCTAATTAAAATAAAAACTAGCTACAATACAAAACAGCAAACAAACTGTACAATTTATATGGGTTCCTGCACACATTTCAATCCAAGGGAATAAAGAAGCAGTCCGCATTGCAAGAAACAGTGAACCGCGAAGTGCTAAATGACTTAAAATATTTTTTTTAAGTAAAGGTTGAAATTTTGTGGCAAAACCAGTGTGACAGTTCAACTTCAAAACTTCGCAAAGTGAAAACATACGTAAAACCGTGGAAAGATCAAATTTTCAACAGAGCTCATTAGGTCGTTATTACTCGACCTCGACTAGAACATACCCGACTTACACATGGGCATATAATCGGCCACACTAATCCTACCTTATGTGACAATTGTAATGTTCCACTCAGTATAAACATGTCCTTGTAGAATATCAAGATACCAGTAACAAAGACAGACCAACCACATCATCGGATTAACAAGTGAAAATTAAATCTAAAGATTAATTGTAATTTATAACAGTTTTTGGTCTACTTACCTGTTCGAATTTCCATCTTTACTCGTCCATTTTCCCAACGCGCCTTACATACATTTTTTGTACCAATGCATTATGTGTATAAGAATGATTTGGAAAAGTATTGTTGAACAAGTTGGCTACTTAACTATAAGATCTTTTTCTATCGGATAGCCCCTCATCATTAAAACAGTAATTCGCTCTTTTTCATTAAAAACTACCTTACTATTTGTAGAGCTTTTAAAAACACATAAAACAACTGCCAGCTTTAGTAGTCAGTACAATTTATTTTACAAAACTTTTTAATAAGCGTCAAGCTATTGTTAGTTTTATCGTTGATTGAATAACCCAAATTTGGGTTATTCAATCAACAGTTTTATGAATTAATAACATAATCACAGCATTTCATATTTACTGAATAACTTCAAAACTATTTGGTACTGAGAAATTTTATTTACTTAATACCTTCGTTACTAGATAAAATAACAAATGTTATATATGGTTGAACTCGTATTGAATTCATCATCATCATCATCTTGGTGCTACAGCCCTTAGAGGGTCTCGACCTTCTCAAGCTTTCTACGCCATTCTATTCTGTCCCTCGCTTGCATTTTCCAGTTTTCCGATCTTCTCGGCATCTTGTGTTACCCCGTCCATCCACCTTAGCTTTGGTCTACCCCGTCTTCTCATTCCTACGGGTTGCGCTGTTAGAATCTTTTTTATCATGTTTGACTCAGGGGCCCGGGCTACATGTCCTGCCCACTGCAGGCGGTTTCGCTTAATTATAGTGGTAATATCTTTACCACCAAACGTAGGCTTGTAGATATTCTGCAGTTCAAAGTTATATCTACGCCTCCATACTCCGTTCTCACAGACCGCTCCGAATATCTTGCGTAGTACCTTTCTTTCAAAAATGGATAGAGCGGATTCATCTGTTTTCGTTAGCGTCCATGCCTCTGATCCATATGTGAGAACGGGGACTATCAGTGTTCTATACAGCCTTATACGAGTTTTTTGAGACAGACGTTTGTTAGCTAAGTACTTTGATAGACCATGATAACACCTGTTTGCAATTATTATTCGCCTTTTTATTTCCTCAGATGTGTTATTATTGGGGTTAACCGATGTCCCTAGATATATGAACTCTTTGACTGCTTCGAAGTTTTGGTCATTGATGATTAAATTTGTGTCAACATTTCCAGCTCTTGTGTTTGTGTTAGTCGCCATGAATTTGGTTTTATTTTGATTTATCTGTAACCCCATTCGTTCTGCTGCTGCTACTAGCTCGGTTAGGATTTCCGCAGTTCTCGCCCTAGTTCTTGTTATAATGTCCACGTCGTCTGCATATGCTAAAATCTTAACTGATCTATTAAATATTGTTCCCCTGCTATCTAAATTAGCGCCTCGTACAACTTTTTCTAAGGCGTCATTAAAAAGCTGACACGCCAGCGCATCTCCCTGCCTTAACCCCCTATGTATTTGAAATGGGGTTGACGAGTCGTTTTGAATTTAAACTGCTGATAGCATCTTCGCCATTGTCACTTTTATCAAACATATGAGTTTTTTTTGGAATTCCCAACTCATTCATAGCGTTGTAAAGACTTGGTCTTAAGACACTGTCATATGCCGCTTTAAAATCGACAAAAATATGATACATATCTATGTTAAACTCTTGCGCTTTTTCGAGGATCTGTCGTAGTGTAAAGATCTGGTTAATGGTTAAACGTCCACCCTGAATCCCGCCTGATAATCTCCTAGAAACATTTCAGTATAAGGCTTTAATCTCTCGTGCAAAATATTTGACAATATCTTGTATGCTGTATTTAGGAGAGTAATTCCGCGGTAATTATTGCATTCCAGTTGGTTTCCCTTTTTGTGTAACGGGCAAATTAAGCCTAAGCTCCATTCTTCAGGCATTTGCTCCTCAGACCAAATTCTACAAACAATTTCTCGCATCACCTTGGTGAGCTGCTCTCCACCGTGCTTAAATAACTCTGCTGGGATGCCATCGCTACCTGGGGACCTATGGTTCCTTAGATGTTCTATAGATATTTTCACTTCATCTACCGAGGGGGGTTCCACGAGTTCCTCATTTCGATATTCCAGCTCTATATTGTTAGTAGGTTCCCCTTCCAGCAACTCTCGAAAGTGCTCTACCCATCGTAAAAGGATATCCTCTTTGTTGGTAAGTAAGTTTCCTTCCTTTGTTCGTAAGAACTCGTATTGAAGTAAAGATTACAATAATAATATAATATACAAAGTACTGTATTTAAAAAAAAACCAAAGCAACTAATGAATTTAGAAAAATGGTAAATATAACAACATTGTAAGTATCAAATTTGTAATCTCAATATTGCAGGTTAGGCGTATCCTGATTTGTGTACAATTCGGAATATCCATTTAAGAGATAATTACGCGTTTCCAGACTTTTGGTCCACTCTGTATAAGACAATTAATCTCATCTGAATATCTACTACATTTAAGTACCTACTTGTACCATCTTATCAGTTTCACGGAGTAAAATACAATATGATAATAGATAATAATTATTCATATCATATCAACATAAAAATATCCCACTACTTGCCTGAGTATAATACGGTATTTTTGTCTATAAGTTTATCAGTATTATTAAAGCAGTGAGCAGTTATTAAAATACTATTTACTTATAATTAGTGAAGATTACGCCATACAGTAAAATACACAAAGAAACAGCGAATTAAATCAGGTGACAGGCCGAACTGTGTTGATAAAAATAAATAATCAAACTTCATTTCAGCCTTGAGCTAGACGCTCTCAGTTCGATTATATAATTGCGTTTAATTCAAACACAGTTTAGTTATACACGTCTGTTTTTATTGTGTACTACGATGACTCTGCTTTCGGAGGATATTTGTGAATTAATTCAACAATGTTTTAAAGAAAAAATCGAAAATTTTAATATTAAATTAAACGAAGGAAACAAAAAAGGTGAGGGGTATATTGGAGAAATTATTTTTGCTTCTCTGGAAAATAAACTAAACGGCAAAGAAGAACATTTGGTTATAAAAAAAGTATTTAATAGTGAAATAGAAAAGACGCGTGAGTTTTTGTCATCGTCATATTTAAACGAAATATTCTTTTACAATGATTTGTGGCCTAAATTAAAGAAATTCCAGAATACGTTTCCGGAAGTTACACCTGTGGATGTCGCAGCAAAATGTTACGGAACGTCTAGTGTGAGGGGAAGCGAAAAAGTGATTTTGGAAAATTTAAAGTTCAAAGGTTATGAAATACACCCTAAACGGACGCCGTTAAGCAAGGAATTATTTGAAGATATATTTGCTTTATATGGAAAATACCACGCAACGTCTTTTGCATTCAAACATTATCATCCAGAAGAATTTCATGAATTGGCATCGAATTTAAAAAATAATTGGTGTGGTTTTCAAGAAACCGAACTCTGCATTACAGCTATTAAACACAGTTTTGGGGGTGTCAAAATGATTCTGGAGTTTACTAAAGAAGAAGATATTTTAAGAAAAATGGCACCTTATATTGAAAATGGTAGAAAGATTTATTCTGACAGTCTTAATTATGAAGGTCCAAATTCAGTTATAATACATGGTGATTGCTGGAGCAATAATATGATGTTTAAGTACAATGTAAGTATTATATACCTAATGAATAAATATTTTTAGTTGCAGAATACCGATTGTTTTAGATTATAACGTTAATTTTTCTTTCTTCAAATTGAATACATTTGCTCTGTTTAATATTGTTTCTTAGTGGCATATCGTTTTTTGTTTTCAAACATATTTTTTGTAACAAACCGAAAATCTAAAATAATTTATTTTTTGACGCTTCGAGTTCTAGACCAAACAAAAGTCCTAAAGTCTATTTTTAGATACATATCAACCTTACCTAATACTTCATTATGAATGAAAACTCCTCTAATCATGGGCGGCGTCAGGATTATTTTCAGGGAAGAGCATCTATATCTATACAGTGTGTCCGTAAAGTATGGAATAAATTTCCTAAATGAAAAGCCTTTTTAAAAAACTCTAAAACACGTCGATTTTTAAATTTAATGTTCTACATTTTACAATAAAATTTTATTATACCATATACATTACAGTGATGACGTCATCGGCTCTTTTTTTAAATGTAACACCCTGTATTTTAGGACATTTTTAGATCGATAAAAATGAGCTGATTTCAATAAAGTGTAATACTTGGGTCTAATGGATATAATTTGAAAGATATGCGCTTAGAAAATAAATTATTTATTATCAATTGTAAAAAAGTAGCCTACTTCTAGTTTTTGGTAAACTGTATTATTTTTAGTAACGTTCAATAACAATTAAGTAGTACAATAATTGTATTAATTCGTGAATTATCTGTAATATTGCTTAGCATTAATTTTAAGTAGAAATGAATTTGAGTGTAAACAAATAATTGAAATGCTCATGATGATTGGGTATAGAGACAAATCGCGAACTCAGATGAAAGTGTGTAATTTATTTAATGATAAATATTCAGAAAAACCCATCACGCAGTCAACAGTAAGTAAGATTGAAAAGAAATTTCGAGAAACTTGTACGGTTGAAAATGTACGCAAATCAGGTCGTCCCTCTGTAAATTATGTTACAACATTAGATATTCTACTTGCTTTTAAAGAAGATGCGCACACTTCTGTTCGTAAGGTTAGTAGTAATCTCGATGTTTGCAAAACAACGGTACACAAAGTACGTAAAAGTAAGTACAGTAAGTAAAATTCACAGTTGTACAGGAATTAAACGAGGATGTTCCAGATAAAAGAATACAATTTTGGGAAATAATGATGGATAACAGCCACCGAAACCCTCTCTTGGTTCAAAATATTATTTTTTCTGATGAGGCTACTTTCAAATTAAATGACGAGGTCAACCGTCAGAATTGTAGATACTGGGCAAAAGAAATCTCCAACTGGATGCGGGAACATCATACACAAGACTCGCAAAAGGTAAACGTATGGGCTGGCATTGTAAGAAATAAAATCATTGGACCCTACTATTTCGAAGGTAATTTAAACGGGCCAGCATACCTTTAGTTGTTAAGTGGGTATCTCGTACCTACTTTAGTTAATTTATTCCCCCGTACAATTAATCTTAAAGGTTTTGATAAAAGTTTATGGTTTCAACAGGATGGTGCGCCTCCGCATTATGCTTTAGATGTTCGAGGGTACTTAACGACATTTTTCCGAACAGGTGGATTGGAAGACGTGGACATATTAAATGGCCAGCGATGTCGCCAGACCTCAATCCTTTGGATTATTTTATGTGTGGTCATTTAAAGAATATTGTTTATAAAACGAAACCTGCAAATATTGGAGACCTAAAAACAAGAATTCGTAAAGAAATAAACAATATTTCTCAAGAAAGCGTAAACAAGGTTTTACAAGAATTTGTACAACGTTTGGGTTACTGTCAGATACAACAAGGGCTACAGTTCGAACATTTAAGATTAAGTCATGTATTAATTACTGGATTACTTTCAAGTTATTTATTATAATTTATTTATAATTTATTAATATTATAAATCAATAAAAATTAAATTTTTAAGCGCATAACTTTCAAATTACATCCGTTAGACCCCCAGTATTATACTTCTTTGGAATCAGCTCATTTTTATCGATCTAAAAATGTCCTAAAATACAGGGTGTTACATTTAAAAAAAAGAACTGATGACGTCATCACTGTAATGTGTATCACCTTGTATAATGAAATTTTATTGTAAAATGTAGAACATTAATATTAAAAATCGACGTGTTTTAGATTTTCTTAAAAAGACTTTTCGTTTAGGAAATATCGAATTTATTCCATACTTTACGGACACACTGTATATACTACATACTATTAACCAATACAAAATATAGTGTACAGTTATGTACTTTTTTCCGGACAGAGGGTGCAATTACACCCCCTTGCACTTCGCTGCCAGCACTCATCCCACTAATAGTCATTTTCTCTCGTATATAATTATTCTATAATTTGCTCTAATGTTCTAAGATACATAATATACACTTCATCAGGATGTGGTACGAAAGTTATTAAACTATAATTCTCAAAAGTCCGTTGGTTTGTCATTGGTGTTGTTTGCCTTGTTTAACCACTTTTATAAGGGAATTTTTTGTTTTTAATTCAAATTATAACAATATCTTTGTGTTGTCAAGGTGTTGATGTTTGCAAATATTAATAAACTGTCCTATTCGAGATTATTTTCAAACGTCAAGTTTAATGTACGCCATCGCATTTGAATCAATATAAAATCAATTTTATTATTTGTGCAATCTCTATCTTGACTAATACCATTATCAATTCTTGTCACAGAAATATCCTACCTTAGCATCTTCCTTAGTGTTCATTGGTCTGCCTCCTCCATTTCATCTATTGTATTTAATCAGTTCTCTTACTTTATTAAAAATTGCAACTGTTGTTTATGTGCGTTGCTTTGATCCAAACTGATTTTTTGGATATTTTAATTTCTTTATGTGTAACAATTATTATTTTCTTTATGTTATAGATAAGTTCTATTTCAAAATGCTACTAATTTATGTATTACTCTATATTTCTTCCTTGGTTGACCCACATTTACAATAATCATCTCCTAATATGACATAAGTGCCATAGAAAGCTTATATTTTATTCCCACCTGCAGCGAATAACGGAGCATACTTATATACACAATTTTCTAAACAATTACAAATTTAGCTGAACTCTCCGTAACTGATTTTTGCAATTAGCAGTAACCAACAAAGCAAGGCTTTCCCTTTGGATATGTCCATGAATATGAGGAAAAGCATGGGGTATGAAACCAAAACAGATATACTGGCTACATATATAATTGTAATCAGACCTATAATTATATAGACGTATAGTGCACTAGTATGGTGATCTGAATGCCAAAAAAAGGGCACTAAAGAGAAGTTGAATAAACTTACACGACAAGCATGCTTAATCATGACAGGGGCAATGTCGATTACCCCGGCCCAAGAACCTCCATAGATGTTATATTTGACCTTAAATCTGTATGCCATTTCCAGGAACGGACTAATGAAAGTCGAATAAAATGAATCTCATAATGTCAATCAATATTAAGTCAAAGCTAAGGTAATGTTTAATATGGAGATGAATCTGAATATGAATCTAATAAGGAGATGTACCTGTAGAAACTAATAACGAGGAACAGCAGGGACAGATCGATAAAAATTATATCGGATTGCAAGGCGACATTAAAAGTACCGGAATTAAATGGGATTAACACTAAATTAATTTAAAACTGTCTTTAACATTCATAGGCCCAGAACCTTTTGTTGGAATAGCAGCAAGCACAGCCAAGAAGACAATATCGGACTGGCTGAAACAGATGAATTGTAACCACCAGTACGAACAGACAGGTCTCAAACAGTCAAAGGCTTTTATACATGAACTTTTGGAAAAGAGATCTACGAATTATCAAAAATCTCCTTACAGGACAATGTCGCCCCAACAGACCCACAAATAAATTCTTACTTACAGAAAGTTCCAATTGCAGATTCTTTCAGGTTGATGTCAAGAAGGCGAAACACGTTCTGTGTAACTGCCTAGGGTTAAATAGGATAAGGCTCAATACATTTAAGCAATATCAGCTCGAGCACGACTACTTCGTAGAAGTGTCATCTAAAGTCATAATAGAATTTGTTAAAAAGGTTGGGCTGAAAAGACAAATTCAAGCTAGAGATGAACCACAACAGGCATCTTAGGTTGAGTGGAAGAATGATTAAATGCCGACTCATATTAAACCTTACCTAACCAGCAGTTTTGTTTTAAGTCGACTCTACTATGTTAAAGATATTGTCATTACCTTTTTGTGCACAGTGGGCATAGGAGCATAAACTTTAACTTTAAAAAGAAAATTTAATCTATAGTCAAGGATCTATAGTCTATTTAAATCAATATCTGAATAAAATCTTTAGAAGAATATTCTGAAATAGTTATGATTCAATAATGGCATAGACGTTAAATGATGTCTTTAGTTGACCATCAGGTGTTTCCATCCATTCTTTAAATAAATCAGATTCTGTGTATCATCCATTATTACGCACTATGCCCGATTGATGGTTTCTTCAAATGGTCTGTAATCTTGTTTGTAGTTTTAACCAGTCTTCACTCTACTCAGAGCTTCTTCAATATACAAACTGAAACCACCACGGCAAAGAATCATAACCTACAAAAATATTTTTGGCACATAATTAAAGAAAAATAGTTATAATCATACAGCAATTGATAATTCATTACAATGCGAAAATTCATTACGTGGATAGTCAAATGGTCTTTCATACATAAATTTAAATTGTTTAGTTATAGACAAAACCTGAGAACAAATAAAAAATTTATAGCTGATAAAATTAGTAGTGCTTAAGTCTAATTCGCAAAACCAATAGAACAAAACTGAACAGAGGCTTCTACGAACCTAAAAAGTAAATCTCGTCACAAATGACTATCTTACTGTCTTTATAAGAAAAGAAGTACACAGTGAAACAGTAGAAAGTGCAAGCAGTAGTACCAATAAAATAAATTATACGTTAAAAGTAGCCCTGCTTATCAATAGTATTCTGAACGAACTAATGATTTCGGAAGACCTTTCTTCGATAGCGAGTTAGGTGAACCCCAAATTCAAAGCTTCTTACTGAAGGCTATTGTTTAATAATGCTAAGAAACTATATTAATCAAAATATATCTTATGATTATTTTATTTCTCTTTTTTTATTTTATTTATTTAATTACCATTTTTTCCATTTCAGGATAAAAAACAACTCGAAGATATAAAACTAATAGATTTCCAAATGTCAAGCGCATCGACTCCTGTATTTGATCTTACATATACATTTTACTCCGGGGCGGGTCCGGAGGAACTTAAAAATTGGGAACATTTTTTAAAAGTTTATCACAACAGCCTCAAATTATCGCTACAGCAGTATAACCTCGATGTTGATAAAATTTATCCATATGAAACCCTTAAAGCAGAATGGAAAGAGTATATTCAGTTTAGTTTTATTATGGGCATTTTGATTTGGGGTGCAAAGTTTGTTGAGGAGGACGAAATAATTGACTTGGATGTTACGGAAAATAAGGAGGAACGAACAAGCTTGAAAGCAAAAGAACAATATGCTTTTCATGTCTTAGCTTTAATTGAACATTTTTATTTAAATAACTTTTTCATTGAAAGTTGAGATTTTTTAATATGTTATATATTTTTATATTCAGAAAATAAAGACAAAGATTATTCTTCTACAGTGAGCGTTTTTTCTTTTTCTTTTGCGATCGGATAATGCTTATTAAATATTAACCAACATAAAATACATATAAGTGTACTGTAAATAGTTAAACGAACCAAAAAATAGCAAAATTTAAAAAAAAACAAGCAAAATTTAAAATATTCCATTTAATGCCAAGAACTTAACTCTTAATTAACTTAATTAAGCTCTTAATATAATTTAGAAGGAGAAGATAATTTTAATAAGTTTTACTAGATATTATAAAGGCTATGACATACACAAATTCAAAAACTGGACAAATTATCGAAAACTTTAGAGAATTTCAAATACCATTGACAGCATGTTTTGTATTCTTCTTCTTCTTGTTATTGTAGGACATGGTTCTGTTTATTCTATCATCCCAGAACTTGTAATGTTAATGTCCAACTGCTGTACTACCTTTTCGGGGGTGTTCCTAGAGGTCTTTTTGTATATGGATTTATGTTTTTTGCTTATTTCGCGGTAACTTTCTGCGTCCATTTAGTCGACATTATCTTAAATATCCTTAAGTTCAGTTTCACTTAATGTATCCTCATTCCGTATTAAATCTTAAAAAAATTTTCCCTATGGTTGTTAATACTGTCATTTCCGTAGTTCTCATTAATATTTTGTAAGAGATGTTTCAGCTCTTGTTTCCACTTCAGATGTTAGTACTGATCTAGCACATGCTTTATGTGACCAAATTTTGCTGTCTATGCGTATATATTTGTTCTTCCATATGGTATTTCTCAAGTACTCTAATATTCTTGCGGCTTTTTGACTTGTTTTTTCACTTCCTTGCAGCATATCTATGACACGCTACATTGATTCGTAGTAGTTGAAATTTATGAATTGTTTTATTATGTGTTCATTATTCATTATTTTACTTCTAATGGGGCTATTAGCTATAACCACTGAGTAGCTCTCAACAATGTGTATTAAAATGTTGTTTAACTTATGTGCTGTTTTGTTGAATCTGTAAAGCAGGCGCTGGAAGTCATCTTTATTGTCTGCCGTGATAAATACATCATCGGTACAGCAGAGGATACATAAATCTCAGTTTACCATTTTGTAGCCAATTTTGGTTTTATTTACGCTTTTTTATTCTACTATGTTTCGTAGACTATAAAAAAGTATGTACAAGTATATATCCTTAATAAATAATAATTATGGGAGCACCTTTACACCTAGTTACAGTATACGAATACGTGAATGAGATATTTATGCAATTTTAAAACAGAAAGAATAGTTAGAAAGCGGTGCGTTCTATCACCCGACCATTTTAATATCAATACTGTCTGTTTTTCGACGTTCCTCCAGAAAGTGTTCGCTCTTTCATTTCTTTCCCGATATTTGTATTTCTCCATATTGCTTCATTCAGACAACCTGCAGCTCTGTTTGCTCTATTCACTTTATCTTTCACTTTTGTTTCGAGCTTTTCGTAGCCAGATATTGTGATGAGAAGAATTTACATCTTGGTAAATTTGCTAGTATAATCATACATTTTGTCCTCTTTGGGGAAATTAACATTAAATTTTCTGGCGATTATATTAGATTGGTGCACCAATCGTTGTAAATAATTTTTACTTTTAGAAAGTAGTATTACGTGGTCTACATAGCAGATTATTTTAAGTTGTTTTTCTCCTATTTGGTATTCCTTTTAGTTCTTACTTTTTTTATTATTTCATCCATAATCAGGTTAAATAGTTGAGGACTAAACGAATCTGCCTGTCTGATTCCATTACCAAGTTCAATAGGATCAGTTAGCTCTTCTTCTACTTTTACTTTTCTGTACCTCAGAGCTAAACTGTATTACTATTATATATTACTGTATTTGTTATTTTTATAGGTCTCTAATTTTTTGAAAAAACATGGAGTTAATACTGTTTAGCATGAAAACAATTACAAAATTACAACTTACAAGCAAGAACACTTTTTTTATTTAATTAAATGAAATAAACAAGTCATATCTATAAAACAAAATGGGTAAACAAAATTAACAAAAACGAAACTCAAAGTATCATGAGTGTTGTGCACTTAAAATTGTTTTGGAAAAATTTTTTAAATCTTCGTCTACTTTAAGTGTGATAAATATTTATAAAAATTATGAAATTCACTTGGCATCCAGGTGATCAAACTTTGCAGATGTGTGTATTTTTTTGTAGATATTTCCTTGGGTTATCACGAATCACAGGCAGGACCACAGGAAACACAACATGCCTAGTATTTCTGTTAAGATTAACAGATTGGAATGTTTTCGAATTAAAATTAGTTTTGAATAAAACTAATCCTAAATTATCGTTGCGTATTTGCAATTGGACCACATCTGACACGCGAAAGTCTGTATTTTGCTGAGTTTTTTTCCTTAAATAATAAAAGGTGCAGTAATCTCTCTTACATTTTCATTTATAGCTTTAGTCCACCTCAAAAAGCCCGAAGCCATTTCGTTTGCTCTACGTTTAGACTTTGATTCCTCTCACATCATGCAAGACGTAACATTACCTGAAGTGTCTGAAATCGTATAATTGTGTTCATAACTTGAGCTTATAAAAACTCTGCTGGTTACTTAGAACAGGCGTTGGCAGACATTTCTGTAAATCCTGTGTCAATAATTTTATTGTTCCACCACTTGTTGCTGCTCTTTCCTTATCAAGTCTTTTTAATTCATAACTGTTACTAGCCTCCAAAAGATGTTGTTGATAAGCTTATTCAATATATTCTTTTTCTTCTACCGTCTGAATTTTGGCCAAATTTAATCTGCATGGAAGTTTAAATGAAAGATTAAATTCTGTGTTAAATATTTCGGAATACAGCTAAAGTTTAGCAATGTTTTCTTCGGATGTATTGCTTTCCATTAACTCAGATCTGTATATCTCATACATTTTTTTAATATTTAGTTCACAACCAAGATATTTTTTCTGAGAACGCTTTCTAGAATAATGCGATTATATAGTTGGGAACTTGCTAATATGATCCCTAATGCCTTGTTTGATGAATTCGAGAATTTTATTGACAGGCTCACGTTTACCCCTTTGATTTGTATTAACTACTCCATATTCCTTTTTCTTCGCAAGAGCTGTTGTAACGAATACATATTTTTATAAAAGTATAGGGGAGTACCATTAGGACCACAACTCAATGTATTATTTTAATGAGAAACACCATCTAAAATTTCCTGTAATGTAAAATTTGTGAACGGAATATCAACAGGCTATCTCATATTACTTACAAATTTCAATGGATCATTTACGTGATTACTTCATGAAGACAAAAAGTATTCAGTTAATAGTTTGGCAATGCTATAGTTAGTAACCTAACATATTCTTAAAAGCCACCACATTAAAAAGCCCAAAATTGTTTTTTTTTAATTACAAAAGTACATTACACATTTAATTACAAAAGTACATTGACTACATTATCATGAACCACAAAAGCTCCATCAAAGTGAAAGACATCAGAGTGAAAAGAGGGGCAGAGTGTGGAACAGATCACAAACTTGTGGTGGCATGGATGGAATTCCCCTATATCTGGACAAAACAAAAACATACATCGATTGTTACAACGGGAACGACGATAAACGAAAAGGGGCTAAAATTACATCTATTGCAGGAAGAATCAATAAAAGATTTATACAAAAGAAGACTAGACCAAAAACTAAAAGAATTCAGATATGACACGTTAGATGAAATGCATGATCACATAAAAACCTGCCTGATTTCAGCGGCCTTAGAAGCTCTTGGAGAAGACGACCAAAGGAACACCCATCAGAATATCAAATTAAGGGAAGACACATTGAAATGTATAAAAGAAAAGAAAAAACTACACATAAAATACCTAAACACCAAAAAACAGGAAGACTTAGACCTATATAGAGCGAAAAACAGAGAGGTAAAGAAAAGAGTAACAAATGAAAAGAACGAACGATGGGAACAAGCATGCACAGAGATAGAACGACATATCGGAGGAACGAGAAATTCAGAATCATGGCGAATATTAAAATCACTTCAACGAAATAAGACAGAGAAAACCCAGATCGGCAAAATTAGTGAAAACGAGTGGCAAGAATACTACGTAGAACTACTTACAGAAAACCGTCCCCAATTTCAGGAAGAGAATATAGAACATGCAGGAAATGGGGCATACGACCAGATAGAAATAAGCCTGGCAGAAGTTAAGAGAGCAATCAAGACATTGAAGAACAAAAAAGCCAAAGGATCCGGAGGAATACCAAACGAACTAATTAAAAACGGAACGGAAAAGTTATTTCGCATGCTACATAGAATGTTCGAAAGAGGACTAAATGGAGAAGAAATACCTGCGGAATGGACACAAGCATACATCACATCCATACATAAGAAAGGAAACAGGAAAAAATGTGAAAACTATAGAGGAATTAGTATAATATCGTCGGTAGGTAGACTTTACGGGAAAATTATTAAAGAAAAACTAGAAACTGAAATAATAGGAAAAATTGGAGAAGACCAAGCAGGGTTCACAGTAGGAAAATCATGCCTAGATCATACGTACACATTAGAACAACTGATAGAGAAGAAAATGGCAAAAGGTAGACCGGTCCATCTGGCCTTTGTTGATCTAAAGAAAGCATATGACTCAATACCTAGAGTCAAATTATGGGAAGCAATGAATGATCTCGGAATCCTACAAACACTAATAAAAGCAGTTAAAGCACTATACAAAGAAAACAAAGTAGCTATTAAATGTGGAAATAAAGCCCACAATCCATTTAAGACGACAAAAGGACTTCTACAAGGCTGTGCTACGTCCCCTACTCTGTTTAAAATATTCTTGGAAAAGACACTCAAACCATGGAGGAGAAAGTGCGAAGGAATGGGCATACCAGTAAGAGACGAATACCTATACACCTTAAGTTTTGCCGACGATCAAGTAGTCATCGCACAAGATGAAGAAGATCTCAGCTTTATGCTCAGAAAACTAGAAGAAGAATATAAAAACAACGGAATGCAAATAAACTTAGAGAAAACCGAATACCTAACAACAGAAAACAAGGATATGAGAAACCTAGAGATAGACGAGGGAAGACAAATAAATGGAACAGATAAATTCAAGTATTTAGGAACCATAATATCGAACCAGGGAACAACAGAAGAAGATATAAACAACAGACTGAGACAAACAAGAAACTGTATAAGACAACTAAACTCAGTGTTGTGGGATAAGAACATTACGATAAAGACAAAAAAGAGAATATATAACACCCTGACAAGAAGTATCCTGACTTATGGGTCCGAAAACTGGACAATAAACAAGAGAAATAGAGGTAGAATAAGAGCAGTAGAAATGGAGTTCCTGAGAAGAAGCTGTAGACTTACAAAAGAGACAGAATTGAAAACGCAGAGATTAAGCGGAGAATGGGAGTGCAATCAGACATAATCGACTATATAGAGGAGAAGAGACTATCCTGGTACGGCCACGTCAGAAGAGCGGACAGAGGACGCTGGATAAACAAAATCACAGAATGGAGCCCGATTGGAAGAAGAAAGAGAGGAAGACCCCGAAGGTCATTCAGAGATGAAATCGACGAGGCTATGGAGAAAAGAACCCTGCGAGATGGAGACTGGAATGACAGGGAAAATTGGAGAAAACGGTTGAGTGAAGGAAGACAGTGAAAACTGTGGAAATCCTTAGTAGTAGTAGTACAAAAGTATTTAAGATCTAATTGAACACACTCATTAACCCAAAACAAATACATACCTCTCAGAATATTTTTTATAAATAAATTTACACCGTGCATTTAAATTTGAAAAAATATTTATATACCATCTACAGATCTATATTTTTCATATGCTTTTTTGGATTAAATATCTCTTTATAAATTAGGAATACCGTAGGTACTTGAAATACTATTCCTTTGGATCTTGTTTTCTGCTATAAAACAACTTTTGTTTATACTGATTTGTTAAAAGGTTTCAACTGAGTTATATACATTACTTACAATAAAAAAATTCAAGAACAGAAAATTAAAATAATTAGAAGCTAAAAAGCTAAGACCAACATTTTATTTTGAAATTTAAAATAGTATTCCTCAAATATTATAATGTTTAACTGGGTCTGTTATCTTTATATCTTTAATAAATAGCAAATAATAGCAAATAAGAAGCAGCAAATTAAAAGATTTGATAATAACTATAAATAGAATATGCAGAGTGAGTTTCAAGTATGGAACGCCTCAATTATTTACAGTCTACTAAGAGTCTGATGAAATTGAAATGCGGACGATATTATTACGATATTTACACTGTTGTCAGAATGTACGTTTTTCTGGAAATATAATGCACTTGTTGTATTTCAAAAGTATTTCAGAAGGTATACTCGTATTTTTTGGCTTTTTGTAGTCCTTAAGAAATACTGATTGTTATTCATGTCATGTTCCCTATACCCTAGATGCCATAATTTCGAAATTATTGCTACATTGCATAATCTTTGCCGAATTTAAAATAATTCATTTACAGCTTTCATTGTTACAGTAACAACTTAGACATTTCAATACATTAGTATTGTTGGTGTTTTTTTTAATAAAAGTCACAATGGATCTTATACATTAAAAAAAGAATTAAGATTTTAATGATAATCAGGATATGGTGATATGCGTAGAGGTCAACAAGAGATATGTAATATCTTTAATATTATATACCCTTTCCGAAATCCCATAACAATATCTACTGTCAGAAAATTGCTAAAAAAGTTTAATGAAACTGATTCAGTAAAAGATTTATTTAAATCAGAGCGCAGTAGGACTGCATCATCTGAAAACAACTCTTTAAATGTTTGGTCCTGTTAGAAGCCGATCCACACTTGACTACTAGACAAACATCCAGGAAACTTGAAATTTCTCAAACATCCGTAATAAAAATTTTACTTGAAAATTTATACCATTCATACAAAATACGGTTAGTTCAAGAGTTGTCAGATGATGATTTCGATAGACATGAAGAGTTTGCATACATAATGATGGAAAAATGTTACAATCAAAACAATCCAACTTTTTAAGTAATGTTATTTTTCGCAATGAGACTACTTTTTAATTAATGTCGATACTGGTTACTTAGCAATCCCCTTTGGATGCGTGGATACCACACGCAGTATCCAGAAAACCTAATGTATAAGCTGGATTAGTAGGCGACGAAATAAGCGACTTTTAAATTAAGGGAAACTTAAATGGTCCGCGTGCTTACATTCTACAAAGTTTGTATTTACAAAGAACTTTATGGCGTAGGAGGTAATAATCACATTTTACCAAGGCATTTCTAGCCATTGCTACTCCTATCTTCACTTTCCGGTTACAGTCCCACTTGCTGTTTTATGTAGCTCCTCTGTATTTATATCTTTCTATCCGTTCAACAGCTGTATTACTTCTATTTTTCATATAGAATTGTCTGCCGATTACCATATATTTGGTTTTTGCTAAGTTGACTGCCTAGACTCTCTTTTCACCCTTAAGATTCCTAACAAAATTTAATTGTTTGGGAAAAATTGTAAAAGTTTTATTTAAAAATCCTTTAAAAAAGGTATATAACTAAAAAAAACCTTTTTGAACTACATCACAAAAGTCCATCATCAGTGTATTACCAGGTGTACATGAGTAAAGCAACTAATGTACACGTCAATGTACTTTAAGTCTTGTACACCTGGTAATACACTGACGATGGACTTTTTAGTCCGAAAAGCTTCTGTGATGTAATCCGAAAGGGTCTTCTAAATTATATACCTTTTATAAAGGATTTTAAATAAAACTTTTGTGATTCATGATATACAGCCAACTACAGGAATTTTATTTTCCTTGTGAATATAAATAGTGTTTGATATTTGCTAACAACATTTTTAGCCAGTCGTATCTTACAGAAAATTCAATTATCGCTATTTTATTTTATTAGGACTTTATTCCAAAATGAATCGTTGTAAAGTTATAAGATAAGCAAGGAAAGTAGAAAAAATAATGTTTGTAGTAATTTTTAAAAAAATTTTATTAACACTCCTGAGAGATTTGAGAGGGTCCTGCAAAAATCAGAATTCCACCTCACATGTCCTCCTCACAAAAAAGAACCGCTCTGGTCTACTATACTTTTCTATCTTCCTAGTCTTGTGAAACTTCTTGATGTTACTTGCGTTTATTTAATTTACTATAGATGCGTAGAAATCAACTTTACAAAGCAGAAAGGTTGAGATTTAATTGTAATGAAGGTTCTCTGCCATCCGCTTATTTCGACCTTCTTTGGTCTCCTCAGAGCGCCAAGTGCAAAAGCTCTGAATTCAAAAAAAATCTTTTCCGTCACAAAAGTATAACTATAATAATAATTATATATTACGTTACAACGCCACCTAATAACAAAATTAGTAGAAATCCGAAGATTTTTTACTTGGTGAAAATAGAATACAAATACTTGTCTACTGCGCTGTTTGCAAAATATAAAGCAGACATATTAATAAATTTATCGACAAGGGGAATCTACAATTTGCATTCTACGACCTGTCACCCACCATGGCAAATATCCTTCGCAAATTAGTTTATACTACTCTAAACATGAGTAAATAAACAAAGCAGAAAGAAGGTTGAGATTTAGTTTTAATTCAGGGCCTCTGCCATCCGCTTATACGTATTTCGACCTTCTTAGATCTCCTCAGAGAGACATATGCAGAAGCTATATAGTAATTAGTAGAAAACTTCAATTGTGGTTTATTAACTCTTTCACTGGGAACTGGAATAAACTTGGATCAGTCAAGTGGTAAACATTTTTTAAGCAATTAGTTATTTTTACTAGTATAGCATAAAAATAATAATAATCACTATTATTTTAGATATATCTAACCGACTGTAAGTGCGAATGTAAAAAAAAACTCGGATCCGCGTCGTGAACACTGAGGTAGTACTGGTTTCTAAACATGCTCAAAGACGCGGTTCCGCGTTTTTAATTGTGTAGAAAAAAATTTACTGCATTTTCAGAAAATCCAAATTATTATTACAAACTAACAAATTATTGCGAATTATTATAAAATTTAGTGATATAAAGCAAAGCACTCTCCAATGCAAAGCCCAGGCCTATCTTAACATTTGGTACACTCGTACACCCTCGTACACAGTATCTCGTCTAACATTTTTTGTTGCACAAAAACTAGGAAATATTTTTCTTTTAGTTTTACCTTTTGCATATTTTAATGGTATTTGAGTTGGAATATGTTGGCGACTATCTTCTGTTTTGGATGTTACAGCTGTTTTGTTGATTAGTTGTGAAATTATTTTTAAACGAAAGTCGTAAAGTGGCATTGTCTTTCCCAAGAATTTAACAAATAAACAATATCCGTTAAAAACCATTACTTGACATATATGTATGAATAGCCTTTTGGACCATTTCACATTTTTCCTTTTACACGAAGAATAACCAAGCATCTGATCTTTACGATCAACGCCGCCCATATACTTATTATATTCTAAAATTGGTAAAGGTTTTGCTAAATTTTTACCCCTTATGTTTTCGAATACGTTCATTTTGTTTTTGAATTCTGTGGACTCTTATTGGACTCTTATCTCTCCATTTTCCAACTAAAATATCCTTCTATGGAATATGTCTATCAAATATGTGAAGCGCTCCTAGAGCAAAACATTGGTATGAACATTAACGGAGAGTTAATTAACAATATACGATACGCTGATGACACGCTAATATTAACAGATAACCTAGCAAATTTACAGTTTTTTATTTTATTTACAGTTTTAAGAGTAACAAATCAAGATGTTCTGCTGAAGATGGGGAAGGAATGCGAAGTCATAAAAACCATACAAACGAAAAAACTGGAATATCTGGGCCACATAATGAGAGGAGAAAAGTACTCTCTACTTAGACTCATAATCCAAGGAAAAATCTCGGGAAAGAGAAATGTGGGACGTAGGAGGATTTCCTGGTTGCGAAATTTAAGGGAGTGGTATGGGTGCAGTTCAATACAGTTGTTGAGAGCTGCAGCCAACAAAGTAAAGATTGCTGTGATGGTAGCCAACCTCCGATAGGAGACGGTACTGCAAGAAGAAGAAGGTTTCCATGTTCCCAAGTGGAGCAGTAACCCTAGAAATACTTTCAGTGCAGAAACTGCCATTGGTTTCCATCTTGTTATTTGAGATTGTTCATCACGTGGAGTCAAAAATATTTGTTTGGCATGTTTATTTGTTTCATTCACAATCAAGTTAAAAACTCTCATCTGAAATGAGAAAAAAATAATCAATTGAAGTATTTTTTTCTGACCTTTCAGTTTTCTAGCCCTGAAAAAATTAAAAATTTTCAGGTTAGGTTCATCATTGTCCACTTAAATTTACGTTTTTGCCTATACCAACTTCTTCATTATTAGATTGATGTTAATCAATATTTTTTCCGTCATAATCGTTGTCAGCTAGAAAAACAATCACAAATTATAAGATAACTCGTCGCTCTGGTCGTCTTCTTGGGCCTCTACAAGTTTTTCCTCACTATCTTAGTGTGTAAGTAAATATTCAAGTTCTTCGTTTGTGAGACATTTTCATATTTCGTGAGCGTATTTCCAGTAAGAAATTTTGGTTATTTAGCACGTGAACTTCCCGACTGATCGTCATCGGCCATTTTGAACTAACAGGAATACTCTCCCCAACATTATGCTCATTTTAGTAACGTAAAATGGTTTAGCTATATGCTCCCGAAATATGAAATAGACCACTTAAGTGCTCACCGCAGTGGCGGCTCGTGGCTTTAGAAACAGAGTCGGCAGGGTTTTTTTGTCTCTTCAAATAGGTATGCAATCATCAAAGGAGACTTTTTGTTTTTTTTTGTTTTTTGTTTTTTTCTTATAAATTTTAAACCTAAACATGTTTATAAATTAACTCTAGTCTACGTTGTTTGGAAGTAGCGAAATGGATTATAACGTAATCGTAAAAATTATTAGAGTTTTTGAGAGATTTTAAAGTTTTTTTTTCTATTGATATTTGAGACAAGCTTGACATTCTCTCTTGTTTCATGGTGTTTGGACAATACGTTTTGATTCTATTGAGGCAAGAGAAATCCCCTTCATTTGAGGCAGAAGTTGATGGTAATGAGAGAATTAATGACAATAATTTATTGATTTCGATAACAGTTTGTTATGATGAATTGCAATATAGAAAATTATACATATTTTGTAACTTATCCCACTTTCGGAAAATATTTGGATCAGCATAAATATAAAACTTTTAACTCATTTTCTAATTTTATTTAATAAAAAATGATGGATAATTTTTAATTAACTTTCCTAATAGATATCTTGAATATTCTTTAGCGTAACTTTAAAATTTTGAATCGTTAAAAAGGTCAAAAATTTGCAAATCTTCAAAATTCGAAGAACGAGAATCTATTTGCATAATAATAGTATCCAAAATTTCAAAATGTATTCGTTTTTCGAGATTACTATCCCTACGAAAATTAATGGTTTTACACGTATCCTGCAAAACTAAATTATTATATGCCAATGACAATGAGTAAATAAAGCTTGCGGTGCAATAGTTTTAACTTTTGCCTGAAGACCATTCAATTTACCGGACCATACGGTAGCGCCGTCATAAGTTTGCCCTGCCAATTTATTTTTGATATCAAAAATATATTCTGCCTAATGGCTGTTACTCACGTTTGTAAAACCTAAAAATCTCTCATAAATATTACCAAGTAACGCGTATAGAACAACAATTGATACTAATTGTGAATGACCTGATATATCAGTAGTTTCATCTTCTTCTTCTTCAAGTGCCATCTCCGAGGCGGAGGTCGGCAATCATCATAGCTATTCGGACTTTTGAGACGGCTGCTCTGAAAAGTTCATTTGATGTACATCCGTACCACTCTCTCAGGTTGCGCAGCCATGACATTCTACGCCTCCCTATGATTCTCTTTCCTTGGATCTTTCCCTGTATGATCAGTTGGAGCAAGATGTATTTCTCTCCACGTGTAATATGTCCGAGATATTCTAATTTTCTTGTTTTTTTTGAATTTAAGATAAGTTAAGTTTCATCTACTTCTAGCGAAAAGTAAATGGTTTCCTGAATCTCATATTCAACGTTAGTCAAAATATAACTAAATGATTCTATTAATTAATTTATATCAATTAACCCGGCGACTGTGTGGTGAAATTTTCTGACAGGAGCTGTGTGTTGGGGTAATTATCACCCCATTTTTTTTTATTTATAAAATTGAGGAAATATTTTATTTTTACATGCAACCTTAAGATTTTAAATCATGGTTATATTGTTATATAATATTTTTTAAAGATAAATCATTTAAAAAATTTCCGTTAAAAATTCAACGATTTAAAAATATACTAAAATTTAGTTTATATTTAAACCACTACTACAATTTTTGTTACCAAAATTTTTATTAGAGATATAGAATAAAAAAAAATACAAATTTTATAAAAAGTAATTAGGAACTTTTGCTTAAATAGCACAATTAACAATTATGTGCACATTTAGAACAAAAATATACACAATGTTCAAGACAAAGAAAAATGTCACATTTCACACATTTTTTTGGCACTTTCTGTCCTTTCCACGGGGACACACACCACATCTGAATGTTATTCGTTGCTTCTTGTTTGGAGGTCCTTGAGAGTCCTCTTCGCCATCATTTCTTTTTAGTTTGGCTCTTATGTCTGATGGTATTCTTTGATTGTTACCTTTTTTTTCAATATATGGTTTAATTAGTGCCAAACCAAGTTCTTTTAAAAAAAATCTGCGTTTTAGTTTTTCAGTTGGCTTGTTATTTTGATAAATAACATAACTATTTATTCCTGCATTATTAAGCAGTGAAAAAAAAATTGTTAGAGGCCATCGCTTGCTATTACGAGACACATTATATAACGCAGACATTTTGTCAACCATATCTACGCCACCTTTTGTGTGATTATAAAAGTCTATAATCTCAGGTTTATTTGATTTGTGGTCAAATTCTGTATCATGATGAAGTGAAGAAGCTACTAACACTATTTTATTTTTTTTTTCGGGACAAAGGACACCAAAGAAATGTCTTTTTTAAATCCGAAAATTGCGTGGTTTTCAGCTCTGTTTTTGGAATTCAAAAAGATTGTCGGTATTTCCCTCTTGTTTTTCGAATAGTTCCAACAGATGTTAACCGATGTTCATTAAGCAAATGTTTTATTAGCGGTATGCTGGTAAACCAGTTGTCGAATGTAATGTTGCGGTTAGTACCACGGATTGGATTTACAAGCCTGTTTATTACATCAAACGGTCTATTACTAAATTGAAAAGGTCATTTAGGCTGTGAGCCAACATATACCTCTAAATTTAAAATGTAGAATGTTTTGGCATCCACTAAGGCAAATATTTTAACTCCATATTTGGACGGCTTATTGGGGATATATTGCCGAAAAGAACAACGTCCTCGAAAAGATTCTAATTTTTCATCGATCGTCAAGTATTGACTAGGAATAAAATATTATTGACAATTGGATACAAATGGATCAAAAACAGCTCGTATAGCTACCAGTTTATCTACTCTTTTTCGTTCTTCTCTATTCTCGATATTATCGAATCGTAGGCATTTTAAAAGTAATATAAATCTTTGCAGGGACATTGTTAGCCTGAAAATGTCAATCCCTGTTCCATCTGTAGCCCACGGATCCTCCAGATTTAACCTGTTGGCTTTATAAACGCCTGATAGATATAATAATCCGAAAACTGTACGAATTTCTTCTGCATCCGTAGACTTGGTGATATATTTATGTTGGTCATTATATTTCTGAGCGACTAAACTGATTTTTTTATTAGTGCAGTGGACAATATCTTCCACAATAATATTATCCATGAATAATTCCCAGCAAGAAATGGGCGACTTGCAATATTTTGCATTATTTCGGACACCGGGAAGTAAAGTTATTAAATTTTCTTGTCGTGTTCTAACCGATGTATTAGGACAGTTCTTTGCTCATTTTGTTTTCCCATCCCGTCCGATAAAAAACTTAGATTGCCTTACTTTATTATCCTCAAACTTATTGTTGTCTTGAGAGGAATCTTCCGATGATGATTGATTTTTCTGATTAGAACTTCCAGGCTGACAATTTTCCACTGATTGAAATTGGTTTTCTAAAACATCCTCACTGGGACGAAGGCTAACCTGCTGACTTTCATTTTCAGATTCGCTTTCTGATCCTAACTCTGATCCAGTTAATTCATCCTGCCAACGCTTCAAGAGAGCTTCTTGTTCTTTCTCCCAACTACACATATTTTTATATGTCTGAAATTAAAAATATCTAATCAATTTTCAATATTCCTACCAATTACATTATGTTTCTGTTAAAAAAAAATAAAGATAAATTGTGCTAGTATAAGAACTTACCTGTTAATAATTAACCGGTGTTGTGGGGTTAAAATTACCCAAAAACTAAATATTACTGCACTTCAACTGTGTGGTGGGGTTAAAATCACCCAAAAGTCCAAAGAACGCGACACCACTTGTTCAAATCTTATTTATATACTGAAATTTATGATGCAATACAAGATCTGTTATATTATGGGAAGGTACTCGTGGCGCCAGATGAATCTGGCGATGTTGCCACTATTTTAACAAGCGCTAATGAACGACGTGGGTGATTTTCACCCCACAACACAGTTGCCGGGTTAAACTACGTGAATCTGCGTAATTATTTTTTACAATTTCGTTATGTTTAATAGCATTTTCACGTTGGACATTATCTAATAAAACATAGATATTTTGTTTTCCAAATAAATCTAGCTATATGTATGATTTTTCGAAATATTATGTTTCTGTAAAGCCCTAAATAATTCTTTTAAATTATCGTAACCAGATTCACACCACCAATTTTGATGTTTGCCCTATTTGTCAAAAATAAAATGCAAGGCCAACAGAAAAGTTTGTTTTTTATTTCACTCCCGGTAAGCCATATAATCTATTATTTTCCTTACTCCGCACTAATATTTATAAGTCGGGACATTTTAGACAAAGGATGTCCCTTATTTTTAATATCAATTTGTTCTTTTTATTTTTTTTTGAATAGATGAAATTCCATTTTGCAAAATTTACAATATCAGATTTATCAGTGCCTACAGTTTCTAACATATCTTGCATTTTTTTAGGTTAATTTACCTGAATTTGTTTACAGTTTCATTAAAAAAAAACTTTAAATATATCAAAAAACCCTTTAACTATTTATGGCAACGATAACTTATCACAGTTTTACTTATAAAATTAAAGTAGTAAACTAGTAAAAAATTAAAACAAATTAATACAAAATGAATCGATCGATACGGTCTCAGGAAAGTCCTACCATTTAAGTGCGTACGGAGAGAAATGCATATTTGGTTGCCTATCGACTAATATTCCCAAAGAAACAAATGACATCAACTTACTACCCGCGATAATTAATTATTGAAATACTGATTAAATTAAATATTAAAAAAATCTCTAATATCTCCAAATGTATGGGTAGGCACAGCCGACCCTGACCGACCGCCACTGGCTCACCGTATACTGAAGTGTCATGATACTATAACAAACAGTATCATGCAGAAGTGTTAATTATGACAAAAACGCGGATCAGCGTCGTGAGCACTCAGCGATGGATCGGTAAAAGGTGGGACCGCGTTATGCGCAGTGATAGTGTTAAACCAATCGTTCTGTATTCCTTAGATTTTGAGTTTTCTGTAATCTATAATAAAAGTATCTAGCTATCAACCTAACCAAAGATTGTTTTGTAGACTTACCTAAAAGTTATAAATCCGTACAAATATGTTTGACCAAAACGTCTCCCCACCCCCTTGAGTGGTGAGTTTATCTTACCTGTACCGATAAGGATTGACGGTATAATTTTTTAAATACATTGTGTAAGTATTGGTTTATATGTGATTCATTCTGGGACAAATGATCCACTAAAATTTTCTCATAGGTTTTTAGTCTATAAGTATGGGCAGTGAGTGCGAATTTTTTGTACAAATAAAAAAATAAGTATTTCTCATTGAAATACATTGTATCCTAATAACAAACATTTATGTAAAAACGCAACATATATTTTTTTAATTTATGTCAATAAAAGTTTAGGTATGTTGTTAACCTTGTACGCCGAACCTAGGGCAAGAAGACGAATGTAATCGACTGTATTACATAATGACTTATTATTATATATAAGTGGATTCAGCTTAAATGATTGGAAATGAATTCAGTACAGATTTAGTTAATAGAAGCGGCAGTTGTGTGTGCTTGATTAACTGTATAAAATTTTTTTTATAAAAATGACAAACTTACCACAAGATGTGTGTCAATTGGTCGAAAAGTCATTAAACCAATCGTTGGACAATTTAGATGTAACTATACATGTAGGAAATAAAAAAGGTGAAGGATATATTGGAGAAATAATATTTGCGTCTTTCAAAAATAAAAAAACATTGAAAGAGGATCATCTTGTCATTAAAAAGGTGTTTTCGAGTGATAAAGAAGAAACAAGAGCTTTTTTATCGCGTTCGTATCTCAATGAAATTAACTTTTATATAAACATCTGGCCAGCTTTCAAAATATTTCAAAAATCGTTTATTTCGACAAAGCTTTTAGACGTAGTACCTAAATGTTATGGAACGTCATCTTTGAGTGGTAGTGAAAAAGTTATTTTAGAAAACTTAAAGTTTAGCAATTACGATGTACATCCGAAAAAAGTTGTAGTTAGTGATGCATTGTACGAAGAAATTTTTAAATTGTATGGCCAATTCCACGCAATATCTTTTGCAATGAAACATTATCAGCCAAAGGAGTATGAAAAACTGACAGAGCCTTTGCACAATAACTGGCTGGGATTCTTGAACACGGACCTTTGTACGAGGGGCATCATTGATACATTTAAGGCCCTGGAAAAAATTCTAGAATTAAGAAACGAAGACGATTTGTTGAGTAAAATTCAGCCATATGTCAAAAATGGTGTCAAAATATATGAAGAAGGTGTAAAATACAAGGGCGCTTATTCGGTTATTATTCATGGAGATTGTTGGAGTAATAATCTGATGATAAAGTATAATGTAAGTTAACAGTTTTTACAACCAGTAAGTATTTTAGATTTTAGAATTTTCAAACACATTATCCTTTCGAATTGTGTTTTCTCGTCTTACCACACTCTGAGCTGGATTAGTCCTTTTTCTCCTTGTTTTAATTACAATCTTAAAGTATTTGGTTAAAAATTTGCAAAAATTTAGGTTTAAAGTATGAACGTTTTACTTCGAACACTTTAATTAATGGTATTTGAGGAGTTGTATATACTTTTTGATAATTTTTGAAATTAGTACATCTTTTTGCATAGAGGTTATATTATATTTATTTAGCAGGTATAGATTTTTAAGGAAATTGTAGCTGTTCTGACAAATTTTTCAGATCTGTTTGCCGTGGTAGATCAGTCCACTGGTTGTTCCATTCAATACATCTGCTTACAGGTCTTGACAACTTCTGAACATTTGTCTCCAAGCTGCTCTATCCAGTAGTTTTTGTACCCAGTTCATTATTTCTAGTGTTCTTAAATTTCTTGTCTGTCTGTCTTCCTTTTGGTTTTCCCCTTCTGGTGTCCACTCGGTTAACCTTCTTTGTGCTGCGGTTTTTTAATTTCCTGAGAATATATCCATACCACATAATCCTCTGTACTTTTATTATTCTCACAATGTTTTCCCTGTTCAGTATTTAATGTTTTTCAGAATTCATTAATAATTTTTTTAATTTGGTTGTTTTTCTTTTTCTAAATATTCTAATAATTTTTCTTTTGTAGATATTTAAAATTTCTTCTTATTTACCAGTAAGACTGATAGTTTTTGGTGCGTATGTTGATGTTCATCTTAATATTATTGTATATCTTCTCAGTTTAATGTTTTCATTTAATTTTTTATCTTTTAATATATTTTCATTTCCATAGAACGCTGTTTACGATTATATTATTCTCTGTCGTATTTATGTTCTTCCATTATGTGTAGTACTATTCCAAGGTATTTAAGTGCTTTTACTTCTTTAAGGTAATTCTTATGGAAATTTTTTGAGTTTGTTCTTCCTGTTACAATGACTATTATGCTATTTTTGTTGCTGTTCCCTTTTGGTGTAAGAAGTTCGTAATTGTTGACCTTTTCAGTCTATCTAAAGCCTGTTTGTAATATATAAATAAATGTTATATGTGTCTCTACCCCATAGTCGTACCATTTTTCATTTATTTGTTACATGTGGATAGCGTCAGTCGTAGATTTTGCTCTTTCGTATCCTATCTGATATCCTACCAGCCTGTTTTTTAGAATTGTAGATAATATTTTATAGGTGATTTTCAATAATATGATGGCTCGGTGGTTTTTTCACTTAAAAAGATCCTCTTGCTAGTTACTGGCAACATTGTCTTATTCGTCGGACATCTTTTCGTTCATCCATATTCGTAAGGTGAGATCTTATACAGCTCCATTTTTAGTAATTTTGAATTTAAATAAACTATAAATAAATAATTCTTGAATAAAATTATTACTGTATAACGTTGAAATGTTGTTTTTTTTTATTTAATTAGAAAATCGCATCGACCAAATGCCCATTAGCGAAAAATTAATGGATTACATTAGGTACAATTACTGCATTACAATTTGGTTTATTAAATATTGTGGTCCTTATTAATGTCTTTCAAGAAATTCAGAGTATTGTTAAAGTTACAGTCTGCACCTAGATCTTCTAGAAGTGTTCCTGGTATCTTGTTGTTATTTCGCTGTTGATTGTAGAGGGGACATTCACATAGTATGTGCATTATCGTTAGTGTCGTATTACACGTTTCACATCGCGGCGGTTCGCACTTTTTAATTAAATAATCATGCGTTAACCTATTATGTCCAAGTCTGAGGCCGTTACTATTATTTCTTGGCTTCTTGACGTAGGTAACACATTCCATGTCTCTGTGCTGGGTTTCACTTGTTTTAATTTTGAATTCGACACATTCCATTTATTTTTCCACGCACTTAAGTTTGATTTTTTTTATGTAAGCTTTTATATCCGTTGATACCGATGTGTTTACGATTTCGGAAACGTCACTCACTATCGCGTCTTTCGCACTATGGTCAGCAGTTTCGTTGCCTTTTATTCCTATATGGGATGGGATCCAGATAAAATTTATCTCATTATGATTGATATAAGCCTGAAGAAGGACCGTTTTTATTTTTATTAAAAGCGGGTTTTTTTGATACAGTTGTCCGATGCTTTGTATGGCACTAAGTGAATCTGTTCAGATAATATATTTGCAGTTTGTTGTCAGATTGATTAGTTCTATGGCGCGATAGAGAGCATACAGTTCAGCTGTATATAATAGTACTAATATTAGATAGTTTGAATTTAAGGACCTTCTCTGGAGTTACTACAGACGCTCCCTCACCTTCGGATGATTTTGAACCATCAGTGTATATCTGGGTATGATTTTTATAACGACTAAGGATTTTTCTAAAATGGGAAATAATTAAATCATGATTAGTGAAATTTTTGTCAAATGACGTAAGTTCAAAGTTATATGATGGTATTTTTTGAATCCAAGGTGGATTATGGTCATATGTGTATGGAAGACATTCAGGTATGACAATATCAAACAGTTGCAAATGGTCTTTTATTCTTTTATAAAAAGGTTTAACAGAACGGTGATTTGCATTGAGATTTGGGAAATTATCAGTAAAAGTATTTCTATAGACAGGATTTTTTGCATTATCCTTAATTTTTGTTGCATACGTTAGACTAAGGTAAGCTCTTTTATTATTTAACGACAATTCATTTGCTTGGCAAAGTAAACTTTCAATCGGTGTTGTACAAAAGGCTCCCAGACATATTCTGAGTGCTGTGTTGTGAATAGTGTCGAGCTTTTTAAGTACTGATTTCGATGCTGAGTCGAAAGCTATAGCCGCGTAGTCTAGTTGCGATCGTATAATAGTTCTGTATATAATTAACAATATACCCAATTGTACACCCAATTCTTGTGTGCTAGAATTTTTAGTAATATTAATCTTCTGTAACATTTACATGTTAGATTATTGATATGTTCTTTCCAATTCAATTTCTGTCAAAAGTAACTCCGAGCAATTTTAGCGAATCTTTTTGTTGTAGTGATTGGTTGTATAGATATAATGGGATTGGTGTACTGACTTTGTTTTTAGAAAATACCATATATTTAGTTTTAGTTATTAAATAGATAAATCCAGTTTCCTGTTACATTTTTTAAATATCTAACAAGAAACTCTGTGCAAGTTGTGAGAGGTTCTTTAAGTTTTTGCTTTGACCAAATTTTACGAGATCGTTAGCATATAAGTGGCCTTTAAGTGGAAGGTTTAAATTTTGTAGAACATTATTTATGAAAATTATAAATAGCGCAGGACTTATAACAGATCCCTGAGGAATTCAATTTTCTAATTCCACTTTTGAAGACAAGTTACCATTTACTCTAACTTGCATATACCTTTTATATAAGATTTTTTTATAAGTGAAAGGCAGTGTCTTTTAATTTCTAAATCGTACAGTAATCTGATGATACGGTGGCGCCAAGCTGTATCAAAGGCTCTTTCAATGTCGAAGAATATTCCAATACATTTTTGATTAAGAGAGAAGGCTTCATGTACACTGCTTTCTAGGTCTATAATATTGTCTACAGTTGATCTATTTTGTCGGAAATGTTTGATAAAGTATTCGAAATTTTTTGACAATTTTGTTGTTGTACTGGCTAAAAGTAAATAATAAATTCGAGTTTAATCGATTCCAATATTAAAAATACTTATTTATAAATATATTTATTAATTTATCTTGACAAACAAATATACGGATATACAGGGTGATTGATTACTGTGATATAACTCGGTAGGTCCACTATAATAATAGATAGCAATAAAAGGTAATGACCAAAAACTGTAGCCAACTGTGGGGTTTACATTACAAAATTGATTAGGGTTTCACAGGGTGTTTGATAAAATAGTGGCAGAACAAACTTTCTTTAAATGGAACACTCTATATTTTATTCCATATTTAAAATATTCTTTACTTCCTATCACAACAATATAAAGTTTTGTTATGTGATATAGGGCATTTATAAAGTTGTAACCAATTTTCTATGAAAATGGTAAGAAGTTCAATAACAATGATCCATTGCTGCCATATTTTGTTATTGATCGTCAAAATTTTTAAAAATAATTGATATTTCTAATTTTTTTTTATATCGAATACAGAATGTCCAAAGGCGAGTACATTCTTTTATCCGTTAAAAGTTCCGTTAACATACTTTAATTTTTATTTTAATGTTCCCTATATCTAAAGTTATTATTTTTTGAGATATTTTCATTTTTCAAAGAAATTATTAACCCTCTCAGGACTGCAACTGTTTGCCCTTGCAATGCCATGCAGGCGGCGGTTTTTAGCGTGTCTTATGGACGGATGGCACATATATCATCCAAAAACAAAATGTTCGGATACATTTCCGCGGTCAGATAAATAAAAATTACTCAGTTCTCGGGAAGAACCGCGTTAAGAATTTAATACTCGACGTTTCGGCACCCATTTTGGAGCCATTTTCAAGATGGATACGGTTTCGTGGTATCGTGTTCTGTATAAATAAAAGAATTGTCAAACGGCACTGAGGTCTCAATCTGCCTACTCCACAGTGTCGAGCGACTCCATTTTTTTAAATTTTTTGGTAGAAAAGTGCATTTGTTTTAAATTTTCTTTAGTATGGTATATCTCGAAGCATGAAACCACACACAAACCTACATCACATTCTTTACACATGTATCTCGATACCTTTGTCCGTTTCTTTTGTATGCGAACTCACAACATATCTTCTGGAGGCAGTTTTTGTCCTTTCGGTGACTGAAACAAATGAAGAAAACTGCTTTTCCTTTAATCTAGATGTCACCGCTGACATGGATGTTGGTTTTTTTCACTTGTTATTCATATCTGAAATTAAAAAAACTATATTGAATGTAAATAACGATTGAAAAACCAAAACTTACCTTTTAAAAATCTAATGTATAAGACTCAGTTGAAACTTGGCAAGCGGCATTGGCATAGTCTGGTTGGTCAAAAACAGCATGGGCATTTAGTACACAGATATCTACTGTGTAAAAAAATATTTTTTTATACCATTTTGTGATCTTCTTCATGCAATCAATGCTACCTATCATCATATCCGAGCGGTCGATTGACCACATTTGTTTATTGTACTCAATAACACAATATAGTTTCCTTGCTGATTCTTAAGTAGCAGGATCAATCTTGTCAAGAAGAACCATTTTATTTTCATGCATTGTTGTTATCATCATAACATCTCTTCTACCTTTTAATTTAAACACCAAGCAAATGTCAGAATTTCTCCAATATACATTTTTCAATTTTTTTTGCAAAGAAGGCATATTATTATGAAGTCTTTTAGATCTAACAGTCTTACACGAATTTGTTTTATGTTCATACAAATAACATGACAAGAATAGACCGCTATAAAAATTGTCAATAAATAGTGAGTGGCCTTGGTTTAGATATCGTTTCATAAGCAGGGCCACAATATTTCCAGTGGCACGCAAACCTTTGATAGATTATTTGGTAGAATACGTATTCTTCCCAATATAAACAATAAAATCCAGAACAAAATCAGTCTCGCAGTCACATATAATATAAAGTTTTATACCAAAATCGTGGCGTTTGGTTTTTATGTACTGTTTAAAAAGGTTTTTTTCCTTAAACAATATCATACTCTTATCAATAATGAGGTTTCCAGAGGGATAGAATTGTGACTTAAATCTTTCTTTTATTTGTGTCAAAACCTCCTTTATTTTATACAAGCAATCTCCAGCTTCTGCATGTTCATTGTTAGAGAAATGCAAATATTTTATAATTTGTAAATATCTGTTTCTTGACTTTTTTTGCTAAAAACTTATTTAAATAAAGATTTTTTTATTTTTATCATTTTTTTGCATAGCGTACCTGTGAGTTTGATAAATTATATATGTGGCTGTATCTTCGTTAAAAATTTACAAAAAATAATCTATTGTCTTTGGTTCTTCCGTTAAGTTTATCATATCCTGTACTCCGCTTTGAATATCATCAAATTTATGTAACTTGGGGACGAATTGATTTTTTTCCCACTTATATATACATTATATATATGTATATGTATATATATATATGTTTTGGATGGGTTGGAGTCAATAAAAGGGGCTATTGGTTAACTATTTATTATCTCAAGCTTTCAATAATTATCACTTTTGCTAATACAAACCATTTCCACAAAAGTCCTTTTGAATTTATTACTTTCACTACATAAAATTTTAATGTTATCAAAATCCGTAATATGGTCTTTACTGATTACATGCTCTGCCAAAGCACAAGATGGTTTTTTAATTCTGCAATCACTTTTGTGAGATAATAATTTAAACAAAAGATCAGAAATTCAAAATTTATGCAAAATTTATAATTATATTATTTCTTTATAATTTATATATGAAACTTGTGAAATATCACATTTTGATTTAATTTTCCATATATCTGTTACATTTTTTCAGACATCTATCAATGGTGAATAAATCTTCTTCTTTTTTGTTACTAAACAAAAAAGAATTTTTAAGCACAATTTTATTTTTGGCAATATAATTGTCAAAAATAAAAATTTTTAAGTTGGCATTTATGACATTATTTATAAATTCGATTGTTTTTGTTTTAAGAAAATAGTGTTCAGCAGTGTGTAATGTAGTTCAACTCTGTAAGATATTTTGTCTTTTTTAGCAGCTCTTGATAATAATTGTAAACACAATTGAAAGCTTGAGATAATAAATAGTTAACCAATAGCCCCTTTTATTGACTCCGACCCATCCAGTATGTTTAAATAAATGTTTAAATATAAATGTGACTGACTGATCGAGAATGCTCGATATTGTTGTAGTTTTTAATATACTAAAAACTTGCGACCTGTCGCACAGCACTGCTTTTAGCTGGTTTGATATAATATTTTCGTTGAACTGGCAACGTTGCCTTAGAAATTAGAATGACACATGTGAACAGCTCAACTTACACAACTTGAAAAACACGATTTTCGGTTATAAGAGTTGTACCAGTTTTTTATGACGCGAACGGTACATGCGGTTTGTCAAAAATTATGAATTTCAAAAATATTTAAAAGAGTTTAGATGTGTCCTAAGCTATTTTATTTTTTTTTTAATTGCTGTTTCAAGAAATTAGATAAGCAGGTTCACATCAATTATCAGGTTATGTAGTACTTAGTTATATTTATTTTAAATTACTTGTATGGGAGTGACTAACTAACGAAAGGAGGAAGACTTATTCCAATTCTTGCTTTAATTTTATTTTGTTTATAAAATATAATAATAGTTTTTGTTTATAATAATGGTTAATTATGTAAATAAATAACCAGATAATTATTAACTATACAAATTAAATTATTACTTGTTTTTTGCAATCTTACTGTTTATCCTTGCCTTTTTTAGAGCTTAAAGAAAATAGAAGATATAAAGTTTATAGATTACCAAATGTGTATGTCAGCCTGTCCAGTGTATGATCTATCCTACAGTTTTTATTCCGGAGCAAGCAAAGAATCATTAAACAACTGGGAAAAGTATTTAAAAATATACCATAACTCATTGGAGAAATCCTTAAAGGAGTATAACCTGAAAGTTGATGATATATTTCCATACACAGAGTTAGTAAAGGAGTGGAAAAACAATGTACAATTTGGATTTATTATGAGTCTAATGATATGGGGTGCTAAGTTCGTTCAAGAGGATGATATCCGCGATTTGGATGTAACCGAAGGTGATGTAGATTTACGACATCTTAGTGAAGCAGAAGGCTATCAACAGGCTGTATTTAATTTAGTTAAACATTTTGATAAAAACGGATTTTTGGTTTCTTCTTAGTAGCTTTTTTTTAACAGTTTTTATATAAAAATAATTGTATACCATAATCCTATGTGATATTTTTAAACTAAATGTAAAATTGTATATAATTAAAAAATATGGAAGAATATTGTTTTTTTTTTCTAATAATAACCGGCAATCTACGATATTTTTTGCAATTAAATACGATGTTAATGGGGAATACGAGGTTATAAAACAGGTGAAATATTGTAAAAAAAATATAAATTTTTTTATTGTTTATTTAAAAAAAAATTGGTTGATTCATATTTAAATCACTTCGCAATTGCAATACATACTACGAAAAATTAATTATTGTGGAATTCTGAAAAGCAGTTGTCCTTGTTAAAATATAATGCTGTCTAGCACTTTTTACACACAGCGTAAATGTAGGCATGGCGGTGGGGCAACCAAGTTAATTGTTGTGTTATTCCATTTGGGAAAATGGTTTTATTTGTCCACACTAATATCCAATGAAGACGGAGATGAGGTGTTAGGCTTTATTTTATTAATTTTAATTACTTTCTGTATATCCTTTCGCTGTTCCGGAAGTATATTGACACAACTGTAATATTTTGAAAAATGACTTTATTGTATTAGAGGAATCAAAACTGCATTTTCTATATATTGGTAAATGCTCATAATTGTACTTACAAAATCCTCTGTATTGCCGAAATTAGTAAGGATTTACAAATATTAGGATTTACAAATATAGATCTTATCAACTTGAAAAAAGAACTCAAGAACAAGAAGATTTAGTATTATTGTTAAAACTAAAAAATACTAGGTAATTCAATTTTGCAACATGTACCGCCATCTATCACTAAAATATTAAATTATATTAAAACATCAACAAAAAATACAAATTCTAGAAAAAGTGAATATAAAATAAACGAGCAGAAAATTGTCTTGGCTAACGAACCTGAAAAAAAAACCTGAACAAAATATTGGTTCAAATACAAAACCGATAGGAGTTCCGAAAGGAATTCCCCAACACAAAATAAAATAAATAAATACAACAAACCGATTTTCGGTAGCAAAATTTCTTCTAATTTTAATACACTCCCTTGGCGGGGGATCTGCACGTTTCACGTGTCGCGTCGGTTGCGATATGAGTTCAAATGATTTGAAGAATTTGTTAAAAGAAACTGCGCCTGAAATATGTTTTGATTGTGAGGAATGGAATAGAACTGATAAGCAAGCATCTTATAAAGTGTCCTTTCCTTTAGAAAGTCTAGACAATGTATACAACACATCTATATGGCCCAGTGGATCCGTTGTAAGAAGATTCAAATTCATTAAAAATTTTCGGGAAAGAACGCAGTCAGCAGACAATTCATAACTTTGACTACAGCTACAGATGTGCCTACAGCAGAGACACGGGAAGAAAACTCCTTTGTAATCAAACATATCGGGACTTTACAAAACCGTAGTAAAAATGTAGCAGTCCGCACAAATGGAAACAATCTAGATCGAGACGTAGGAATTTTAGAAATTGCTGAAAAACTAATTCATATTTTGAATAGCGAAAGCCTGGTGAGTATGTTCCACGTTAATGTTCAATGTTTAGCAAATAAAGTACAAATGATAGAGTTATTTTTGTTGGAATTTACCTTCGATGTTGTTTGTTTCTCAGAGCACTGGTAGAGTGAAGCAAATCTCCGATACATAAACATCGATGGGTATTTACTTGCTAGTAGTTTCTGTAGGAAAAATAAAAAGAACGGTGGTACTGTAATATATGTTAAAAATACTTTAAAATTCGAAGCTATTAACTGTGATAATCATAAATGTGTTGCTTGTGTGAGTCCATTTCAAAAGGTAAAAGAAATAATAAATTAGACTTACAATCAATTTAATTTAACTAATCAGACGACCGGTTTCGCTTTCTACAATATGCAAAGCATCTTCAGGTCACGATACAAAGCTAAATAAATGCTGAAAATAATAAACCAATATTAGGGTGTTGTCTAATAAAGATAAAATAAAGATAGATGATATAAATTACAGTAATTATGCCAATATTACATGTCTTTATTTTTTCAAAATGAATAAGATGTTTAAGCAGACAAGGTAAGACCCACAAATTGGTAAAATAGTCTATTAAACTGTAATGAATTAATAAATAAACAAATAAATAAAACATTACTTACATGCCGGTACTCTATTAATTGATGGTTGAAAGAACATGGTTCAAACTATCTTGTATTGTTGATTGGAGAACTCAAGTCAACTATTGTAATTGTTTAACAGTAAACAGGGAAGTTCTTGAGGAGACAGATTTTATCCAATGAAGTAGAGATAGGTGAAATGTAATTGTTTGTTTGATGAAAGTAATGTTCTATACCATTAAGTTCTTTAAAAGTTATTTATATTTATTTTGGAGATATATTTATGAAATGTGTGTTATTTATTGAGATTTTTATTTTTGTTTTGGAAGGTGACAGTTGTAAGACAATGAATAAGAATAGATGTACAAATTGTGTGGGTGTGCAATTAGATTAGCTTGTAATTATCAAATTTCTTTGATAGAGTTATCTTGTAATATGTGGCAAATGGATGTAAAGTTCACTATATAAAGTTAAAAATTAAAATTGAGACACTTTAAGACATCTCTTACTTGGAGACAATGAAGACAATGTAGTTCTTCCAAATCCTCCCCCTTTTTAAATTTAATGTCTGTTTCGTCCCCCCGTTTTTTAAGTGTTTTTAAGTGTTTTCTGTGTGTCTTAAAGTGTCTCAATTTTAATTTTTAACTTTATATAGTGAACTTTACATCCATTTGCCACATATTACAAGATAACTCTATCAAAGAAATTTGATAATTACAAGCTAATCTAATTGCACACCCACACAATTTGTACATCTATTCTTATTCATTGTCTTACAACTGTCACCTTCCAAAACAAAAATAAAAATCTCAATAAATAACACACATTTCATAAATATATCTCCAAAATAAATATAAATAAATTTTAAAGAACTTAATGGTATAGAACATTACTTTCATCAAAGCAACAATTACATTTGACCTATCTCTACTTCATTGGATAAAATCTGTCTTCTCAAGAACTTTCCTGTTTACTGTTAAACAATTACAATAGTTGACTTGAGTTCTCCAATCAACAATACAAGATAGTTTGAACCATGTTCTTTCAACCATCAATTAATAGAGTACCGGAATATAAGTAATGTTTTATTTATTTGTTTATTTATTAATTCATTACAGTTTAATAGACTATTTTACCAATTTGTGGGTCTTACCTTGTCTGCTTAAACATCTTATTCATTTTGAAAAACCAAAGACATGTAATATTGGCATAATTACTGTAATTTATATAATTTATATCATCTATCTTTATTTTATCTTTATTAGACAACACCCTAATATGGGTTTATTATTTTCAGCATTTATTTAGCTTTGTATCGTGACCTGAAGATGCTTTGCATATTGTAGAAAGCGAAACCGGTCGTCTGATTAGTTAAATTAAATTGATTGTCAGTAAGTCTAATTTATTATTTCTTTTACCTTGTTAACTGTGATAAATTTAATAAAGAACAAACAACTGAATTTTGTGGAATTGTTCTACAAGATATTAACACGGTTGTATTGGCAGTGTATCTCTCTCTCTTGTCGTTTCCTCATTGCTGAGGATCGTGATTTCCTACAATGATTTCCTGTCAATTCTCTCCATCTCTTGCGATTTTGGGCTGCTCTCATGGACTCGGAAAACGTCTCTCCAGTGGCTTTCTGTACTTGATCTGACCATCGGATAGGTGAGCGTCCTCTGCCTCTTCGTCCTTCTACGTTTCCGCACACAATTAGTCTTTCTAGTGTATAGATTGAGTAAATGTAACGATTTTAAATCTTTTTTTTTTACAAATTTCGAAAATTTATTAGGTTCCATTATAAGGCCAAATTTAAAAGTAATAGTTTTGGGAGATTTTAATATTAATTTTATTGCAAAAACGGCAAATACTAGTGAGCTGACTTCTATAATATCATCATTTGGAATAAAACAAACAATTCATGACTATACTAGAATTACTGATACACTGCCACTTGTATAGACAATATTATGACAAATGTTGAAGAAGATCAGTTTTGAGCAAATGTTCTTGAACCTCGTTTCTCTGATTATCGTGGCCAGTATATCAGTATAAGCTTAACATCAGTTCAGAAAAAGTCAAGTGTTTGTACTAAAGCCTTTACGCAGAAGGGTATCTTAAAAATGCGGAACTTTTTATCCGTGTTAGACTGGAACATTTTTAACTATAATCTTGATGTAAATTACCTAGCAAAATTTCTAATAGATAATTATAATCTTGCAGTATCGCAATATTTTCCACTAAAAAACTGGTTATCAAAGACAAAAGATGACCGGTAAACTGGACTGGTCATAAAAGATATGAGAAATCATTTGCAAACATATAAAATACGTGCTGATTCTACTAAAAACCCATAACATTACAGCGAACATAAAAGATATAAAAGTCATTACAATGCTGAGTTGAAAAGAACGAAAAAGCTGACATATGATCAATTGATATTAACTTCAAAGAGTAGATCCAAGACGTGTTGAAAGGTAATTGACTATGAGCGAAATAAAACAAATGGTTTACATAAGTCAACAACCAACATATCTTGTGACTCTTTCAATAACTTTTTTGTTGAAATTGCCGAGAATATTATAAAATCCCTTCCAAATACACCAGACGACATAATTTTGAACTATCAAAAATTTCCAGCTCCATTGAATTCATTTTTTCTATCTCCAACCAATCAACAAGAAGTATCCACAGTTATAAAAACATTAAAAAATTCAAATTGTTTGGATACAAATGAACTAAACGTATTTTTTATCAAAAGCACCAGTGAAATAATTACTAAACCTTTAACACATCTCATTAATAGTATTTTTTCAATCGGAATATTCCCAACTTCATTTAAAAACTTCAAGATTGTTCCTATTTTTAAAAAGGGCGATCATGACCTTGTAGACAATTATAGACCAATTTCCATCGTTTCGACATTCAGTAAAATGATCGAAAAATTTTTGAAAGAGTGTCTTATATCTTACTTCGAAACAAATAACTTACTAGTTCACAATATGGGTTTAGAAAGGATCGTTCCACAACACATACACTTTTAGATGTAATGAGTGCCATAGTTGATGGCCTTGAGATGGCCGAAGTTTCTTAGTTTTGTTGTGTTAAATGTAGACGATGATGTTGATGGTTTATTAGATATTTCCTCTGAAATTGATCCTTGCTCCAGTCTAACAACATTAGCTTCTACTGTCTCTAAAACTTTATGTGTATTATTTTCTGCGACAGAAGACATCACTTCATCGTCACTATTATCTAGCACATCTTTACTAATTTCATGGTTATTTTCACTCTCATAAAATGTACTATGTTTTCAATGTAATCAAATAATTCATCTTTATGAGACATTATATGTATATTGTTTTCTACGACAGAAGAAATGACGTCATCGTTACTATTATCTGGCACATCTTCATCAATTTTATGTTCATCTTTACTCTCATAAAATGTGATATGTTTTCAATATAATCAAATAATTCATTTTCATCAGACATGATATGTATATTGTTTTGTGCGACAGAAGAAACCACTTCATCGTCACTATTATCTAGCACATCTTCATTAATTTCATGTTCATTTTCACTCTCATAAAATATGATGGCCTCTAAATCCACGTATTCTGATCCTTTTTTTATCTGTAAATGACATCTAAAAATAAAAAAAAAATGTCACCAGAATATAAAAAACATCAAATTTGTTCAATAATATATATGTTTTCTCAAATTTAAATCATCGTCATTCTAGCCATTAATATCTTGAAAGATGTGTTGTGGTTCATCATTGAGCGTTAACAGCATATAATTATATGTTTAAATATTACTTTCAATATTAATTTTATCTGACAAAATAATTAGTAAGTACACTTAAATATGATTGAAAAAGAAAATTCACCTTACCTTGGTTTAAACTGAGGCAATTATTTGATCTCGTAACAGGAAAAAATGTTCAGAAGACTCACACTCAAAATGAACTGTCAATTTCGTCGATAAAACAGATTGAAAAGAACAATGTTTTTTTGTCAAATAAAACTGGTGCCGATTTTTAGAAAAGTATTAGGAACGAAATTCTTAGATGTATTCGTAATTTTATTAGTGGGTAAGTTTTTCTTTTCGTGCTCCACTTATATTATCGAGTTTCTCATCCAAACCATCAGCGCTTACTTAGTAAATTAATTTTAATAAAAATAATTAGAAGACAAGCAACGCATGTTCCGATTAGATATAAATTTTTATTTAATGTCAGTTAAATAATTATAATTTTTTATATCTATTTTTTATGATGAAATTACCAATTGTTCAATAATTATTAATGTAACAAATTAATCATTTGTATCTCTTTTATACGATATCAGCCAAAACAAACAGTATAACAATTTAAAATTTTTAGAGCAAAAACATTGTTTTTGCAGGCTATAGTTTTTGCAATGGAGTATTATTTACAGTCACATGGATTTTAATGAATTAACGGAAAAAAATTAAAAGTAGTAGAAAAAAATATCAGTTATACCTTAGCGAAAGCTCAAAAAAAAAGACAAAATACAATAATATAGTTACAAAAAATGCAATGATTTGCTTACGTAGGAATCATAAATATGACTGCCATCACTGCATATACAGGGTGGTCCTAAAGTAATTGTACAAACAGAAACCATAGATTCTGCACTTTAAAATATTACGATTTAAGCCAACTTGCTTTAATAAAATGTTGATATTAAGAATGATACAGGGTGTTAAAGTGGAAATTTAAAATTCTATTTTTCGCTATAACTTTTACGTTTGTAAATATTTTTGGACAAAAATTTATAATTGGACGCTCTTAAGTAGGATAAATTATAATTTTATACATAAATTAATGTAACTGATAGATGGCGCCACATATGCCACAGGTGTGGCATAGATTTGCGCCTAACTTTTTTGCTCTTAAAGTTACCTCTATTTGTGTTAAAAAATATTAAACATACATTATTTTTACGAAGAAAAGGTATACTTGTTAGTAACCTCAAAATTTAACCGTTTTCGAGATAATCGCATTTTATAAGTCAGCTGCCTCATAATTCTTAGTTGTGATATTTGTGCGGTAAAGCACTCAATACCTGTAGATAAAAATAATTCATAGTTTATTCTTATTAAAACAACTCAAAGATGATAACGTAACATTACAAAATTTTTGTTATGGCTGCTAAATGTCTTATTGGAGAAAATATTCTTCATCTTCTTCTTTAGGTGCCGTGTCCGTATTCAGACGTTGGCCGTCATTATGTATACAATTTCCCTTTTCTATCGCTTCTTCAATTTCTATACCTACTGGCGTTGTATTACTTTTTCCCTATTGTAAAATGCTGAAAAACCAAAATATATGGTTTATGTAAGATGGTACACCACCACATTCTAGAGAGAAGGCGTTGAGAACATAGTTAAATATACCCTTTCTGAACGTTGGATTGGACGTGGCAGTCATATTCCTTGGCAATGTGGTGAGATATTGATATAATTATTTAATTTATAAAAAAACCCAAAATAATACTTATTATTCATTACGTAAATTGTTGTTTACCCATTTTTATTAGGACAAATGGAAACTAAAGCACAGGTATGAAATAACACACGTGTCTTGTTTCATAATACTTTTGCTACAAATCTAACCTTAAAGACTCAGCATTTTTACAAAAACATCATCGTTGGCCTAATAACCGATATTGTTATAACTATAGTAAACACACAGGCAATTTAGTTCAGCATAATATTAGTTCGTTAGTTCATAATATTATCATCATTATCATAATATTCCATTTGTTCGATATGTAATTATAGTTACTCGTAAGCTTATATGCGTGTATATAAGTAACCAATGAATGAGATACATCACAGTTTAATACATTATTTAACCTTTGCGACATAATATACTATAAGATTTGGATATAGATTCGTCCATTATACATTATTGCCACCACGTAGCCCAGAATTTAATCCGCTTGATTTTGGTGTATGGGGCGTATTAAAACAACGTGTCTATAAGAATCCCATAAACATTCGCAACCAAATATGGGAAGAAATAAATACTGAAACAGTTTTTTTATAACCAATGATGCTATTTAATATGAGATGATTTTTATGGAATATATTGACAAATGAATTAATGAAAATGGTAGACATATCGAACACTTACTTTAACAAAAAGTTTAGTAATTTAGTTTAACTATTTCTTAATTTGGTTTGTAAACAAAATGTTTTGATTATGACTTTAATTTAACATAAAATATAAAATGTTTGATGTAAAATCCTATTATTCTGTTTTTTGTCAAATCCTATTATTAATTATCCTGCTGTTATATTTATTTTATTTAATATTTCGTTAACTATTAACTTTAGTTAATGGTATTTTATACCAAAATTTAGATTTATTAATGTTTTTGTCTATTTTTCCTTCGTTGCCTGGGGTAATTGCCTTAAATCAGAAATATGCAACTGATTTGTAAAATGCGATTATCTCGAAAACTATTGAGTTTAAAAGTTATTAACAGGTATACCTTTTTTTTGTAGAAATAATGTATCTTTAATATTTTGTATCACAAATACAGGTAACTCAAAGAGCAAAAAAGTTAAGTGCAAATGTATGCCACATATGTGGCATATGTGGCGCCCTCTATCCGCTACATCAAAGTGTGCATTAAATTATAATTTCTCATATTTAAAAGTACCCAGTTGTAAATTTTTATGCATAAATGTTTACAAACATGAAAGTTATAGCCAATAATAAAATTTTTAATTTGCACTTTAACACCCTGTATCTTTCTTAATATCAACATTTTATTAAAGCAATTTAGCTTAAATCGTAATATTTTAAAGTGTAGAATCTACTGTTTCTTTTTGTACAATTACTTAAGGACCACCCTGTATATGTTAAGAGTATTGCTCTAGAAAATAACTTAAGATTAATACAACTCAGTATGCAAGACACGCAAATAAGACGTAAACACATCCGGATATTTTAAGGATTAAAACAACAGGATCATTGAATAAATCTACAGATAATATACCTGTAAAACAAGATTTCAGTATAAGTTAACACAAAACAGATTGGCTCAAATCATAAAACGTGTCCTTACGAATTACACTATTGTTTTATAGGTTATACTGTGAAACTGCTTAAATCTAAAAATAATACAAACACAATAACACAAATCATATTTGAACAAATATCGATGCAAACCAGACCGGAACAATTCTGCAGTACCTTAAAAAGGTATATCGTGAAAAATATCTGAAAATGGGATAAGAAACTTTGTACATTCTGCTTTTCAATTTCTTCTTCTTAAAGTGCCCTCTCCTCAATGGAGGTTGGCTACTACAATTTTAAAATCTTCTCTATCTTCAGCTGTTCTTATTAGCTGTTCGAAATTTAGCCCTGTCCATTGTCGGATGTTTCTGAGCCACGATAGTCTTTTCCTTCCTAGGCCTCTCTTTCCCTCGATTTTTCCTTTCACTATAAGTTGGGCATATTGGTACTTATTATTTCTCAGTATGTGGCCTAGGTATGATGTTTTTCTAACTTTTACTGTGTTAAAAAGTTCTCTTTCCTTGCCTATTCTATGCAGCACTTCTTCGTTTGAGGTATGCGATGTCCATGAAATTTTGAGCATTCTCCGGTAGATCCACATTTCAAAGGCCTCCAATTTATTTACAGTTGATGTTTTTAGGGTCCACGTTTCAACTGCATATAGAAGAGTCGACCAGACGTAGCATTTTGATAAACGTAGTCGAATTTCGAGTTTTATTCGAGAATCACAAAGCAGAACTTAGCAGAGCAAAGCAGAAATTAGAACTGCAAAAATATGAAACGTAATTACAATCACTCAATAATGCCCATTCAGATATCGTCTTTCTCTCCAGAAGAGAAAAAACTGATTTCAAACCACCAATTTGGCTTCAGAAATAAACAATCTACTATTAATCAAGTACATAGAATTACTAAGATAATTCAGAAATCGTTAGAGGAAAAGAAAGTCTGCTGTACAATATTTTTAGACGTAGCTAAGGCATTCGATAAAGCTTGGCATGAAGGTTTACTGTATAAACTGAAATCCTTTATGCCTAGACAATATTGAGAAATTCCACAGTCATACATATCTGATAGATACTTCAGAATCAAACAAGAAGACGTTTAAACAGATTTAAAAGAAATTAAAGCAGGAGTCCCTCAAGGAAGTGTATTAGGTCCGGCCATCTACCTGTTATACACATGCGACATATCTGAACTAGAAAATGATGCTATAGCCACCTTTGCAGCTGATAATTCTATTCTAGCAGTAGGTGATACCAGTGAAGAAGCAGCAGAAAAGTTACAGTTATTAATAGATAAAATCCACAAGTGAACAAAAAAAAATGGAAAATCAAACTAAACGACTCTAAATCAATTCATGTTAAGTTTACAAACAAAAAAATCCAAAACATTCCAATTAGAATAAATGATGCCCAAATACCGCGCGCATCTACTGCAAAATACTTGGGTATCACACTTCATGCAAAGCTTCGCTGGAAAGCCCATATTAAAAAGAAAAGGGAGGAACTAGGCATCCGTTACAAGAAAATGTATTGGCTGATGGGAAGAAATTCAGTTTTGTCCACACATAATAAACAACTGATATACAAGCAAATACTGAGACCAGTATGGATGTATGGTTGCCAACTCTGGGGCTGTGCTAATAAAAGTAATATCCAGATTATCCAAAGATTCCAGAATAAATTACTAAGGAACATCGTTGATGCTCCTTGGTACATCAGAAACGTCGACCTCCACAAGGACCTTGAGATGGAATATGTAAATAAAATTATCAAGAAGATGGCAGGTAGTCACGAACAACGGCTCTATAAACACGTAAACATCAAGGCCATCCTGCTCCTCGATAATACTGGGTTAGAAAGAAGACTCAAACATACAAAACCATTTGAGTTAGTGTAATTAGTGTAAAAGCAGAGCATAGTGCTGTGTTGGGAATTTGCATGTTAGGTATTAGTGCATAGCTGTTAGATAAAATAAGAGGACGCTATAGGGTAAGCTCTTATAATGCATCCTTTAGTAAATTAAGACAGATAAAAATTGATAATTGGTCAGCGTTGACCAGATTCCAATGGTATAAACACCGTAGGTGTTTAATATAAGAAAAAAAAAGATATCGTCTTTGTAAAATAGAAACAGTGAACAGAGCAACATGCAGATTCTACTAAGGACATATATTTAAAAAGTCTTTTTTAAACATAATCAGGTAACAAAAGTAACTTTGAAACGAATCATATGCCTTTTTATAAGTCTAAACCTTGAAAGAAGTTTAAGATGGAAAGACCTTCAAGGTCTATCCCCATCATGATTCTGGCTTTATAACTCTGCGTGGGTCCTAGTTTCCTCAAGAATTTCTCTCCAGTTGTCCCTATTCATCGGGTCCTCGGCCAAGCACGTGTTTCGATATTTCTCATGTCTTCATCGATGTTAACAAGGTAGCTTGGTCTCTGTTTTCCTCTTCTTCTCTGAACATTGGTTCTATCAAGGAATTTGTTGTATCAGTAATACATGCCCTATCCACCTCAGATTTCCTATTTTAATATATGTTATTATGGTTTCTGGTATATTCTATAAAGTTCGAAGTTATGTCGTCTTCTCCACACTTCATTGTCAGTCAACACTCCATAGATTCGCGTTAGTACTTTTCCTTGAAGACATCCTAATATATCATATCATCCTAATATAACATAGCAAGTTTTAAAAGGCACAGTGGTAAAAATTTAAATTCGGTTTCGCCAGGTAGAAATCGTTTGATTTCTCTTTTTGTTTTTAGATGGCGTAGTTACGTCCGTATATAGTTATTTTGATAACTATTGTCTCGGACGAAAAAGATTTTTGTTTTGGTTCAGAGCAGTGGCTATACTGCTCTGAGGAGACCTAAAGAGGTCGAAATACGTATAAGCGGTTTGTTGCTGCCCTGTATTGAAACAAAAATGTATTACCATCATTATGTTTTATTACTTTACTCCGTTTGGAGTACCAGAAACTGAATTCACTACGAATTTTGACCATGATTAACGGCATGTGGAATGCAATTTTAGATTCCCTGGCCCAGTAATTTATCAAGCTGTTTGCTTTGCAAGTTTTAGAAGACACAGTGGTAAAAATTTAAATTCGGTTTCGCCAGGTAGAAATCGTTTGATTTCTCTTTTTGTTTACATCCTAATATGTTTTCGTTACTTTTTGTTAACGTCTAGGTCCCTAAACGACGGTTAATCGTTGATTTCTATGATAATTTGCCGTAGGATTTTTAGTTGCGTGCTTATTTTCATGAACTGTGTTTTGTTTTATGTACTTTGATACTTATTTTAAAAGGTTCAGACAGTTCCCCATGGATTCGTACTCTGCATTTACCATTTTCAGAAGTTAATTTTGTTCAATTTACCAACTGATGTGGTACTTCTAGTCTTTCATTGCTTTAAACATTTCTTTTCTATTTAGAGTCGTAGGCTGCTTTGTAGTAGATTTTATTTTAGTGTTTTTTTTCTAAAATTTTTCTCTAGGTTGTAATCTGATGAATTGCCGATTTACTACCTCTGAAACCAAACTGGAATTGTTCTACTATTCACTTTGTATATTGGTTCATATAATGGCATATTGCTATGCAAAATATATTATAAGTGATACTGTGGTAAGAGCATTCAAAGATATCCGCTTTCTTGTGTATGGCGCAAAGTATTGCAATATTCCAATTACTGGGGAGGGATTTCTGTATCCATGTTTCTTTTATGAGCTGCGGTAGTGATATTTTCTAAATGCATCTTTAACTTCAAGAATCGTTGGTGGTTTCTCTTCCTTCTCATTATTATTCCGCTTATTCATTTCTTTTGTCTTTTAAGTTTTATTTTTTCCCTCAATATGTTTAAAGCCTAATCAGGTAACGAAACATATGCTTTCTTAGAAGTCTAAAACTTAAAAGAAGTCTGATGTGGAAAGACGTTCAAGGTCTATACTTACATAAACTTGCAATAATATATTGTTTTTTGGACTTATTCTGGGATTATTTCTCCTTGATTTTTTAGCTAAAATTATGACAGAGGTGACGAAATGTCTGTTGCGATAATGAAATACAATGGTATCTTACTGATTAGAATTTGTCATTGAGTTAGCGATTAGTCATAAGTCATCTATTAAACTTATTTAGGGAGACAATCCCGCCCATTGCAACATCATATTTCTGGTCACTGCAGCAGCATGTAAGAAAAGGTCAGTAAGAAATAAAATATTTTTAGACTAGCAAGCCCGTAAAACCATGTATTACAAAATATCGGCCATGAAACGACTCCTTGATAAGACGTGATATTGTTTAACTTTTCTTGTAAAACTTGTTACATTTTTCCTTTCGCGAAATTAGCAATTTTGTAGTAAATAAATTTGTGGAGCGACAAATCACAGTCTAATATTCTACAAAATTGCTTCAATTATTGATAAAAATAAATAACAGATTAAAATCTCGTCATTTAATCTCCAACTATTGCCTAAATTTGCCTACTTATTTTTACGTCCTTGTGATGAAATTGTAAGGACCTGTGAAATTTACAAAAATGTACACAACTTATATATTTGATGCTGTTTGTATTGACTAATGCTGTATGTTAATTATGTATTCTACACAGAATTAAGATGAAATAAAGAAATCATTTTCATTGAAATGTCTCACGAGGTTTAAAATAGCTTGAACATAATTTTGATTTGAGTAACACGTTTCCAGATCCATATATGCATCTACACCTGTAACTGCCAAGTTTGCCACATCACCTAGATCAAGATATTTACTACCCCAAATTATAATACTCATGATAAAACCAAACTGGATATTGTCCTTCCATTCCTTTTTGAGTGTCTCATAAGGATAAATGTTCTCTACTTCAAGATCATAATCTCTTAGGGATTTTGATAGACTATTATAATATATTTTTAAAAAATGCTCCCAATTATTTAAGGTCTCCTTGTCTGCTCCAGAATAAAATGCGTATGTCAGGTCGTATACTGGAGTTCCTAATGCAGCCATTTGAAAGTCAATTAACTTAATATCGTCCACTTCTTTTAATTCCTAAAAATAACGAAGAAAACAACATTAATAATGAAATCTTAAATGTACTCAAATGTTACAAAATTGTTGACAATTCTAATATTCAATTTTATTCAATATTCTTAGAAATATTCAATATTCTTATAAATGGAGTATTTTTTATTATACCTATTAGAAAGACAATTTTATTTAAAATTCTGAGAAACAGAGTATTTTTTATTACTAAGCGTCCTTCGGCTAAGTACTTTAATTGTCGATCTCTTTTAATTATTTTCTAGTACATCTCGCATTTACTACAAGTAAATTTTAAGATCAATGTTAGCTGTGTTACTAAGTTAGGAATTAAACTAGCGGACAAACTCGACATCGAGTTTTTTAAATGAAATTTTTATTTTGCGAGAAAAATATACAATATATACAATGACCGGAAGTAAAAATATTTTTATCAATAACTCAAAAACTATAAATGATAATTTCGTGAACTTACATTTTTGAACTCTACGTTGAATTCTCTATTGATTTGACTAATAAAAACGAAACCGGAAGTCGACCTCAAAACCGGAATGTAATTTTTAGTTCATCAAATGTCGACATGGATATCATTTAGCAGTTAATTTTGCATGCTGATCACGAATCCGGTGTCAGATTTGCTCTATCTTGACGTTTTATGCGCGTTTTGGGTCACTTCCGGTGTCGGATTGCAACCGGAAGTACATATTTAGATTTGTCTCGACGAGACGTTGTCTGTGACGAGACCTTTCGATTCATATATACATTGTGGGGTCTAAAACTTAAAGTAAATTTTAACTTCCGGTCATCTCAAAACCGGAAGTGAATTTTTGTACCAAAAGTATATCTTGACAATCTCATACGTAATACTAATAATATTCCGAAAAAATATTTTAATTATCTAATATGGTTTTTGAGTAAAGTGGTGGACAAGAAAAGGGCTTAGCATTTTAGTATGTAAGATTTTCTTCGTAATAATAAAATGTTTGTACTATAATCCAGTGTTTCTGTATCAACCTGTTTTTGGTTTATTATCGTAAAATATAGAGCTTTCGAAAAAAGACCTAATCAAAATAGTCTGCCACCTTTAGCCACCTTCACAGACTAATATTTACTTAGACTAACTTATTGTTTACCATTTTTTTTTATAAAAATTTGAATAAAATCTGCTTATACACAGTTTTTATATTAGGCTATTGATTATTTTGTTAAAAAAATAGGTCTAAAGGGAACTACAACGTTAAAAGTATTTTATTCTTTCATATAATAATATGGGGTCCATACAGCACATACTGTCCATATGGGACAGTAAAAGTTCGATAGCTTTTGATCAGAGATTGACAAAAATAAAAATGAGTTGTAAAGATCAAGAGTGCAGCTTTCGTACAAATTTTTTACATTTTGCCGTAAAAAGGAAAAATCGTTAATGGTAGAAAACTTTGTAGAACCGTATTCTGCTTAAACTTAGCCCTAGGACCACAGGAGAACGTTCGGTAATAAAGTTTGGCAGCGAAAGTGTTAAGTGTTTTTAATTACTATTTTTTTCGATTAATCTTTACTAAAATTGAAATTCATCTATTTACTATTCGTTTCTTAATTGGAACTAAACAATGAGCATGTTTAAAAATATATTTAAAACTAAATATGATTACTATAAAGAAGATCTTGGATTAGCCATGTGCTCTTCAGTATCTCCATTATTAGGAAATGTTTTCATGAAGTAATTAATGAGAGAGAAACTCTTTTTTTCATATCACTTATTATCGTCAGATCAATACCAGTATACATACAGCTCTTCAACCAATGAAGAAATTGTAGTTGAATTGAATGTATATGAAGGAAAACCAAGACTAAGCTCTTCCGAGCAGCTTCAAAATTTAGTCTTAAGTGATATGTCTGCAAGAACTTATAAAAATAAATCAAATTGACTCCAAATTTGATTGAAACTGTTTTCAGAATCTGATACAAAACGAAAAAAGTAAGTTTACTTTAGGTGCTTGTGTCTAGATATACTTGTATTAAAGAGAATGAAACATTTATAGTTTTACAACCTTTCATTACCACAGCCAAAATAACGATATCGAACATTCATATCTACTAGATATAAATCCAGGGTTGCATAGGATAAGGCTCAATACACTAAAACATTTTCAACTCGAGACCTACGACTTCATGGAAGAATCACCATAATATATAAAGGCCATAACAGACTAGATAAAAAGGCTGGACTGAAAGGACAATTTTAACCTAGGGATGAGCCACAATAGACCTCTTAAATGTTACATGCGTAAATGATACACTATGATTTCACTGTATTATGCTAATGAATTGTGAAGACGAGGAAGTATATAGAGATTCTGAATTCTAAACATCTCATGGGTGAATTAAGTTTTCAAGTTTTAGCCATTGGAGTTTTAACCATGACCACCGTGAAGAAGGAAAAAACGTAGAAAGAAAATATATATATATACTGTGTGTCAGCCAAATAGAATAAATTATCTAATAAATAAATAAGGGAGTATTACAAAAAAACTGTTGAACACGTCAATTAGTATTTATAGTTGCGCATTCTTTTCCATAAAAACTTTTTATACGGAGTGTATCAGATAATAGTGGCCAATACCAACTTGCTTATTTTAAATAGAACACCCTGTATATTAATTAATTTTTAAATTTCTCTGATAATTTTAGATATTTTTTGAATAGAATGTCCTATACCTGTCTTTGATGGTTTTGGAAATATTAAGTAAAATGCAAAAATTCACATTTAGAAAAGAAAATTATCTATTTGCCGAAAGTCGCTACAACATATTCAAAAACTATTAAAAAATACAAATCTAAACAATAACGTCAATGTAGAAGATGTTTAAAATGCTCCCCACGAACGTCTTAGCAACCCCCTAACCGTGAATAGAAATTTCTTCTAACGTTACTCAACATCTCAGATGTGATCGATCTACTCGCAAGCGTTATTCGTCTTCGTAAGTCAGCTAAGTCAGTGGGTTTAGTTTTGTATGCAATACTTTTCACATATCCCCATTAGAAAAAGTCTAACTGTGTCAAATCGGGGGATCGTGGTGGCCATTCCTTCAATCCTTGCCTTCCTATCCACCGATTTGGAAATATTTGGTTGAGGTACTGCCGGACATGGATTTGATAGTGGAGTGATACTCCATCTTCTTGAAATCATATTATATTCGCTGGAGTTTGTGGATTTCCTGGATCAGGATACAAGTTGGCCAACCTTGGCACTACATTATTTTGGAGCAATGCTAAATAATTGTCGCCATTCAAATTGTCATCAATGAAAAAGAGACCTATGATCTGATCTTTAATAATTCCTGCCCATACGTTAACCTTCTCAAGGTATTGAGTATTGCCATTTTCCAGGGTTTTCCATAAACCATTAGCGGCAATGTTGCCGATTAACATGACCGTGAAGAATAAAGGTGCAATCATCAGAAAACAAAACATGTTCTACTTGGAACACATTGCTGTCTAACATTGCCATCATTTGTTCACAAAAATACGTTCTCGTGTCAAAATCATCTTGTGTGAGCTCCTGAGTTTGTATAATTTTATAGGGATGCATTTTGTTTTCTTGTAATATTCGAATAACCGATGCATAGCTAATATCGAGTACTGGGGCTGCTTTTCGAACAGATATTGTGGGTGTTCCTCAAACTCAAGCATACCAGCCAATTTGGTATCCTGACTTAATTGCATTGGCAGCTTCTTTTTTTACCTTCCTAATATGGCCCAGCTCATGGAATTGCTTTTCTATTTAACTAAATATCCCTTGAGATATGTGCGGAAAAACAAGAAATGCTTCGTAAAATAAACGAGTTACTTCCATTTGCGTCCATGTTTTATCTGCATAGCGTTATCTGTATAATTGTAATTTTGTGCATTTCTGTTAAATGATCCATTTTTCTGGCTTGCGGTAAATGAAAATCAAACGACTATAGCATTGACAACTATTTCTGTCATGGAACAATAAAACATTGGCGTTTTAAACCAAAACAAACAATTTTTGTTTTTTTTAACATATCAATAAAAAGGAATGCTTAATTAGTTTTTGCTTACTTTATCATTATCAAGACCTAAATGGTCAAGATAAGAAGTATTAAGACAAATAAATAATTTTCTTTTCTAAATGTGAATTTTTGCATTTTACCATTTTTAATATTTCCGAAACAGTCAAAGATATGTATAGGACATTGTATTCAAAAAATTTCTAAAATGATCTGAGGAATCTAAAAATTAATTAATATACAGGGTATTCTATTTAAAATAAGCAAGTTGGTATTGGCCACCGTTATCTGATACGCCCCGTATAAAAAGTTTTTAGGGAAAAAAATGCGCAACTAGTGTTTGACCGTTTTTTTTAATATTCCCTCATTTATTTATTAGCTAATTTATTCCATTTGGCAGTATATATATATATACTGCCTATATATTATATATATATATATATATATATATATATATATATATATATATATATATATATATATATATATATATATATATATATATATATATATATATATATATATATTTATATATAATAAGAAAAAGGTTAATGTGAGTTAATAGTAAAATAAAGGTAAAAGATATCGACATATATTTTGTTATATTTTTTTTTCTTTGTTGCGAGCTATGCCGATATCTTTATTGTATAATATATATATATATATATATATATATATATATATATATATATATATATATATATATATATATATATATATATAAATATACATATATATATATATATATATATATATATATATATATATATGTACATATATATTTACATATATATATATATATATATATATATATATATATATATATATATATATATATATATATATATATATGTATTGGATATATAATGGGTGAAAAAATATCGCATCTTGCGGCTTATACTCTAAGTTAAAATATTGGGCAGAACGAATATATTTAAATATATTTAATCCAATATACGGAATATATTTAATCCAATATATTAGGTACGGAAACTAAGGTGTAGTTGCAACTTTTTTTATTAGTATTCATTCATTCAGGATTGTACAGAGAGGAGACTTTTTACGCTCAGGGTTCATCAGAGCGACTTCATTATAACACACAAGACATAAACTACGGTTAGATAGGTGGGCAACAAATAGGTACACATACAAAGGAAATATCGATTCAATTGATCAAATTTTTCATTCACATCTTTATAGCTGAAACTTAAATAATAGCTTTAGAAAGCCGCTTCTAAAGTTAATATAACATCGATGATTAGATTAGATTATATCAAAAATGTTAAATTACTTGACTTAGTTAAGGAAAAAAGCAGGGAAATAAGTAAATATGGTTTTAACTTACATTATATTTTAACATCATGTTGTTGCTCCAGCAGTCTCCATGCACGACAACGGAATTTGGTCCTTTATAATGTAGACTACGTCGGAAAATTTCAACACCATTTTTAACATAGGGTTGAATTTTACTAATAATATCATTTTCATTATTCCGCCGTAAAATTTCCACTATCATAGTAAAATCGTCTACAATTTCTGTTTTAATTATTTCTAGACCTAAAAATCCTTCCCAGTTTTTGGACAAAGGTTTTACTAATGTTTGAAATTTTTCCTTTTCGTAATATTTAAATGCGAAAGAAAGGGCATGGTATCGACCATATAACGCAAACATTTTTGAGTATAATTCTTTTGAAACAGGCAATTTTTTTTGATGTACTGCATAGTTCTTGTATTTTAAATTTTCTAAAATAATTTTCTCTTTACCTTTTTCCCTATATTCTCCATAACAATAAGCTAATATATTCAAAGGTAACACTTTGGTAAACTTTTCTTGAAATGCCCTCAGCGCTGGCCATAATTCTGTGTAAAAATAAATTTCGTTCATATATGAAGACGACAAAAAGTCTATAGTGGTTTCGACTTCACTTGCCAATACTATTTTAACAACCAAGTGATCTTCTTTACCAGATATTTTGTGTTTTAGAGACACGAAAAGTATTTCTCCAACAAATCCCTCACCATTATCATTGGTACCATGCACTGTAACTTCAAAATTATCTATTTTTTCTCCTAGGGACTTTTGAATTAAATCACTAATATCTTCCGGGAGGTTGCTCATTGTTTAAATAAACTGTACCTATCAGTCGTAAACACGCAACACAACTATACAATAAACGACAAACGACCTTCACTCTGTGAGATTCGCAATCCCAAAATATGTCGGCAAATTGGTAGACTTATTTTATAATTTATTATAATGATATAACGCAGATTACGAAACTTAAATGTGAACGTAAAAATAAATGTGAACGGCCGCAGTTCAGGGTCTTTTTATTTAAGGTGACAGGTTATATTTATGTAGATAGTGCTATACTTTTGCTTGACAATATAGTTTGAAAGATAAGATAAAAGATATTATGAAAATTTATACAAAATTGTAACATTATTAAATTTAATCTTTTTGAATGAAACTAAATAAATATTTAAAAGGAAATTAATCTTTCAGAATTGATATGATAATCTATCTTAAGATGCAGGTGCATCTTTAACTAGAATCTAACTTTTAAATCTTGTTTTGACGTTTTCCAAATAAATATAAATATACTCTCATAGTTATAGTTTTAAAAACGTTTTCATTCAGAAGATCTTACGCTGCTGCGTTTTTCTGTAGATCTCAGAGAAATGAAAGAAAAGTATCAATTATTTATTTTACTATCACTCCACTTTGGGTCTCTGCTTGGAGAAACATTATGGAAACAAATATTTGATAGACCTGATGAAGATGTACATAAGTAGACTTCGGCAAATATGCAAATAAAAATGTAGAAAATATGCGCATAAATATGCACGTGTTTACCCGAAAATATGCAAATATTTTACAAAATATGCATACAAATAAATAAAAAAATCGTAAAATAGTAACAATTTTATTTAAAAAAAAAGTGTACATAACTAAATATTTCCTACTATTCATTAAGATTTACATTTATTTTAAGTAACTACATCATTTTTAAGTATGAATAAACTTATTTAGAATTATGGTAACAATAAATGACCAAGTGGTGTTCAAAATTTTCTAACAAAAACTTGTGGCTTCTGTCTGAGTACATATATTTATATATGGAAAAACTTCGTTCAACATCAACTGATGTAACGGGAGCATTTTTCAAACTAACCAAAACATTTGGTACTAAATTAATTGTTTCCGAAATATTTCCAGCTAGAACACTGACTACTTCAGAAAGAATATGGTAACCTTTATTTTTTTCCATAGTAGCTTCAAATTTTTTTAAAATATCTTTTCCAATATTACCTCTAACGTTCCGACAACATGACGCAAATTCTTTTATTAATGCTGTACTTTCGAACAATGACAGTTTTGGTGATTCTAACTGAGTAATTGTTTTTTGAACAAAACTAAAATTTGATTTTATAAATGAAAGTTCTTGTTGAAGCAAGTTACTCTGAAAAGTTTGTTTAGAATCCAAAAGAGATTGGGAACTTTCATCTGTTATCGTATCAATTATGTTCTTTATTTTAACAAAATGATCTGCATAAAAATTAGCTGCTTCTAACCATGTTCCCCATCGCGTTAAAATAGGTTGTGGTGGAAGAGGAATGTTAGGTAGCATTTCTTTATAAAGTTGAATTCTTATAGGAGATTTAAGAAATACTTTTTTGACACTGGATATCATGGTATTTACAAGAGGAAACTTTTTTCGTATTTCCTCTGCAACTCTGTTTAATCCATGCGCTACACAAGTAACATGTATTAAATCTGGGAAAAATATTTTTAAATTTTGTCCTGCTTTCACCATATAAGGAGCAGCATCCGATAAAATAAGCAGTAATTTATTAGAAGGAATAGTTGTCGGAAGAAAAAAAGTTGCTAATGTTTCTTGTATAAAACGCGAAATTGTTAAAGCATTTGTTTTCTCAAGTTGCTGGCATGAAATAAGATGAGATTTTGGTAAGGTATCTTCTTTAAGAACACCAATCAATAAATGAGCAATATACTTTCCTGAGGAATCAGTGGTTTCGTCTACAGATATGTAAAAATAATTATCTGCAATTTCTTCCTTAATATTAATTAACACCGACGAGTATAGCCCGTTCACATTATTTCTTCTTAGAGACCGATCACTTGGAACATTAAGTTTGCAATATTTTTTTAGAAACGAACTAAAATTTACATTTGCTAATTTTTAGTTTCTTGCTCATCTAATTTTTTTGAAGTAGATTGGAAACATTTAGCCATTGAAGTTTGATGTTTTCCTCCTATTTTTCCTTTTTTTGCAATGTGTGAAGTAGTTCTCACATGTTGGTCTATCTGAAATTTCTTCTCACAAGCTATCTATAAATAAAAATAAAAACCTTTATTTTAACCCAACCTTTAAAATATAAAAATATACAAGGTGTTTTTGGTTAATGAAATAACTGGTTTGGAAAAAAAAACACTCGCTAAGTGTTTTAAATGCAGTATTAATCCACAAATTAGTTTTTGTTACTAACCATTAGTACATCATATAACTTATTTTAAAATTCAACAAAAGTTTTTTTTTTGTTAATTCAATTACAATAAAAATAATTGTGTTTTAGAATGGCTGACTTCATAAAAAAAAGTAAAGGTAAAAAATTTTTCTAAATACACACCATTGTATTGTACCATGGACAATTTTTTCTCACTAAAGGAAGCTATTTTTCATTTAAAAACAACCTACGAGTACTAAATTTCAAGTGAATACGTTTATTGGTTTTAAAGTTATTGTTGTTATTAACTAAAAGAATTTAATTTTTTTTAATTTTAACACCCTGTATCTCGAAAAGTAAATAAGTTTGACCCCTCATTAACTATATCGTTTTGTTCAATTTTTCGAGAAGTATCTGCAGTCAAACGTTGTAAGTGTCATTTGAAAACACCCTGTATGTATGAAATATTAGATATTTAATAGAAAATATTAGATACTTACAATTTTGCCACAGACTGAACAGTAGATTTTTCCCATATCCATAGACAGCTCTTTATAAGGTTTAATCCAAGTTGAAGCACTGGTTGTTTTAGGCATTATAAAATCACAATCTTCCTTTTTGTTACGCACAACGAGTGTTTACGCTTTGAATATCAAAACAAAAATGATTTACAAATCTGATCATCAAATTAGAAATGTTTAGGTACCTAATTCAATAAACTGGGAGATTTTGGAAAATCCCTAAATTAGGAACAAAACTATTAGCCGTTTACCTGCTGTTAAGATACAATAAATTGTAGATAGATTTGGGGATTAGATCATAAAATGCAAATGAGCGAACCCTTAGCGATTATCCAATAACTGAATGCCTCAGTGACCGAGACTTTCTAAGAATGTTGAGGGCTACTTAAATTGATCTTCTTTGAAATTGTAAATGTTTTGTACCTGTAGAGATTACGTACTTAGATCATTTCTTGACTACAAAATTTTATACAAGAATTGAAATAAATAAAATGTTTAAAAATTTTCAAATACAGTATAAAAATCTGAACTTTTATGCACTTTATGCAAACTTTTATACAAATATGCCAAAATATGAAATATTTGCATAAAATATGCACAATATGCAAAATATGCAATATGCATATTTGCCGAAGTCTATACATAAGCAATGGAAAATGTTTATGCTAAAGTACTAATTATTATTTTTAATTATTGCTTTCAAGAATAAAGGTGATATCTCATCGAAGAAACGTAATGTATTATGACAGTATTGAACTATATAGCAATGTATAACCTTTAATATTTTGATGTAGTTAGAAAGGTCACCAATTGATATAATGCGAACTGGAGCTACATGGGTGGTGGAGAGCGAGTTGTGGGTTCGAAACTAACTTTTGAACACAATTAACTTTTGGTATCTGGTTCAACACAACAAATTACCACAGATAAGGAGAAAAAGATAGAAAAAGTGCGCCAATTAACTTTCTTTAAATAAAGGGAGAAAGTTAAGGAACCTTAGATCTTTAACAACTAACTTCGTTCTGAAAACCAAAAGTGTAAAATATATTAATGTTGCTTAAATTTTGCCAACACATTCTTAAATATGTTCAGTGGAAATGGTCCACACACTTACTTGTCGCTTATATAGTCTGACCTTTCTTTCTCTTTGTAATAGAACTATCAAATTGTTTTTAAATTTAATACTCAATCAGGGGACTTCTTGTTAGTAGAAAAAATAAATAAATTAGTTTAAAATACAAACAATTTATTTCACCAAATGGTTGAATTCAACTAAAAATAAAATAGATAAAAGAATTTATAGATTTTGTAGGTACTAAAGTACAATATCGATGGAGAAAACCAGCGGGGCTCTGCGACTGCGGGCAGGTGCCTTTCCTAGCTACTCGTGGGAATAGTATGAAAAAAAAAAAATTATTCCAAAAAACCGGTGGCAAGCCGTAAAGTATAACAAGAAGATTCAATAGGGAAAGAGGCTGCAGAAACTCTCGTCCTGACAGCCTCGATGCTTCTAAGACTTCAGGGGCTAAAACTTACATAACTAGCCGAACTTAGACTCCAAATTATATATAAAAAGGAGAGTTTTGAATATCTATCCCTAATCGTAAGCACAGAGGTGCAGGAGAAATTGATCAAGGACCTCTTTAAATTAATTGTTGAGGTACCTAATACTCTCAATAAACTAAAAGATGTTGACCAAAGACTAAAGAGAAATGCAGCAATCTTTAAAAGGGAGTTCATTAGAAAGTGGTTGAAAAATTACACATTCGAAGCGCCAAAAAATGTTTTATGATGTAGACGAGCATAATGAAGGTCATGCGCAGTTGACACAACGTGTCAATTGGCTAACAAAATAATACAGGCAAATCCAAGCCTGCCTGGGGGATTACTACAAGTAAACCCCTCAAAGCTGACATTTAGACGTAGACTGATCCTTGATATGAACAGGGTATTATGTCTGTGTTGACATTAATAGATCACATAGACTCTCCCGAAACATGGAACATATATAAGGATTGGGAATGACCCGCTATTTCAAGAGATTCACAACCATAGGCAGTAACCCTGTCAATGCCCCAGATACCCTTACTAAGCTGGTCCTGGTTGAGCCGTCCGATCCAAAGGTGGAGAGGAGTGTTCAATGGTTATATAAAGATCGGTACTCAGAATTAGAGCAACTGGAAGAGGATTTTAACGCCCTCGAAAGAAGGAATTTTTTCGGTCTAAGTTCTCAGTGGATTTGGTCAAGAAGGTAAATAAGGCACTATGGGACAGGGTGATCCAAATTAAGGATAAGATAGGTAATTTTAGCAAAGTTGCACTCCATCATGTTAGCGTCCTTTCGATCTAAGGACTTAGAAAGATGTGTGAGTGCATTTTCCAACATACAAACACACTAGTGTACAGCACTGCTACATCTATTAGTCGGCATGATTGTGTCCAGAATGGTCACAGGATATAAAGATCTGCTCAAAGAATGAAAGTACAAAGAATGAAACACTGCTCCTCACTATGGATAAGAACCAGGATGCTCTGAAGCAAATTAAGGCTGCTTCAAGGGACAAAAATAACGGTATTACCACCCTACAGTTAGGTGTAGGGAGGCTGCAGATCCATGTCAAATGAATGAAGCTAGACACGACAAAAGACCAGTTAAGAGAGGCTATTACGACGTAATTTGGTTCGTGAGATAAATCCTGGAAGGTCCTAAAAATGAGACCTTTCAGAAGCGATACATAAGCGGCTTAGAAATCCTTTCTGAGATAACCACGGTTATTCTTCTACAGAGCGAGTACCTGCGCGTAGGCATGTTAAGCTGCAAATTATAAAAACGGTTGAGCGTGCTTAAATGTCCCAGGTGTTGGTCTTTAGATCACACTCAGGATAACTGTAAGGGGCCGGACAAGAACTGCTCATGTTTCAACTGCGGTGGAGTGGGACACGAATCTAAATTGTGGCCTAAGTCAATGGCTAGGTACGTCCTTTGTGATACACCTCATAGAGGTGGCACCACGAACTGCCTTAACCTTTTAAACGCCAACGTTCCCATTTTGGGAACACAGTAAAAAATAAGTTGGATTCAGAAAATATTGAAATATTTTCAAATATTGTAACAAATATGCTTTCTGTATGTCCCATTCTTACTTTCTGTTAGCTGAAATGTTTTTTTTTACTTACGGGATTCATCTAGAAACCGCGCAAAATGACGTCCAAATTCATATCACTTGCTTTTTTGTGCTAAAGTTGTTACTGGGAGTCGATATGTACCAAACTGTGATTTATTTTTGAATAGAAATACAGTAAATGAATTATATAAAGGAAATATTTACAAAAAACACATTTACGTAACTTATTTCTAAAGATATCACGTTCAGCATTCATTGTTCCCAAAATGGGAACGTTGGCAACAGCGAAACACTGTTATTCAAGGTTCCCTAGAGAATGACCGCGCGTAATTGTAACGGCTTGGATTAGTCGTCACGACGTTACGACGAAGAAAACACGTGGTGTTTATAATAATTTTGAGTTTTAGTTTTATTTCAGTGAAAAAATGGATATATCTTTGGATCCAAAAAGTTTTTATGGGTAAGTTGGTGGCAACAAAAAAAAGCATAATACTTAGATATATTTTTATACACTTAGATCATCTATACGAAGGCATAGATTTCTAATACATGCACTCGACGATGTGGAAGCTTCAACGTCCGCAGAACCAGTGGATATTGTTATTCTTCTACCTGATTCAGCTGATCAAGGTACTGAAAGCGACGAGGATACTATTGACGATCAGGTGTTAGATATTCCTGATATACCAGACGAAGTACCCGGTGAAGTAGAAATTCACGCTTATGAATCTTCCGACGAAGATAAGGAAGAAAATGTATCGGTTCAACGTAAATGGAAAAAGAGTGAGAAGGTTGGAATTCAAGCTCAAGCTTCCACACCACCAAGAGTAGGCGATGAACACTTGGGCAAATCTGAGTTCGAAATTTTTTCATTATTTTTTACATCTGAAATAGTTCAATTTATTCGTCATAATACCGAACTCTACGCTCATAGAGACAAAAATATTCACAACTTTACTGTTTCTGAGGAAGAACTTCGTCAGTTTTTGGGGTTACTTTTGATAAGCGGATATCACCATGTTCCTTCTGAGGATGATTACTGGTCTACTGCAGATGACATGCAGGCTCCAATTTTTTCGAAAATAATGAGTCGGCAAAGGTTCCGACTTATAAAACGTTATCTTCATATTTGTGATAATGCCAACCTTCCAGTTGGTAATAAAGTTGCAAAAGTTGCAGAATTATATGATATGCTGAAACAAAACTTCAAAAAATTTGGAGTTTTCCATGAAAATCTCAGCATAGATGAATCGATGATTCCGTATCATGGGCATCACTCGGCTAAGATGTTCATAAAAAATAAACCAATACGATTCGGTTTCAACATATGGATGTTATGCGGACAAGATGGATTCTCCTATAATTTAGAGATATACTGCGGTAAAACAATAGATAGAAAGATGCCTTTAGGTTCCCACGTTGTAAATAAAATGTTAGAAGTAATTGAGAACCCCAACAACCATAATGTATTTTTTGACAATTTCTTCACCAGTTATTCACTATTGTCAAGCTTGTGTGATAGAGGTATTCGGGCATGTGGAACTGTGCGTGAGAACAGAATAAATAAATGTCCATTGGTATCATCAAAAACAATAAAGAAGCAAGATCGGGGAACATTTGATTACAAATCCGATGGTACAGTTATTTGCGTCAAGTGGAATGACAACGCTGCAGTTACAATAGCAAGCAATCATTTCTCCATCAGTCCGCTCCAAAATGCGACAAGAAGAGTAAAATCTGAAAATAGAAAAGAAGTTCCACAACCAAATTTGATCAAGAAGTACAATTTTGGAATGGGTGGTGTCGACCTTTGCGATAGAATGTGTGCTAGTTATCGTCCAAGATTAAGATCAAAAAAATGGTGGTGGAATTTATTTTCTCACTCCTTAAATTTAGCGGTGGTAGCAGCATTCCGTTTCTACCAACACGTAAATCCTGAAAGTACTATAACTCATTTGGATTTTCGAAGAAATGTTGCTATGGCGCTAATCAAAGTTGGAGCAAGCTCAAGAAAAAGAAAAGGTGGTCCAACTTGTCCAGTTCTTAGAGATATACGATTTGATGGAATAAATCATATTTCTAAAAGTACATCACAAGGTAGATGTACTGTATGCCAAAGAAACACACGCTTAGAGTGTACTAAATGTGAAAAGCGTCTACATAAAAATTTTTGTTTTGATAAATATCACTCACCTTGCTAACATATTATTTGTAACATTAGATTTATAGTTTTATTTTAAATTTTGTTAGTTTTGTTATAATATATGGAATAAAATATGTGTTTACTGCAATGATATTACTTTGTTATATGTTGTGACTTATAGATGCCAACGTTCCCATTTTGGCAACATGGTTTTTTTTTTCAAAAACAGCATTTTATTTTTTTTTTCACAAAACAAAATTATAAAAGATATCCCAATAACATCTTTTTTATGGATAGTTGAAATTTGTTTACAGTTTTTAATGATTCGGCGTTTAAAGGGTTAAATTCAGGATTGTACTTTACACTTATACTTATTGTTCTCTAGTCAAACAAAAACATTACTAAAAATAAAGGGTGGATAGCCGATACTAACAAAGATGTTGGTATATACATAATGAATAAGAAAGTGTTCATAAATAAGATTGTCAAGAAAGAGGGGCACGTTGTTAAAATAGGAAGCGTGGCTATCATTGCCTGCTATATCTCACCTTACATCAACCTGATGTGCTATTTGGAAAGTCTTGGAACATTTTATGAACATCTAATTAAAAATCGCCTAGAAGACGAATTACAGATAAACAGAAGTATATCTGACAAATAGAAGGGATTCAGGGAATTTAGATATTCTGTCGATGCGGCAAAAGAAATAATTTACACTTTATAAAGGACAAGGAGGAAGAAATAGGCCACGCTCGTGATGTTTAATCTGAAAAACGCATAACTCAGCTAACTGGGGTCACATCATCACAGCACTGAAAAAAGCACATGTGTCAGATTATTTGATTAATCTAATTAAGAACTTCATTATGCAGTGAAGATGGGTCGGTACACAATAATTACGACTAATTACGTATTTTCTTATTCTTCTAGTCCGTTTTCCAAACATTTTTTACAACCCATATCAACTTGGTTTTATTTTTACATGTCTTCTTGCTAGACAAACGTCTGCTACAATAGTTGTGGTACTCCAATGTATCTTGGACTGAAACATCTAAACAGATACAACAGACAAATGTACTTGTATATGTTAAGTTTAGAGTGTCATTTTAACGCAATGCCATCTATCGCAAGATCTGAGCTCTCGGCAGCCGCACTGCTGACTGATCAAGTCACTTTTGTCAAAGAGTCTCGACCAATCTTCATGCTTGGCCTGATTTGACAAGATTGGAGCCCTTGGCAGCCGTATTGTTGACTGGACCAATAACTTTTGTCAAAGACTCTTGTCGAATCTTCATGTTTAGTCAGATTCGGCAATTGTGCTCACTCGAGCTAATTTTTCTACTTATAAATTGCCAATCGTATTATACACATAAAAGAACTGATACCCACCTTCTTATTGGCAATATGTGCCTTTTAGTCAAAACCCCTTCGATTGTGCTAGTCGTATTTTAATACTGGCACAGTTGGTCCAATTTTTACTAAACTGCTACCATTTTCCTACCGTGGAGCTCGTCGAAATATTACTCCCTAGCTGTTTTTTTCTTCTGACGCTATTCTTCTTATTGTCTGTCATACACCACGGAATTCTTATAGGACAAGGTGCCAACGGCATTCTACTTGACACAGTCTTCCTAGTTGAGTAGGTCGGCTTTGAACGCGTTGTTAATCTGAGCAGAGTTTCAGATGGCATCCAACAATGTCTGGTGCTCAAAATATGCCGACGGCTTATTTGTCAATCAATAGTTTTATTATTATTTCGTTCTTTATTTTTATATCATCTTTTCATGTCCATACTTTACACTGACACTTTAAGTGGTTCTTAAAAACTGTTTTTTTCGGGGGAGGAAAAATTTTTAGGAAGTATTTAGTATTTACTCAAATATTTTTTTTAATATTCTTTTTCTTATTTAATATTATAAATTTAATATGAATTTTTAACATACTTTACTTACTTTCTGTGTCCGGAACACCAACAGCTTTAAATTTTGTGTTTCCAATGGTTGGCCACAAGATGGCCCTATCATTCGCTAAGAATAGGTCTTCTTCTGTGCAGGTCTCTCATTTTTAACATAATATGATCTGATTTAATTATATGGTTTAACTATTTAAATTATACCTTCATATTTTTAAATTCTTTCTGTAAATTGGCGTTATCATATGTTTTCAAGTTTAAGGAAATACACTTATCTTTAATTAACTGTTATAGTGGCTTCCCACGATCTGCGATTGTACAGATCATCGCGGACAGCCGATCAGCACGGACGGTAACGCACCGCAGACAGAGCTCATCCTACGGTCCGTGATAGTCTGTGTAGGTCCGTGACAGTAGTGTTATATTTAACGTTATTTCAAAATGCCAAGTGAAATAGAAGTAAAGTTTAAGTAAAAACTGCAAAACAACTTTGACAACACTACAGACAAGACAACTACTCGTGACAGCGAATGAAAAACTTCTGACTTGCACTTGCCGTGTGTTAAAACACAGACGCGCTAGGATCGCGTCGCACGAGCATGTACCGCACCTGTGATGTTACCGACTCTAGATGGATAGGACGCACCAGCACGGACGTGTCTGTGCTACCACGGACGAGTCCCACGGTGCGTGGTGCGGGCTGGTCCGCTTACGTCCGTAATATCGCCGACCGTGGGAAGCCGCTTTTTAGGCACAGAACTCTTAAAATATCAAATTTCTGCGGAAATTATATACACAATTTGTTATCACAGCGGCAGAAGGTAAAAGTTTTTAAAACCTAATTTATTAGGTTACGTTTGCTTTAGACGTATTATCGGTAAGTGGCCCTTTCGTTATAACGGGGTCGCGTCCCCAATCCGAATACCAGAGACAAAGGTTGAAAACACATCGAAGCGTGCATATCTCAAGTTTTAACGTGAACGCCGACCATCCTTAGCGTCGCTGGGCGCGCTGATGCCAATTCTCTACTCACCGAGGGGCTCAGAGGCTACTTTTCTACCCTAGCACAATTAATTCACCTTTTGACGAATAGAACCTCTTTTCTTTATACAAGATAACATTTATATCTATTATACTCACTAAACTATAATATAACCAGCATTTCTATCTCTGATTGGTCTAAAGAAAGCGTTTGACAGAGTAAGACTCAAAGATGGAATAAAAGTTCTACATAATAGAAAAGTTCTTCTAAATATCGAAAAACTATCGAAAAAATCTACCAAAATAATAAAATGGAAGTCAGAATAAATGGACATCTTACAGAACCTATTGAAATAAGAACAGACAATGGAACTCATTGAATAGAAGAAACGACAAACGACGAAGAAGAAAGACAATAGAAGAAACGGGTACCAAGCTGATAGGTACAGAGGAGGAAATAATAATCCATACAACGCCAGAGAACAAAATAACGGAAGGCGAGAAAATACACAAGATACCAATGGGCCTAGGAATAGCAACGACCAACAAAGAGGGCAGAATTCAGTAAACTGTGCAAGCCATAAGGAAGGTGAAGCATTACTAGCGACAGCTGTGGTACGCATAAGAGATGCGAAAGGAGATTCACACATAATGAGAGCACTAATCGACCAAGGGTCACAATGCGCATTTATAACGGAACAAGCTGCGACGACGCTAGGAACAACAAGGAAGCCCATACAGGCGACCATATCCGGGATAGGCTCGTCAGGAGAAAAAACAGCCAACTGGAGTATGAAACTTATAATCGAAACTCATTACGAAAGTGACTTCGAGATGGAAATAGAAGCACTAGTACTACCGAAGATAACAAGGAATTTACCAGAACAGGATATAATTCTACCGGACTATAACGAGAAAAATGCAATACTGGCAGATCCAAGATATTACAAGGTAGGGAAGATAGACTTACTACTAGGAGTAAAAGAATACAGTTACATATTGACAGAAGGGATGCACAGAATAAGTAATGGACTCATGTATCAAAACACCAAACTAGGATGGATAGTTTCGGGAATAGCACGAGAAAGGGAGAATATAAAAGCAGAAGTATGCTGTATGATATCAAGACAAGAAATGGACGTACAAATAAAGAACTTCTGGAAATTAGAAGAAGTAAATCAGGATACAAGTTTCCAGTGGAAGAACAAGAATGTGAAGAACTGTATCGACAGACTGTAAAAAGGAATGAAGAAGGGAGATACGAAGTAAAAATTCCGTTTAGGCAAGACGTCGCAAAGTTAGGAGAATCTAAACAGCAAGCATTCGCCAGATTGATGCAACTAAAAAGGAAGTTTGCAAAAGACAAACAGTTAGAAGCGAATTATAGACAATTCATGGAAGATTATGAAAACCAAGGTCATATGGTAATAGCAGAAAACCAGGGAGATGGGTACTACTTACCTCATCATCCAGTGAGAAAAGAGGACAGTACTACAACGAAAATAAGAGCCGTGTTTGATGCATCAAGCAAAAGCTCATCGGCAGTAAGCCTGAATGATATTATGCATACAGGGCCGAAATTACAACAAGATTTGACAAATATACTATTACGATGGAGATCCAATAAGGTAGCATACTCAGCGGATCTGGAAAAAATGTTTAGACAAATCAGAATGGCAGAAGAAGACCAAAAATATCAAAAAATTTTGTGGAGAAAGGACACAAAGGACCACATACAAGAGTATAACTTAACGACGGTGACATACGGCACGGCCGCAGCACCCTTTTTAGCGTTAAGAACAATACAACAATTACAAGAAGACGAAGGAGCGAGGTTCCCGTTGGCATCGAAAATTGTAAAAGAAAACATGTATGTAGACGATATACTAGGAGGAGCTGAGACAGTGCAGGAAGCAGAAACAGCCCAAAAGGAATTAATACAACTGTTCAGAAAAGGAGGTTTCATTCTTAGAAAATGGTTGAGCAACGAAGAAAAAATAATGGAGAACGTACCGGAGGATATGAGGAACGTAGACTCCAAGGCATTCAAACAAAAAGAAGTACGGAACACGTTAAGAATACACTGGTCACCTAAAGAGGATATAATCACATTCAAAATAAGGATAACGACGTCAAAGAAAATAACGAAAAGACACGTACTGTCAGAAGTAGCAAAACTATACGACCCACTGGGATGGATAGCACCTGTAGTAATTCAGGCGAAAATGTTCATACAGGAATTATGGGAGCAAAAGACCAGTTGGGATAAAGAATTAACTAGCAACCAACAAAGCAGGTGGAATACATACCAGGCGCAATTAGTAAATCTGGAGAAAATAACATTGCCCAGGTGGAACAACTTAAGCAAGATAAACAGAGTAGAACTACATGGATTTGCAGATGCGTCTATGAAAGGATATGGAGCGGTAATCTACTCAAGGGTATTAGGCCCAGAAATTAAAACGAATCTAATGATAGCAAAATCGAAAGTCGCACCATTGAAAGGAAAAACGACGTTACCGAGGCTCGAGCTGTGTGCCGCGGTACTACTAGCAAATTTAATGAAGAAAACCCTACAATCATTGAACAGGGAAAACATTGAGGTATATGCATGGTCGGACTCAACGATAACCCTGGCTTGGATAAGGGGATCATCAAAAAGGTGGAAAATGTTCGTCGCCAACAGAGTAGAGGAAATAAGACGCGTTATAGGACCGAAAAATTGGCATAAGGTAGATACAAAGGAAAATCCAGCGGACATCCTCTCACGTGGAAGTACCGCATCAGAATTATTAGAAGCAGAGCTATGGTGGAAGGGACCAACTTGGCTGACTAGTAACAAAACTTTAACGCAGGAATCAGAAGAAATACCAGAGACAAATGAGGAGGAAGTCAAAACGAAAATAACGGTGCACACGACAACGATAAAGGAGGACATATGCGAGAGATTCTCAAATTTAGAAAGAATGAGAAGAGTACTTTCATATTGTAGGAGATTTGCAGACAAATGCAGAAAAAAGAAGGACAATGGACAAAGTCAGCTTACAGTCCAAGAATTAGAGGAAACGCTATTAAAGGTGATAAAGCACACACAGCACGCCTACTTCAAACAAGAAATAAATAAGCTAGAGAAGAAACAGCAATTAGACAAGAAAAATAAATTAGCGTCATTGGTACCATTCCTGGATAGACAAGGAATTCTAAGAGTCACCGGAAGACTGAGACACACGAATCTAAAGTACGGAGAAAAACATCCGATAATTTTACCAAAGGATAGTGCATTAACAAAGTTACTTATAACAGATAGTCACGCAAGAAATCTACATAGCGGATTACATATCCACAATAAATTACACATATTATATACAATAGATTACACAATAAAATAAGTACCACGAGAGGCAGAGGACAGAGGAGCTATAAGGGCTACATCTCAGTATTTGTGTGTCTGTCAACGAAGGCAGTACACCTTGAGGTAGTAAGCGATATGTCTACCGATGCATTCATCGCAGCGTTCAAGAGATGTACGGCACGCAGAGGACAGTGCAACAACGTATACAGCGATAACGGAACCACATTCGTAGGAACAGCAAATTTGTTGAAAAAAGAAAATCAAAAAATAGATGACGAGATAAAACAAGGATTACTGGCACTAGGTACCCAGTGGCATATCATACCTGCATATGCACCACATTTCGGAGGATTATGGGAGAGCGCAGTGCGAATAATGAAATATCACTTGAAAAGAATCATCGGGGAAACAGTTGTAACATACGAAGAATTGAGTACGGTGCTGGCACAAATAGAAGCATGTATGAACTCGAGACCATTATGTGGGTCATCAGAAGACCCTGAAGGGAAAATAGCCCTGACACCAGCTCACTTCCTTATAGGGAGAGAAATTATATCACCAAATCGGGAAGAAGAGCTTACGACTTATTTGAAGATGCCGACGAGGTGGAGATTATTGGAGAAAATAAAAAGAGACGTCTGGAAAATTTGGAAACAGGAATACCTGCACCAATTACAACAGAGAAATAGATGGCATAAGGCGCACCCTAACATAAAAGAAGAAGAAATAGTTATAATTAAAGAAGAGGATACACCTCCAGGCAGATGGCCATTAGCGAGGGTAACAGAAACACACCCTGGAGCGGAGGGGTTAACCAGAGTAGTAACAGTGAGAAAGGCAAACGGGAAACTGACTAAAAGACCCATAGATAAAGCTAATACGACTGGAAGAAGAGAAACAGGAAAAGCCGAAAAAGGCAGCAGCACTAAGATGGAAGAAAATACTAGTAGCTATAATGTTTTTAACGATGTTAAAACCCATAAAGGCAGAACCGTATAAAATATATAATCCGGTACCAGGATTTTTCACAGAAGACCTTGGAGAGGTCGTCATAGACCGGGGAACATTTCGAATAAAGGTGTTACTCAAAAAAGGAAGAATTCGAACAGAGCACCAACTAATAGGAAATATGATACAAGGCGTACGAGAACTGTGTCATGAGATAAAAATCGTGAATTGTAAGGATATAATAGAGAAGTTAGAGGAAGGACAAAGAAAGGCGGAGTCAGTAAGCGAGGGGCTGACAGTAGAAATAAAAGGAAGGGAAAGAAGAGGAATATTAGGAACAATATTAACCTCAGTATTTGGAGTCAATGACGAAGCCTACAGTAACATTGAAGCATTAGATAATAACCAAAAGGAGCTAATAAAGGGATCGCAGCACCAGGCGAAGATAATGTTAGAAACAATAACATCAATCAATCACACAGAGAACAGGATAAACGAGCAAATGAACAAGTTTAACAAAGCACTAATCATAGGTCTACAAGAAATATCTAAAGGACTTAACGAAGTAGAAGACAAATTACAAAAACTAGAAACCGAATATAGCACGTTACGAATACAAACGATAGCATTACAAGTTATGGACTTCATAAACAAATATACTCAATTTTACGAGGAAATATTAAACCTTCACTATAACCACGGACACTTCATTGATATAGTGAAACCGGGTGAAATAACCAAATTAATAGGGAAAGCAGGGCAGATACTGCCTCAAGGGGTCGAAATACGACGACAACCCATTATAGAAACAGAAGTCAGTCATGACGACAGATATATAACAGTCATCGGCTACTTCATAGTGACAGGGAAAAATAAGTACAGCATGCTCAAAGTCACGGCCATACCACTTAACGTTGAGGGGTCGGTGTTGCGCACATTTGTCGCCCCAAGGAATCTACTGGTCGTAGATTATAACACACTGCACTACTTCGAATTGACCGCGGAAGATAGAGAAAGGTGCTTACTGTTGACAAAGGCGCAGATAGCGTGCTCACCAACGGCTATAAGAAACATGGATACCCAACCAAACTGCATACTTGAAGAAATTTATGAGCGATCTAAGAATAGCACATGTCCAGTGGTAGCCAGGACAATACAGACAGCTCAATGGAGTAAGATGGGTACTCCCAACCTCTGGCTAGTTATCACGCCAGTCACGATACACATATCCATTATTTGCGATGGAAATCGGAGCGAAAGAGTACTGGAACGAGTCACATTCCTGAAGCTTTCACCCAAATGTATCGCCCAAACGAAAAATATTACATTACTCCCCACTAGCAGTGGGGTGGACAGAGCAGTGACGAGTTACCTGAAGTCGCCAATCACTCCCGTGGCCCAACTGGTGGCGAGGACACCCCGCAAGTTTAACACGCCTCTAAACACCTACCTTGACATACCAGGAGAAGAGCTACGTCATGTGTTACTTGAGGAGGAGAGTCTGGAACAAGAAATGACGCATACGCAGTGGCGATCGATTCACGAATCTAATTGGCATTATTTTGTGGCCACCGGGATCATTACTATAATGGTAATAATTGGGATACTCACGTTATGGAAGTACCGTCCTGTTGCACGACTATGTCGTTCAGGGAATCCACAAACTCAGACTAACGAACAGGAAGTGCCTGTATTAGTTAGTAATCGGCACAACAATGTACCGTCGACTTACCAAGTTGACATCCCACTTTCCACATTTTCATCCAATTGCCCTAATTTTAATCTTGAGATAGAGTCGGACATTGATAGCTAGGGTACGGTTGGAAGATTATTGATTATTCTTAAACTATTTATAATTTATCATGTTTGAATTTTACTATGTTATGTAATACTTATATGTAAACTTTGAGTATTGACACTTGGGCCAGATTGCCCGATTCCGCAGTATGTCCAATATCAAATCTTTAGAATTCATATCCGAAATTGGACAGTATAATTTTATCACCCAGTAGACCGAATGAATCTATTTGTTATTAAATACACACACGTAGTTAATTAGGTTACATACACATTTGGTCAATTATCAATAATATAATTTGGACATCAGTCAAAAGTGATACATTTACATAAATTTATTTACATAAATTAAATACACATGTCACGCGAGGTCCGCGAAAATATTGACCCAATTAAAGTTTATATAAAACTAATATCTCTTGCCTAAAAGAGCATTCAATCAATATTCACTCAACGAACTTGATAGTCTTCAACGATCAACTTCATCAGTCTCTACTCAAAGTAATCCCGGGTCAACACCCATAGTGTACGTCTCAACAATAAACTCTGCTACTATTATTTGGTGTTTCCATTACAACTGAACGAACATCTTCACTGAGCCAACGAAGGGAATTTGTTCAGCCCCATGCTCTTCAATTTAATCATGGATGAAATCACCAAAAGTGTTAAGAAAGAAAGAGGATACATACTGGGAAATAAAAAAATAAAAATACTCTGTTACGCAGACGACGCAATACTGATAGCCCAATATAAAGATAGTCTGCAAAGACCGGTCCACAGATTTCACATTAGAGCCACATAATTAAATATTATACAATCTTATCTCAGAAAACTAAAACAATTGGAGTCAGCAAAGAATCAACCAGATTTAAAATAGAAATTGATGGCATCAGTATTAAACAAGTATTGAAAATAAAATACCTGGGAATTACACTGTCCAGTTATGGAGACCTGAACAAAGCAGTAAGAAATCAAGTACAAAAAGCAGATAGACTGGCAGGATGCCTTAATAACACTATACGGCAAAACAAACACATTAATACTGAGATGAAGTCAAGAATTTATTAAGCCAGTTTAAGAGCAATAATGGACGTCCGAAACGATGACGTCCTTAAGAGAGCCGGCGTGGAAAGAGAACTCTTTAAATTAATAAAAAAAACCCAAGATTGGTTACCTTGGGCACATATTGAGAGGAGCAAAATATGAAATACCACAGTTAATCCTACAAGGGAAGATCGAAGGTAGGAGAGGAGCCGGCCGCAAACAATTATCCTGGTTAAGGAATATTAAAGAATGGACAGGAATACACAATACAGGCGAGCTGTGTCACAAGAACAGAATTCTAGTAATGAGATAGCCGCCTACGCACTTTGGTGTATGGCATGTTAGGAAGAAGAAGAAGAAGAAGACCAATAATGATATATGGCTCAGAAACAAGACCCTGCCCAGCCACAACGCAAAGGATACTGGAAACGAAAGAGACGAGAAACGACTGAGAAGAATCACAGGAAATACGCTGAGACATAGAAAGAGAAGTGAAGACATTGGAAGAAAATATTATACAGTAAAATTATACAATGTATAAATAAATGGACACGAAATAAAAAAAAGAATGGAATAACCACATAAGCAGAATGGCAAAAAATGTATCGGACGTCCGCGCAATAGATTGAGTGACAACTTTCTATAGAGGTATTAATCCGCAAATAAATAAGTACAATTGCTTATTAAGAGGAAGAAGAAGCAGAAGAAGAAGAAAAAGATGATATTATTTATGACTTATGCTAATTTTTTTTTCCTTATTATTTTCAATTGGTTGCTAATTTTGTTCACAATCACCTATTGCATTTTTCGTTATTTTCAATTAAATATTAAACCAGCGACCTCAATAAGTTTTACATAAACATAAATCAAAATTCATTTTTTGGTTTATTGAAAATAGGGCAAATGAGTAATATGGTAGCTACGTAAACATTGAGTTTTTTTAATTTTACAAACCATGCCCATTAACATTATTCTTTTGTTTCGAAACTTGCTACACTTTAGTACATAAATCTCGTCACAATATGTTTTTTAACTTACCGATTTTACCTAGATCAATAATTAGAAAGTATAGTCATAATTTGATCATGCGAATAATAACACAAAGAATTTCATATTGTGATTACTACTGACAACATCTGTTCCTTTGAGAGAACATAATTTTCTCAATTAAAGATATAGTCCGGTAAAATAAGGATGCAACCTCGGAATGAAAGATAATAAGCTGAAAATTTGCATACGTCTTTATTTTGATGGTATAAAAATTACCTCAAAAGTCTTATATAATCACGTGTCCGCGACTTAAGATATTAAAGGTCAAAGGTCACGAAAATGAGTTTTCTGCAAATATCTCGTTTCCCTTACACTTTATGACATTTAAGGTGGTAAAAAAAATTGTAGAATGGAAAATTCTCTTCAATTTTTGTTTCAAGTACTTTTATGTACCTTCAACCCTTCTTAAGATAGAGCGCAAAGAGTGGGGGACCGCTTACCTGTGTATACGGTAACGCGAAGTCAGCCAGTAGGATTCAATAAATAATAAGTTATATAGTTAATTATTCACTTAAAATACTATTATTATCATTAAATTTTTATTATTTATTATTTAATAAACTATATTTATGGATATTAATTATAAAATACATATTTTTTATATAATATTTATTTTTAACAAACATACAATATTAAATGAAATATTTCAAATGAATTTTAATGATATTTTTAACAGCTGTATATACGATAAATTAAGATCAAGTGCAGAATTCAAAAATAATCATTTTTATATTTAATTAAATACTGAAAAAATCATATTTATTATTTTTTTAAATTATATATTTATTTATTAATCCAATAATCGATTTATTAAAGTTACAAATATAATATATATTCTTTTATTATGTATGGTTAATATTTTTGTATTAATTTTCTTCTTCATCGTCTTTTTCTTCTTCTACTTCTTCCTCTGACTGCTCAATATCGGATTCATCATCATCATTCTCGTTTATTAAAGTATCAGAATAAAAATATTCAAGAATATCAGGTGCATATTCACTTTCTTCATTAAAATCATCTGAAGTTGATGAAGCGTATAGACATGATTGTCCATTACACTGCCCACAAATTAAAGTACATTGCAATCCTGATTTCCTGCATCCGCAATTAGAACCACAACCTTTCTTGCAATTGCAAAATATTGTATTCAGCAGTTCTTCTGGTGCTGGCGGTATTGCAGCAATTGAATGTTTACTTATATACACTTTTCGACACTCAATATGCACTATTACATAAGTCAAAGTATTAATATAATACTTTGACTATATAATGAAGTAATAATTTATATGACCGTCATTTCTTTCAATACTTGCAGTTTTTAATGTTTGTAAGCCACGCACAACACTCACAGAGACACCTTCTGATATTAACTTGTTACAAATAAAACACAAATCAGCCATTGCAATTAAAAATATTCACTCAAATTTATACGTCTGTCGATGATAAGATGTCGTTTTCAACTGAACGATAAAATAAATTTTTTTCGGTAAAGAAATTCTAACGCAGATAAATAGCTCTACCCTACCATTCCCATCATCAAGTGAAATATCCCTCCACCGCTATTGTGCGTATATACATAGAAGTCCCAAACTCATTCGCCACGGTGTGTAGAAAGTCATATTAAAAAAAAACCGGTTAGGTCATATATAACAAAGGAGCATCTGCTACAGCTTCGCAGAAACAGCAACCGCCGTACAAGAGATTTGTATTTCGAGATATAATATTCGTAGTAATATGGACGAAAAGTATTTTATTTAATATTGTATGTTTGTTAAAAATAAAATAAATATTATATAAAAAATATATATTTTATAATTAATATCTATAAACATAGTTTATTAAATAATAAATACTAAAAATTTAATGATAATAGTAGTATTTTAAGTGAATAATTAACTATATAACTTATTATTTATTAAATCCTACTGGCTGATTTCGCGTTACCGTATACACAGGTAAGCGGTCCCCCACTCTTTGCGCTCTATCTTAAGAAGGGTTGAAGGTACATAAAAGTACTTCTGACACAAATTGAAGAGAATTTTCCATTCTACATATTTTCTTACCACCTTAAATGTCATAAAGTGTAGGGGAAACGAGATATTTGCAGAAAACTCATTTTCGTGACCTTTGACCTTTAATATCTTAAGTCGCGGACACGTGATTATATAAGACTTTTGAGGTAATTTTTATACCATCAAAATAAAGACGTATGCAAATTTTCAGCTTATTATCTTTCATTTCGAGGTTTGCCCCCTTTATTGCCTTATTTTACTGGATTAATAATAAAAAAAAAATAGAAACATATTTATCGAGTGTCTGTGTAATACTCCTTTAATTAATATCGTAGATTGTGCTAAAACTATTATCACATTTAATGATATCAATTTTAATGTCGATTTCTAGTATTTTATTTTTTTTATCAGTTGAAATGGAATGGAATTGTAAATTGGTTAATGATAACTTTCTGGTGACTTTATAATTTTTCAGAAACTGTTTTTCTTTATATTTGCAGTTGAATTTAAAACATTTCTCCAGTAACTTTTTTGTTTGTTTAAAAAAAATCTTTTAAAAGGGAGTCCTGAAGTTCCAATTCAATTAGAGTCCGCAAGAAACTGATGAAAAACAAAATAAAACAGCTTAGACCGCTCTCATTAAAAGGTTAAGACTGGCAGATAATTAAGCCGGATATCAGTTGAATGAAGACAGAGTGTGAGTTATAGGGGGAAGCACAAATCAATCGATATTTCGTATTTTACTTTTGGAAAGTCAAAAGCAGATATACAGAACTGTTCATCCCTGTGTAAATCCAGCGCTATGCTTAGAGCAATGAATTGAAAAATAATTCACACAACCCTTTTGGTTGAGTGTTTATATTTATATTTTTTAAGGTAGAGTCTTTTACGCATTTAAGTAACTAATTTTAAGTTTGTATTAAAATTTGGTATCTACGTAAATATACTAAGTGACTTAGAAATCCAAACGCGCATTCTAAACTATTTTATATTAATAAAATATTGGCAAAACTAATAAAAGATTAGACTTTCAGGCATATCATTTTAAGTTTAGGAGACTGGTTATTTACCAAAAGACTGGCTATTATTAGTCCTAAGCCTCCTTAAGAATTTCTCTCCAGTGGTCCCAATCCATTATTTCTTTGAACATTTCTTTTATATTCACAAAGTCGTAGGCTACATTGCATTCTTTATTCCAGATTCATTCCCAAAAAAATCCAATGATAGGAAATGTAAAGAATATGATTAATTAGTTTGATGAGCCATGTACTTAAAGTACACCTTTCTGTTATTCACCCGCGCATATCATCATCATCCAGCCTCAAGAGTCCACTGCTGAACATAAGCCTCTTCCTCATGTTTCCAACCCCGTCTATCTTGCGCCGCTCTTATCCAGTTTTTATTGAGTCTTCTTAAATCGTCAGTCCATCTTGTAGGTGGTCGACCGACGCTTCTCTTGTCTTCCCTTGGCCTCCATTCCAATAACCTCTTTGTCCATCGCCCATCTGTCATTCTGGCTATGTGTCCTGCCCATCTCCATTTTAGTCTGGCTATCTTCTCGATGATGTCAGTCACTCCGGTTCTTCTCCTGATGTCTTCGTTGGTTATTCTGTCTCGCAGAGTTAATCCTAACATGGACCGCTCCATTCTTCTCTGCGTGACTCTTAGTTTGGTAGCTGCTGCTTTTGTTAAGGTAAGTGTTTCTGCTCCGTACGTCAAGACTGGGAGGACGCACTGGTCAAATACCTTTCTCTTTAGGCATGTGGGTAGCTCACTTTTAAAAGTTTCTCTCAGTTTTCCAAATGCTGCCCACCCAAGGCCGATTCTTCTCTTCAGTTCATGAGTCTGGTTATCCCTGCAAATTATAATTTCATGTCCCAGGTATTTATATCTATCTACGAGTTCTATTTCTTTCCCACCAATACTGATGTTCTGGTTGGGTACCAAATTCTTCATGATTTTTGTTTTCGAGATATTTATATTTAAACCTACATTTTCTGTAGCCACAATGAGTTCCTGTACCATCTCTCTTGCCATACCTAGATCTTCAGCTATTATAAGTATATCATTGGCGAAACGTAAGTTGTTTAGATATTCTCCATCTATTTTTATTCCCTTTGTCATCCAATCCAAATTCTTAAAAGCATGTTCTAGCATCGTATTAAAAAGTTTAGGTGACATTGTTATCATGTCATATTAAGTGACATATTAGGTGTTAGTATGTAATCTGACAGTGGTTGTTGCCTGCAGGTATATTTTGTATAATAAATTTAGTATATCTATAATCTAGCCTGCATTCTTTAAGCGCCTGTAATATTTTGCTTAGCTCAACTGTGTCAAAGGTTTTGTGAAAATCGATAAATATTAGAACTAGAGGTTTATTGTATTCCACTGCTTTCTCTATTAGGGTTTTTATACTTTGTAGATGGTCATTTGTTCCGTAACTTTTTCGGAATCCTGCCTGTTCCCTTGGTTGATAAGTCTCTAATTTTCTTTCCATTCTCTTAACTAGTATTCGCGTAAACAACTTATATATATGGCTGAGGAGGCTAATCGGTCTGTAATTCTCTAAATTTGCTTTGTCTCCTGCTTTGTGTAATAGAATCATAGTAGCGTTGTTCCAGTCTGTTGGAATATTGGCGCTGTGAAGGCAGATATTGAAAAGTTGTTTAATTTTTTCAAGTAATACATCCCCTCCTATTTTTAGTGCTTCTGATACTATTCCATCTTCACCCGGGGTTCGATTATTTTTCATTTTCTTCAGAGTTTCTTTGATTTCTGATTTTGTTATATCGGGCATTAAATCTAATCCTTGGTTTAATACCCCAGTTTTTAGTGTAATTGGATGTTCCGTATTGTTATCTTTTTTTCTTGATCTATATAACTCTGTGTAGAACTATTAACTATTCTTAATATTTCATCTCTGTTCGTTGTTTCTTCTCCAGTTCTGTTTCTCAGTTTGTTAATTTCTATTTTCCCCTTTTGTACGCTCCTCTTCAAAACTTTCATGTTCTTATTTTGCTCTATTGCCTGTTTTGTTTTTTCTATATTGTAGTTTCTTATGTCTTTTCTTATTGCATTTGTAATCGTCTTATTTATTTGATTTATCGCTTCTTTGCTTGTAGTGTTATCTCCTTTCATTTGTCGCCTTAGTTCTATAAGGGTTTTCGTGGGTTGACTCAGTTTTTCATCTTTTTTGCTTGTCGGACAATATTTAGTTTGAGCCTGTTGCATTGTGTTGACTATTTGTTTGTTCAATATATTGATGTCTGCTGTTGTTGTATCTTTCAATGAATTACCAATATATTTTTCGAACTCCTGAATGTTAGTTGGTTTTGTCCATTTCTTTGGTTGTTTCTTATTTATCATTTTGAGTCTTTCTTTTTCGGTTGATATCGTTATTTTAGCTCTTACTAACCTATGATCACTGCTTGTACTGAACTGGTTTAGCACATTTACTTCTTTAAATAATTCTTTTTTGTTTATTAAGAAATAGTCGATTTCGTTCCTTGTTTTTCCATCAGGACTTTCCCATGTCCATCTTCTGTTTTTTATTTTTAAAGAAGCTGTTCATTTGATAGAGATTGTTTTCCAAAAGAAAGTCAGTAGTTGTTTGCCTCTATCATTTCTGCCTTCGCTTCCAAAATTTCCCAATATTATTTCGGAGGGGTCTTCCCTAGTGCCTACTTTGGCGTTGAAATCACCACCCATTATTAAGAAGTGGCCAGGATTTTTCTTGATTGCACAGGATATTTGGTCGTAGAATATTTGGACTTCTTCGTCTGGATGTCCTGTAGTAGGGGCGTACACTTGAATGAACTTTAGGATATATCTGGCGTTTATTTTGATGTTTAAGTAGACCACTCTTGTTGAGATTTGGTTTATTGACAGAATTCTGTTAGCAATTCTTTTGTGAATAAAGAAGCAGACGCCTCCGACTGTCGATTCCTCTTCTCCTTCGTAATAAAATAAATGGCCTGATTGGAGTGAGGTAAGACTCTCTCCCTTTTTTCTAACTTCGCTGATACCTACAATATTCCAGTTCACTTTTGAGAGTCCTTCCTCCATTTCTTCGAATCTTTCTTCGGTAGAGAGTGACCAAGCATTGTATGTGGCGATGTTGAGGTTTATCTTTTTGACGCACATTGAATAGGGTTGGTTTACAGTGGTCGGGTTTTTGTCATTTAAACACCGTGTTTACCTAGCATGTTGGTGAGTATTCATATTTATTCCCACGAGTAGCTGGGGAACGTTGGTCGATTCCTGTAGAGCCCCGCGTACAGGAACAAGGCTAGTATTCAATGGGATTTCGCCCGGTGTCCCAAGAGCATCGTTAGCGGCCGCGTGACGCGCAACCATTCAGTTTTAGCACGATAGCTTCCACCTTAACTTACGGATTTTTTGCATCTGGTTTTCTACATATTTTTGTTTTGTAGGATGGGGAGGAAAGAAGGTGTGGATGGGAAGAATATATTAGAAAGAAATATAGTGACCCGTCTGCCTTCGGAAACCTAATCGCTATTCGGGGTCGGAAGAAAACAAGAGTTAGCCAAGAGAGGTTAATAGAACAGATTAAAGACATTTCACTCAAGACAAGTTGAAGAAGAATAAAATGTGATGGCTCTTATGATCCGCCAGGTGCGTTTCATAAGAGTATGAGTATAGATACATTTTGGGTTTCCGCTCATACTTCGGGGTGCTGACTACGGACTGTATGGCTCGTCCAGCATGCCATAGTATGGATGGATGGGGTGCACGTCATTTTACAATGTACACACCCCAAACTCCATGGCCTGACGCTCACCCGCGCATATACACAAAATTAAAGGGACGCCTAAGTGGAGTTTAATTTGGATTCACAGCAGGACTGGGAACAGGAGAAGCACTTTTCAGTTTGCAAGTTCTAATGCAGAGGGCCAAGGATGTCAACTGCGATGTGTATAATTGTTTTAATGATTTTAAGAAGGCATTTGACAAAGTCCACATGGAAAACTATCACTAAAAACTTAAAATATCAGGACTTAATGATAACGATTTAAGGCTTATTTCAAACTTGTATCTCAAAAAAAGCAACAGTAGTTACAAAGAATCAGAAGATGGTATTACAGTAAATGGCCAACTTATAAACAATATTAGATATGATATTAAATTTAGATACCGTATTATAAATAGATAATATAGATTAGGGCAGATAGTACACAGGAGCTAAAAATCGAATTGAAAAATCAGAAACTCTCTTAAAGGCCTAAGAAAGATTACCTGCAAAATATTTTTAAGTATCCATATATGCATAAGAATTCTTAGATGCTACGTCTTTAGTTTCCTACTCTACGATTAGAAAGCTGGAGTTTTCCAGAAGATGTCATAAACGGTTAGTCATTTGAAATGTGATTCTATCGACGTATGTTAAGGGTCTCATATATACACCACACAACTAACATAACTATTCTACAGAGGCTAGGAAACGACAAAGAAATATTAACACCGTAAAGAACAAAAAATTTGTTTACTTTTGCCACATTATGCGTCATAATGAATTCCGATTTCTGCAGTTGATCCTACAAGGCGAGATTGAGGGCAAGGGAGGCCGTGGACGTAGACGTATATCCTGCCTGGTCAATCTTAGAAAATGGACTGGTCTAACTTCAACTGATCTATTTCGAGCTGCTGTGATTAGGGTCCCATGAAATGGGTCAATTTGGTATCAAACATCATAAGAAGAAAATTGAATGCAAACATTATCAATGTACAATAAAAACATTTTGGATAAAGAATATATGTAAATGATATGTAATTGTATCAAATCACCATTGAGATAAGGAGAAAGTGGCCTTCAGAGAAGATATGACACTTGAAGCAAAGAATACACCTTTAGTTAGTAAATTGGTTAATTTAAAATTTTATTTAATTCTGTTTGTTTTACTTTACATATGTTTGTAATACTTTGGTATCCGTTGATTTTGTATGAATTAAATTAAGAATTTATCTTCATTAAAAAGAAATGTCTCAAAAACCTTTTTTTCTCCAGCATTTGTACTGTATGTATACAACACTATATTCGTCCAATCAATAAAACTCATATCTCCTTAGCCATATAACACAAAATTCCTGTTAATTAAAATCTTGTCAATCGATTACGGTTCATCAGAGACATTTTTAATTATATCCCGTCTAGCACTAACAACCAAAAACGAACCCTGTAATTATAATTGAAAATTAGCCCTTCTTTTAATTGTGTTAACTCGGTCCTTTTGTTGGTTCATTTTTTAGCGCTGCGTCGATGTATAATTGGCGGCATTGTTGGCTGGAGGTCAATATGTGTCAATAGAAGAGAATGAACAAAGAGAATGCTTTTGGTTACAATTAAGCTTTAGTAGTTGCAGTAATATTACTTTGAATTCGGAGTTTCGCATTTGACGACAAAGGTTGATATATTGCTACTCTTGAAATAATTGGCGAAGGGCTTTAAGGTGAAAATATTAAAGGTGCAAATAAAGGATTTCATTATTTTAATGTTTTATAAATAAATACGTTTATTGATTAACGTGTCTACTTATTGCTTTTGCAATAACATCCTCATTTAATTTAAGTCTTTTTCTATGTAACAAGGAATTAAGTATGATAATAGCCTATCTTTTAACATTTGTAATGGGTGTCTCAGGTAAAATTATACGATAGTTGATTTATTAACTATCAAAAAATAATAAATTAACTAAACAGACAATATTAAAACAGATAGAGACGAAATGACGAAATGACAACAAGATCGAAAAGTCACACCAAATGCACATACAGCTAGGGAAAAATAGTTAGTAATACAAAACTAGCAAGAAATACTAACAGAAATACTGAAATTATATTTCCACTTAATAGGCAGAGATCAAAATCACATTTCACTTAGTCTCTATATAATTTTAAAGTCATCTAGAGTACAAACAGGATATTTGGAAGAGAGAATAAATGAATTAAAGCGAATGCAGTATGAATACAAGAATGAGATAAGAAGACATAAGCGAGAAAGTTTTAGTAACCTGCTTCAGGATCTGTAAAGGGATATCTGAAGGCAAGGTTTCAAGATTGTGTGTACGGAATTGAAGGGGAAAAAGACACCCTACCCCCTGCCTGAGGATGAGAAACTCCGTTTAATACGGGAACTCTTTCCTCATGTGGAGGATAGGCGTGAAAGGGTTATTGGTTTCGTAGATGCAGAAGCTTTTACTGAGTTGGAACTCGACGAGGCTGTTGGACGGATGAAGATCCAAAAGGCAGCTGGCATAGATGGAGTCATGCCGAAGACTGTAAGATACCCGCAGGTTTTCCTTGAATAACAGCAGTTTCCAACAATGTTGAAAGAAGCTAAGGTTGTCCTTATCCCGAAAGGTAGAGGTGAAGAGGAAGAGGTACGATTTCGACCAATTTGCCTTTTTAGTTCGATAGCAAAATTGTACGAACAGCTTGTAAAAGGCCGCCTTGAGCAAGAACTAGAAGAAAAGCATGCGCTGAGCGACCGCAAACATGGTTTTAGGGCCAAAAGGTCTACCATAGATGCGGTCACAGAAGTAACCTCTTTAGTTACGCAGGATACAAAGAGACGGTTGGCTCTTATCCTGCTTGACGTCAAGAATGCATTTAACCTTCCAGCGGTCGCGCGTATGTGGTAGATACACGGGTAACAGATTTAGTATAATATCTATTACCTACGCTGCGCTGCGATCGGGTGTTTTTCGCTATTCCTACTCCATTACTAAAGCAACCTTCCAGTGCACAAATAACCTGTCAACTAAACCTGTACGTTGCTGAGAATTTTGCATTTGTATTTCAGATATAGGCGCGACTTTTTAGGTAAGTTTTTTTTCTTATAGTGTACATTATTCTTATTGTAATATTGATAACATATTACGTTGAAAACTTTCTACGTTGATATAAGAGGTCTGTATCTGCATATACACGCGACCATTTGTGGCAATTAGTTTCATTTTGTTTATTTTATTTTAGTAATGACGGATAAGAAGAAGATTTAAAATTCCAATGATCCCACTGATATAGAAGTTGTTACAAATTTGATGTTTGCTGAGTCGGATGACGATATACGTATGGACGATAGCGATACAGACGAAGAGGAACATATTTCGGAACGTGGTGACGATTCTGAGTCCGAATTGACTGAAGACTGAAGCTGCTAGTTCCAACGAGGTTTATATAGCTCATCTAAAAACAAATGGAAAAGTTTTCGACTCATGGATTTGGCAAAAAAATACAAACAAAAAATATATTACTCCGTCTCCCTGGGGTCATTGGACCAGCTAAGAATCTCACAGACATCGTTGATATTTGGAAGTGCCTCATAACTGTTCCTATGATTGAGAGCATCGCGAACTTCACAAATAAGTACATTAGTTCTGTAAGATCTAATTATTGTCCTCCAAGAGATGCCAAGGATATAGACAAACTAGAAATAACAGCCCTTTTGGGCTTGCTTTATTTGGCGGGCATTTACCATGGTAATCAAGTTAACCTTAAAGAACTATGAAGAATGGATGATTTCAAAACAGTGATGAGTTGGAGAAGATTTCTATTTTCAATGAGAGCATTACGTTTTGATGACATAGCTACGAGAGTAGAACGTACAAGAATGGATCGCCTGGCCCCAATAAGGAATATTTTCGAGGAGTGTGTGTCTAATTGCCAAAAATTATACTCGCTTGGGAAAAATGTTACAATTGACGAGAAACTAGAGGCATTTCGTGGAAGATGCTCCTTTATTCAATACATCTCCAAAAAAACCCAATAAATATGGGATTAAAATTTATGCCATGGTTGACGCTCGCATCTTTTACACTTATAACATGGAAATTTATGCAGGGACTCAACCAGGTGACCCATTCTCCATAAGTAACAAATCATGAGACGTGGTAAAAAGGTTGGTGACACCTATATTTAATACGGGGAGAACACTGACCACTGACAACTGGTTTTCTGGTTTTGATTTGATAAAAGATCTTGATGAGAAAAAAATTTCTTTTGTAGGGACAAAAAAGCGTGAGACCAATACCAGTATTTTTGGGTTTCGGAAGGACATGACTTTTGTTTCCTACGTGCCTAAGCGCTATAAAAACGTAATATTAGTTTCAAGCCTGCATGATGACGCAGCAATCGACGCAGAAACAGGTGACCAAAAGAAACCCGAGATTATAACATTCTATAACAAGGCAAAGGGAGGTGTAGATATAGTAGACAAACTTTGTGCTTCTTAAAATGTTACCAGGAACACTAGAAGATGGCCGATGGTATAATTTTTTTTCATGTTAAATGTAGCCGCGATCAATAGTTATATAATCTATTCCACCAGTAAAAACGAAAAAATACTTAGAAGAAAATACCTTCGGCTACTTTCAAATGCTCTTGTGAAAGGACACGTCGAACGAAGAACACAATACTCCCTTCAAAATGAGCTCAAATAGAAAATTTCAAAAAGAAAAGTAGAATTAGGTATCGAGATAGTAGAGGAGGCCACAGCAAGTAAAAGAAGATGTAAGCCTTGTCAAAATGATAAACGTTCAAGGGTCACGCGCTTCAGCTGTGAAATTTATCAGAAATTCATCTGTATGGAACATTCAAAGTATATTTGTCAAGACTGCAAAACTGCAATACAATAATATGTGTAATGTGCAATATCTAGGAGACATCTGGGATTTATGACACCGTTGTTGTTTTTATTGAAATTCAATTAATTTAAATTCAAACAATTTTAAGAAATACAGTGTATCAATCTTCTACCGAATATATTTTGTATTAATATTACAATATTTCATTACCTACATATTAAAATAACTAATTAGCGTTTAGCGTATCTAGGAAATACGCGCGACCATTCTTGGTTGCGTACAAAGGCCGCGACCGCTGGAAGGTTAATACGGCACCATGGGAAACAATCATGTTCAGGCTGAGAGAATTGGGCATTAGTGAGTACCTGGTCAATGTAATTGACAGATACTTTACTGGCAGGTCCATAAGGGAAAAAGATACCAGCATCAATTTGTCGCAGGGTGTTCCGCAGGGTTCAGTACTAGGTCCCATCCTCTGGAATGTCCTGTACGACGGGGTGTTGAGGCTACAGATGCTAAGGGGATGCACTTTTGTAGCTTATGCCGATGATGTCGCACTGGTTGCGAAGGCGAGTTAGAAAACGAAGATGGCTAATGCGGCTGACACAACCCTGCGTGACATTAGTAGGTAGATCAGAGAGAACGATTTACAGCTAGCGCCTCAGAAAACTGAGGTGTTAGTTTTCAAAGGGAGCCGGGAAAAATTCTCTCTTCGCTTTATAGTGGATGGTGTGGAGGTTGCACCGGTTAAATTGATTAAATATCTGGGAGTCTGGTTACCGGAAGAACTAAGGTTCAGAGTACACATCCAAAAGACGTTAGAGAAGCCAAATCGAAATCTGGAGGCGTTGATACGGCTGATGCCAAACATTGGAGGCCCAGGTAGCACCAAAAGAAAGGTGTTAAATGGAGTTTTCCAGTCGGTGCTAACCTACGCTGCCCCCGTGTGGCGTAGCGTACTAAACACTGCGAAATACGCTAAGTTAATGGAGACTTCACAAAGGCGAATGCTCCTCAGGGTATCTAGATATAGGACAGTTTCAAATGAGGCTCTACATTTCATTGGAGCGGTGATACCGATCGTTTTGTTGTGCAAAGAGCAATCGAGGGTGTATGCGAGAAGCATGGTTGTAAATATAGATGAAAATGAGAGAAAAAATGATAGTAGAGTGGCAGAGAGAATAGGCGAATGATGGCGGAAAGGCAAGGTGGACAAAGGAGTTTATTCCCGATCTGAGGCCGTGGTGGGAATGTAAGTTCAGGAAACTAGACTACTTCCTGATGCAGTTTCTGACCGAACATGATAGTTTTGGCACCTTCACAAATAGAATAGGCAAATCTGCCTCGGCAGACTGTACTGTTTGTGGGGTACCGGACGCCCCTGCCCACATTTTTAACTGCCAGAGAAGGGTAAATGAGAGGGGAGATTTCGAGAGGCAAATGGGTTTCGGGCTAGATGAAAGAAACATTGGAAACATAATGTTGAGAGGAGAGAAAGAATGGAGAGAAGTACTCTTTCAGATTTACGGATGATGAAAAAAAAAAGAAGCTAGGGGACAGAGGAGGAAATTGAGCCAAGTATCTGAAATTTATGGTTAATATTATTTATTAGTTTATCGCCTAACGTCTGAAACATTTTTTGATTGACGATAATAGGTATGGTTGTGTATAAATTTATAGTTTTTTATTTAAGTTGTTCATTGAGTGGCAAGACCACCTCTCTTGATCTTCTGGCCTAGTATCCTATTCGACCGAAAGTAGCCAGGATGTCTTGTTCCGTGACGTAGATGTGCAAAAAAGATTTCCCCCACCGTTGCCTGTGAGAATTCAATGGATACCTTATTGGGCTCTTACTGGAACTGTCAATATAAATGGGCCAGATACATTTAAAGTATAGTAAAAATTTCAAGTAGAAGAAGGATCAAAAACAAAAAAGTTTAATTTAGTAATATTTTTTAGAGTATAAACATAAAGCAAAATTGTGGTTTATTTCAAACAAAAATAGTTAGCAAAATTTAAATACTTAGCAAAACATAAAATGAAGATTACTGCGTTCACTGCCAATAGCACTCGATGTTTCACTATAATTGTGCGGCTTTCAATATATTTTATTTTTTTTTACAACACAATTCATACTATTAATACATTTATGGTTGATATAATAACAGAAATTAGGTTTAATACTGTTGAAGATATAAATAGAATTCATTTAATATAAACCCTTTATCATGTACCGAGTCTATTACTGCCTTAACGTTTGCGGTTTGACTGACTTTAGTTATAACTATGTAAACAGGCATAATATTCTAACTCTATATCGTCAGTAGAAATAAGCGGAACCTATTGATGTGAAACACTAAACTTAATCCACATAATTGATTGAATCCTAAGCGGGATACTCACAGGGTTAATATTAGTTTGGGAAGATAAATATATACGTATATATTTGTAGTTAGATAAGATAGTTAGACAACTATCATCAAAGTATAAATTGGTGATTTGGCATTTACATTATTTGAATTACATGCTCTGTGCATTATGTTTATGCAGACGATGTATAAACAATATAGTAAGTTTTTCAAACTTGAGGGGTTGAAAGGTTTAGATTAAATATATAAGTACACAATGGTGGCGGTCCTGTAATTTGGTCATTCGGACGATGAAATCCTTAAAAGAATTTTTCAATTTCATGTAAACTATTAGAGTAGAAATTTTCCCTATTCACTGTATTTAATCCGTATTGATCACAAATCTGGTTTATTTAATTTATCAGATTTTGAAGGTCCTCACTAAAGATAAGAAAAGGTGGGGGAATATCGACTACTTAAGATAACTTATAATATGGATATTTATTTCATTCAGTTAACCAATTACTGTTTCAAAAATATTATAAAATAAAAAAATTTATTAAAAATCCTTTGTAAAAGGTATATATTTTTAAAAACCCAAACGGGCTGTTATAGACAAAACGTTTTCGGAATCCATTATTCCATCATCAGTGTCCTATAAAATATATAACCACTTAATTAAAGAGAACGTGAAGTTAAAATTTGACTAAGGTTAATGTAAAGTGTGGTTAATACTTACTAGGTGTACATGAATGTAGCCACTAAATACATGGGTAAAAACCCGTTAACAAAAATTTAGTTACATTTGTTTTACATTATATTATATAAATTGCTAGGATGCTAAAGTTACCGTTGGATTAGGTAACATGGCGACATATGACTCCACGTTGAAGTTGCAAGTCCTGAGACGGTGTGTCTACGAGGACTTAATGGAAGCAACTGATTGAAATGACAATGTTGACAAGTTAGGACGGAACAAGTAACAGAGTAGTCAATATAACTGTATGTGTCTACTTAAGACAAAAGCCAACGTTAATTAAATTGTTAAAGTAATAGATTTTTTGATATTAAATAATATAACAGTATCAACCATCAATGTTGTTGTTTTTTAAAAATTGATTTTTATGTGTATGAGATGAAATGTGGAGAGTAGATAATGTGGTTATAGTTAGGCAACCAACTATGCATGTGTGTGGTAGTGTAATGAAAAAGAGATTTTTATATTTAGGCCCTTTATGTTTATTCAACATTTGGTACTTGGAAAATAGAAAATAGACACATGTAGAAGGTTGAGTTATAGAAATTTTGTTTGATATTGGTGGAAAATGAATGAATATATTTAAAATATGAAAGTGTTCTTACATGAATGAGATAAAACTTTTGTAGTATAATGGTCATGTGAAATTTAACTTTAACTTAATAACTTAACTTTAACTTTAACATGACCATTATACTACAAAAGTTTTATCTCATTCATGTAAGAACACTTTCATATTTTAAATATATTCATTCATTTTCCACCAATATCAAACAAAATTTCTATAACTCAACCTTCTACATGTGTCTATTTTCTATTTTCCAAGTACCAAATGTTGAATAAACATAAAGGGCCTAAATATAAAAATCTCTTTTTCATTACACTACCACACACATGCATAGTTGGTTGCCTAACTATAACCACATTATCTACTCTCCACATTTCATCTCATACACATAAAAATCAATTTTTAAAAAACAACAACATTGATGGTTGATACTGTTATATTATTTAATATCAAAAAATCTATTACTTCAACAATTTAATTAACGTTGGCTTTTGTCTTAAGTAGACACATACAGTTATATTGACTACTCTGTTACTTGTTCCGTCCTAACTTGTCAACATTGTCATTTCAATCAGTTGCTTCCATTAAGTCCTCGTAGACACACCGTCTCAGGACTTGCAACTTCAACGTGGAGTCATATGTCGCCATGTTACCTAATCCAACGGTAACTTTAGCATCCTAGCAATTTATATAATATAATGTAAAACAAATGTAACTAAATTTTTGTTAACGGGTTTTTACCCATGTATTTAGTGGCTACATTCATGTACACCTAGTAAGTATTAACCACACTTTACATTAACCTTAGTCAAATTTTAACTTCACGTTCTCTTTAATTAAGTGATTATATATTTTATAGGACACTGATGATGGAATAATGGATTCCGAAAACGTTTTGTCTATAACAGCCCGTTTGGGTTTTTAAAAATATATACCTTTTACAAAGGATTTTTAATAAATTTTTTTAATATATGGTATACAGCCAAATACAGGAAAGTAGATTCCTTGTGGATTATAAAATAATTACAAATATTTTAAAAATACATATTTTTGAAACTCAAAAAATTCGGGTAATACCGATCAATCGTGTAATATCGACAATGGAGATGGGTAATATTGATCAAGGTTGGGAAATATCGATCACAGATGAACAAGTTTAATGGTTAAGTTTACTTATGTTTAAGTATTTAATGCATATTTATTTAGTTACATTTACAGTTTGAGCAAATATACAGAGTCGCAGTATCCGCTTTCGTGCAGTCTTCATGAGATCAGAGACCATAGAGACGACATCTCCACCGTAATTCATTTGATCCAAACTCCGAACATACTGCATATAGTTTGCTTTCTCGTGTTTCGTGTGCTTTTGCGCCATAAGGCCTCTTCTTGACTAATTTTTCAGTTTTTATCTTAGTAGCTCCAATCGTTCGTTTAACTTAACCTCATTCTTCTTTTGCTTTTTTTGTTCCTTATTTTCTAATTGTTCTTTTAACGGTGTTGATGTTAAAATGGTCGAGTGTTGAGTTTGCCTGCTTCTAGTTTTTGTATAACTGCTGACCGGTAGTGCCGGTAAAGGGCATAGTTCACTGAAAGATATACGGGATAAGCTTTCATTTTTTAGCTGCACAGATTTATCCTTTTATTTTGGACTCCACTGGGCCCTGATAGTTCATCTAGAGGAACTGGTGTTGGCAATGGAGTTTGATGTGTATCGGACAGAGAAGACGCATTATTTGGATATTGTTCAACTACTGGTATGGATATTAATTCTTCTTCACACAAAACATCGGGATTGAAGGGACAGATCCTATGATTCGAAAACCCTTTATAGCCTTCTTAACAGGCGCAGTCCTAATAAAGGCATTTTTAACAAGTTCCGCAACGTCTGTTGTATTGATTTTCCCATTTTTTTTTCTGTTTTATATACTTGTCACGTTCTTGGTAGTAAGCTGTCTTGAATGGAGAGAAAAACGTGATATTTAGAGGATGGAGACAGTGGGAGGTGTGCGGTGGCAGTGAAAAGAGATTTATTACGATGTCGAGACAAAAATTGTAGGATACCAGACTTGAATGAGTTGAAATTTTAAAAGTGGCTCTGTAATAGACGTAACGATACCTTCGTTATGAAGAGCTTCTCGTTCTCGGAAGATGTTTTATTTCGATTGTCTACTAATTCTTGCAGGGTGAGCCGAGTATACCCTACCTGTTTTACTTATATATTGATGAACAAAAATTACATCCGTTGTTATTCTAAAAATCATCAATCTCAAACTCTTCGTTATGAAGATGTGGTGAAATACAATCTTTTGTTTCGCTTACATCGGAATCATAATCGTCATACTCAATGTCTGAATCACTTTCAATATTCTGTATCTTCTCTATTTCTAATTCCAACTCGCGTTCTAACAAACACTTGCTCATTTTAAATCAATTGTGTTCACTACAACCCACAACTACTAAATATTGTAGCATATAAAATTGGCTTCCATATTAGGTATCACTTATAGGGGGTTGAAAGGGGGACAGCAATTACTGGGCTGGAGATAGGGTAAGCAAACAAACCGAAACGATTGCGAACGGTCACTCTTGATCTGGTTGGAGAGCTGGGTCGTAAGTAAGTGAATAAGAGAGGGACTAAATGGGGTAACTACAAAGAAATCAAAAAAATACTTACAGAGATTTCCTGGGCAACACACACACAAGAAGGTTCTTAAACTATCTGAATTTGGACGCCGTTTAAAAAAATTCCTGTGCTGGATAGAAAGAAAGGCTTTTCTTATCCAAAAGGAAATAATTCTACAACTCCTGGTTTAGAGAGAAAATTACATATTTATTATTACTTCGCATCAACAGTTATTATAAATAATATTAACAAAGTTGATCAACAAAACTTACAATGCCGCTATTTGTAACGATTTACAACAAGCTCCAGGCGTTGGGCGATACTTGTAGGAATTAAAATTATTATTATTAGAAATGAAAATATCTAGGTTTTTCAACGGAGTTTACATTGAGGTTAACCTAAAAACAAAACAATTCAAATTTATGGTTATATGTCATATGTCAAAATGAAATATCAAACCTTTTTGAAATATTAATTTAAATTATTGTTAACTTTATTTAAAAGAAGACTAATATGACAATTAGTTAATCCATAAAACTTATAATTTCATTTATTAACAATTTTTTTAGTTTTCATGAAAGCAAATTTTTTATAATGAAAAATGTCTATTTTTACTTAATAAAAATTTTAAGAAAAAGTACCTTATATCACTCTGGCTGATGTATTTCCTTTGAGAAAGTTTTGGGATTGGAATTGAACCAAAATACTGAAAACAAACACAACTGTGTCCCTCACAAATCATGGAACATAAAAATGGACAATTGGTCCGTGAAAATGGCCAATTCTGCAAAAGTTGGAACTGATTCGGACTTCAGATTTTTCTGGATGACAACAAACTGCAATTTTCATAACTCTGCCACTCAATTTCTTCTTTAAACCATATAGATCTCTCAAATGAATGAAAACGCGGCCTTACAAATCTCTCAGATAAGGCACAGCACCAAACAATCAGTGATTAACTCAACAAAAACTGCCATATCGCATTTTGAGTACAAATTCACCTTTCAAATTGAAAAGATTTGCCGGCTTTGAAGACTACACCCGAAAGCTATCTCCTTCAAATCCTAACTTTAACTGCTACATGCTACTAAACTTCACTATTTCCGATAGCGAAAACGAAACACGAAAAACAATAACGAATTGTTTTTTTTTTTAATCTGGACTCAAACAATAAAACCAAACGCTTTAGGGTTTCATCGTTGAGTAAATCACTTTAGACTATATTTTCATGACAAAAACGAATAACGAACATACAATAACGAATTTGAAGAAAATCCGGACTAAACAGTGAAACCGACTCATATCGTGGTCTATAGCAGAGTGACATCATTCTTAAAAATCGTTCGCCTCCCGCATAATTTTTTCACCAATCTAAGTGCATATTTATTTGACGCCCAATATTAGGCGGTATTACGATCAAAGGAATGCAATTTATGTTAATATAAACAAAAGTAGAAATATAACATAATGATGGTGTTAGATTTTGTTTCGATACAGGGCAGCGGCCAGCCGCTTATACGTATTTCGACCTCTTTAGGTCTCATCAGAGCGGTATATGCCACTGCTCTGAATCGAAACAAAATCTATGCCGTCGTAGGCCAATAATTATCTAAATAACTATTTACAGACGTAACAACGCCATCTAATAACAACAAGAGAAATCATACGATTTCCTACTCGGCGAAACTGAATTAAAATGTTTACCATTGTGACTTCTACAACTTGCAAAGCAAACAGCTTAATGAATTACTCGGCAAGGGAATTAAAAATGTTTTCATACAAAACAAAACTAAAAATGTTTCAATTATCAATCTTAGAAAACATTTTTCGGTGTTTTAATACATAGGAAAAGAAATAGAAATGTTACATTTACGTTATATATATATATATATATATATATATATATATATATATATATATATATATATATATATATATATATATAATATATATATGTATATATATATATACATATATATATATCTATATATATATATTTATATATATATATATATATATATATATATATAAGAAAAAAGAAGTACTTGTGACTCGTTTGGAACAAATATATAACTGTTTTGGATGGGTTGGAGTCAATAATAGGGCTATTGGTTAACTATTTTTTTATTCTCGAGCTTTCAATTGTGTTTACAATTATTATCAAGAGCTAAAAAAGACAAAATACTTACAAGGTTGAACTAAAAAGAAAAAACAATTTTTGTTAACTTACCAAATAAAAATTAGTTTGGTAAGTAAAAATCACTGCTTACATGTTCAAAATATTTAATATAAAAATGTTTTGATCTAACAAATGTTTCTCCGAAAATTTCTATAATTTTGAAAACATTTTTTTTTAATATAAAAATAATTGAATTTATAAATAAGTTCAAATAGCAACCAATTACAAATAGCCTCAATGTCATAAATGCCAACATAAAATTTTTATTTTTGACAATTATATTGCCAAAAGTAAAACTTCGTTTAAACATTCTTTTTTGTTTAGTAACAAAAAGAAGAAGATTTATTCACCCTTGACAGATGTCTGAAAGAATGTGATAGATATATGGAGAATTAAATATGACATTTTACAAGTTTTATATATAAATCATAAAGAAAGAATATAATTATAAATTTTACTTAAATTTTGAATTTCAGATCTTTTGTTTAAACTCTTATCATTTTTGCTAATACAAACCATTTCCAAAAAAGTCCTTTTAAATTTATTACTTTCACTACATAAAATTGTAATGTTATCAAAATCCATAATATGGTCTTTATCGATTACATGTTCTGCCAAAGCACAAGATGGTTTTTTAATTCTGCAATCACTTTTGTGAGAAATAATGCGATTTGAAAGATTTCTTCCGGTCTCACCAACATATTCAGCCTCACACTGAGTACAACTAATGCTGTATACTAAATTCGTTTTTTCAAATTTGTTTACAAGTTGTACTCAGTGTGAGGCTGAATATGTTGGTGAGACCGGAAGAAATCTTTCAAATCGCATTATTTCTCACAAAAGTGATTGCAGAATTAAAAAACCATCTTGTGCTTTGGCAGAACATGTAATCGATAAAGACCATATTATGGATTTTGATAACATTAAAATTTTATGTAGTGAAAGTAATAAATTTAAAAGGACTTTTTTGGAAATGGTTTGTATTAGCAAAAATGATAAGAGTTTAAACAAAAGATCTGAAATTCAAAATTTAAGTAAAATTTATAATTATATTCTTTCTTTATGATTTATATATAAAACTTGTAAAATGTCATATTTAATTCTCCATATATCTATCACATTCTTTCAGACATCTGTCAAGGGTGAATAAATCTTCTTCTTTTTGTTACTAAACAAAAAAGAATGTTTAAACGAAGTTTTACTTTTGGCAATATAATTGTCAAAAATAAAAATTTTATGTTGGCATTTATGACATTGAGGCTATTTGTAATTGGTTGCTATTTGAACTTATTTATAAATTCAATTATTTTTATATTAAAAAAAAATGTTTTCAAAATTATAGAAATTTTCGGAGAAACATTTGTTAGATCAAAACATTTTTATATTAAATATTTTGAACATGTAAGCAGTGATTTTTACTTACCAAACTAATTTTTATTTGGTAAGTTAACAAAAATTGTTTTTTCTTTTTAGTTCAACCTTGTAAGTATTTTGTCTTTTTTAGCTCTTGATAATAATTGTAAACACAATTGAAAGCTCGAGAATAAAAAAATAGTTAACCAATAGCCCTATTATTGACTCCAACCCATCCAAAACAGTTATATATTTATATATATATATATATATATATATATATATATATATATATATATATATATATATATATATATATTATAGCACAACATATAAACAAGCAGTAACTGCTCCTACTATTTCACTATTTCGTACATAACAAAGAAGCGAAGCCTAAAATGCACGAGACAACTGCAATTCTAACATAGAGTCCAATTTCTTTAACATCCAGGCAACTCTAAACAAATTTCTGCCTACTAGAAATTATATCAATTATATCAAATAACAAATGTCAATAGTCAGTGTAATCCAAAAAAAGAAATCCTATCAAGAATCGAACAAGCAAGGAAAAGATGCATGAGCATGAAAACATTTTTTACAAGATCAGACCTTAGTCTACAGCTTAGAATCCGAATGATCAGATGTTACGTTTTTTCTGTCCTACTGTATGGCTGTGAAAGTTGGACAATGGACTCTGAAATAGAAAAAAGAATAGATGCCTTTGAGATGTATATATACAGACGAATGTTGAGGATTCCATGGGTACGAAGAGTTACTAATGTTGAGGTACTTCGTCGCATGTGTAAACAAAAAGAATTACTAAGAATAATCAAAGAAAGGAAAATGCAATACTTGGGTCATGTGTTGAGAGGCGAAAGATATGAATTACTTTAACTTATACTGGAAGGAAAAGTACAGGGCAAAAGATCAGTAGGAAGACGCCAGAACTCGTGGCTGAAAGACCTGAGGAGATGGTTCGACCGCTCATCCGCAGAGATCTTTCGCGCAGCAGTTTCCAAAACTACAATTGCCATTTGGATCGCCAACCTTCGAAGGTGCAATGAGACGAAGAAAAAGAAGAAATTATATAGAACTTTAGTAACAAATTTACCAAGGGTGGAGATTTTGTGCCCACCCATATTTAACTCAAGGTATCAATTTTATTTTTAAAAATATCGATAGATCCAAATTACCATTTGATCGTCTTCTTCTTCAGGTGCCATCTCCGCTACAGAGGTTGGCAATCATCATAGCTATTTTAATTTTTGAGGCAGTAGCTCTAAATAGTTGTTTTGAGCTGCATCCAAACCATTCTCTCAGGTTCTTAAGCCATGAATTTCGTCTTTTTCCGATGCTTATTCTGCCATCTATGTTTCATTGCATTATGAGTCGCAGGATGCCATACTTCTCGCCTCGCATCACATGTCCGAGATACTGTAGCTTTCTTTCTTTAATTGTAAGTTCAACTTCCTTCTCTTTACGTAACTCTATCTACCCAGGAAACCCTCATAATTCTTCTGTAGGTCCACATTTCAAAGGCGTTAAGTCGTCTCATTGTGTCTAGATTTAACGTCCATTATTCCACTCCATAGTATAGTACACTATGTACGTAACATTTTGTTAGGCGTACTTTAAGAGCTAATGTTAAGTCTTTGCCACATAGGACCTTTTTTATTTTCATAAAATTAGAACGTGCTCTTTCGATTCTGACTTTGATTTCTGCTGTGTACATTTGATAAAGGGCCGTTTTCTAACATTAAATAATTTTTGAAAAATTTTATAACACGTACTAAATATGTTACAAGGGAATACGCATTAGGTGGACATTTTTTACCCACCCTTGAGCATTTGGGGGTTAAAGAAGTATAAACTACAGCTGCAAGTTTACTGCATACCTATCAAGGCACAAAAAATCTATTTTATTAATGAAAAACATTAATCTTAAGACATATTAACTAAGAAATGTAATATTTGTCGTTTGTAATTAAACCCGAGAAAATTTTTAGTATATTCCGAGAAGGGTTTCTAATGACTTTTGACATATAAGAACCAACGGTTCGCTCTTTTCTTTTAAAGAACAACCGGAAAACTTAATTTAAAAGCTAAATTAGAATTCCACCTACTTTCTTGACTTTAAGTAAACAAACGACAAGATATTGCCTACTCTTTTAATGTAAAAAACTCAAACTCATTTTGATTAAGGTCATTGAGATGGAAAAAGCAATTCTGGAATAAAAAACAAAGTACTCGAAATATACGATTCCGAACTAATAAAACGTTATTAGAGATCGTAGCCTACACAGACGAAATAAAGTAAAGATTTTAGCGATTAATATATTAATATTTACTATGTGCCAATTCTTGTATACGTTATATCAGAACATAAAGTCCGTAATGTATAAATCGGAATATCCTAAAATTTCCACTGATTGGCTTTTTCAAAAAAATTTCTAAAATGTTCAGTGATCGCTTTTAAATGAGAACATTCATAGGGTTGCTATAAAATCCACTTTACATTGCTGCTGCAAATTACAGCGACTCTAAAATAGTTTTTACAAACCACTGTTTTGTATAGAGGCATTTATTTTTTTATATGCTCTTCTGCAAACTCGTGTACATATATGTATTTTCGTGCTTTATTTTCATCTGAATAAATTTTCAATTTGTTTGATACTATTATAAAAAATATTTAAATAGTTTTAATAATTATTGGTCATCTTATTAACGTTTTACGGAAGAACTAGAGTTTAGGATATAATTTTATTTCTTAAAACTTTTCTCATAAATATAACGGCTACTAAAATTAATTTTTATTAAAAATTTGCATTTTCTGTTCGATTTCATGAGGTTGCTGCGAAATCTGCATGAAGTTTGAGGTCCTGTTTTCAGGTACTAAGATAAAGATAATAAGCTTTCAAAGACAATTTATTATCCTCAGGCTCCAGTCCGGATACTTTGGGAACAATCTTGACAAAAAATGAATAGAGTAGGTTAAATCCATTTTTCCACTTTCATCTAATTTAACCATGGACATATGTATAATAATTTTTTTATCACTATGTGAGGAATATGCAAACAGACACCAGAGGTAAACATTTTTGACAGCGCTGGGTCGATAAAGCTAAAAACCCCTTCAGAATCACGTCTACCAGCTTGGCCCCGAGTCAGACGTCCCTACCATTTGTAACTCCGCTGTTGTCGGGATGAGCTAAACTCCACCCCTCTTATACTAAAGCATCGGGATTGTTTGTTAGAATATAACTTCTCTTCAATGTCCTTCTTTTGCCCGATTCTCAGTTCTTGTCATCACACATCGGATTTTGTCTCTCGCACTCATACGACCATCACGTCCGCGTCTACCTAACCAGATATTCCCCTTTACTTTCCTTCCTACTCTTACATACACACCTTCCGATCGTCGTTATTTCAGCCTCATTGTGGCCCCGCCTCCATGTAGAACGCAGAGCCGCTATAAGCTGTCCTGTGTGCTATTTGTAGTCGTCAGTCTGCACCTCAGTCCACACTCACCTCATTCCATTTGCACTCTAGCTCTCTCATGCCTGGCGCGATTTACCTCTGTCTCACTCTCTTATTTATATTTGTCTTTACCCCTATGTTACCAACCTCTTCTTCTTACTACCTTTGCAGGCCCAGTGTTGCCTCAGCAGTACCATTCTCACATAATTATTGATTTTGTTTTACCAGCGCTCATCCATGATCATCTTCTCTCAGCTATCTCACCGACTCAAACAGTTTCTCTAGCTCATCATTTCTCTTACTCATCTGACACACTCTAAAAGGGTATGGCACACAGTGACCGAAGCCCCACAATATAGACAATTGGCCGATTCGGCCTTTCTGAACCTGTGCAGGTAGCTACGGAAGCTGCCGTGTCATGTGAGAACTTGCGTCACATAGTAGTCTAAGCGCCTGTGTCCGAAGTCCAGCCAGCTCCGCAGATTCGGTATCAGTGACTTCGTTTACGGTGCTACATCCATTGTTGCATTCTACGCATCCTGCCAGATCCCAATGGATGTGTCTTTCTCCTCGCTTATATCGTCCTCTCCTTATATCTCCCTGTTCTTCTTTGAAATATAATTTCTTTTTCTCTCACTAACACATGTAAGGGGACACAGCCGGTGATCATCCACAGGGCAGCAGCAGACACAGTTTTGTAAGCAATTGCTACCCGCAGCAAACTAGTTCTGTTGCAACCCTCCTTTCACGTCCTTACGGGTCACCTCCCGGACGTACTCCCCCTAACACCCAATCATATGTAAGACTATCAACAAGTACTTAAAAATACTTAAGAGTGTTGTGCTTCTTCTTCTTTATGTGCCTTGTCCGTTCCGAACGTTGGCAATGAACATGGCTATTCTGACTTTGTTTACGGCAGTACTGAATAGTTCTGCAGATGACAATCCAAACCATTCCCGCAAGTTTTGGAGCCACGAGTGTCTTCTCCTCCCTGGACCCCTTCTGCTGTCTATTTTCCCTTGAACGATCAGCTGTAGTACTCTATATTTATTATGTCTTATAACGTGACCCAAGTATTCCAACTTTCTTTTCTTTATACTTATTCCTACCTCCCTCTCTTTACCTATCCGACGTAGTACCTCTTCGTTGGTCACGTGCTCAGTGATCTGCGTAACCGCAAAATCAAACACAATTCTATCTCTTTTTCTAGTGCTTTTAAGTACAACCGCCTTAGCTTTCTCTGCCGCGAGACTCAAACCCTGGTCATTCATCCAGTCCTAAATCAGGACATTTGTTTACAAATTCAGAACAAGAGTTCCTCCCTTTCCCACGCTGCTACCAGCATCGCGAGATTATCCCTAAATGCGTTCCACACTACCGGGCGATGGACGAGCATCTGGGGGACTCCAGCCATAACGGCTATAACAAAGACCCTCTCAACCATGATTTTTCTCTCAGACAGATAAGCCGAGACGATATTTATCAAATAGGTCGGACAGAGGACAATATTGTCGCCAGAGAACCCAGAACAGAGGACTACTGCAACGTATTAAAAGCTTTTTGGAGATCAAGGAAGAAGAGAACTGCCTACTTGTTGCGGTTTTCCCTCCAATTCACTGCCTGGAACACCCCTATCACCGCATCTATCTAAAACCGCATTTATCTTCTGCTTTTCCTTCTCTTTTATCCACAGCGCCTTTCTCACATAGTTGTGGATTTTATTCCACCAGCGCTCACCCATCACCATCTTCTAAACTCCACTGCCTGGAACACCCCTATCACCGCATCTACCGTACTCTCACTCTTGCAAAATTCATACTGGATTGAGAACAATCTTACAAAGCTCTTTGTCTCTCCAAATTTTATTATTTTTTTTTAATACACAAAATAAAAAAATTCGAAAATCGTTACAAAATAGATAGATAAAAATTACAACACTCAAAGGTATAAATAAAAAATATTTCAATTATTGTTTTTTAAATAATAGGTACCGACTTATTATTTCTCATTATTATTCTTACTTCGTGTTTTCTCAAATTTACATCTATTTAATGCAACCTTATTGTAAATTAATAACAAATATATATATATATATATATATATATATATATATATATATATATATATATATATATATATATACTGCCATCATAAATGTTAAGCAAAGGAGAAGCCAAATGGGGTCTACATAATTTAAAGAAAAGTGACTAGGGTTTAAACGCCATAGGGAACATCTAATTACTGTTTAGAACCTTCAACAGTAAGTTATTGAAATAAAAAGAGAAAACTTGAATACTTAGGCCACCTGATGAGAGGACAAAAGTACACATTCCTACAAAATATAATGCAAGGAAAAATCCAAGATGTCCTGGATGAGAAATTTAAGAGAGTGGTTTGGCTGTACCACTAACGAATTATTCAAAAAGCAGTAAATAAAATTAGAATCGCCCTAATGATATCCAACCTCCGATAGGAGAGACACTCAAAGAAGAATACGAAAGTCAACCATTTACCGACATTAGGAAAACTCAGTCGGTTGAGGTGTGTGAGATTCACAAAACTGTACATGCAAAACAGTCACTGTTTTGCTCTATATCTTGTATAAAAATGTATAATTTTTGTGTACTGTTTATATTATATATCCCATAACAGAATACTGTTGGAATATAAATAAATATACTCCTACGTGTTTTTGACAAAAAAAAAATATTTTTTTAGCTTCATTCTGTATAACACGATCTAGAAGATAAAACCAAAGAAAAACAAATAAAATTCTTGAATAAATAAATGAAGTAAAAGGGTTAAACATATTTTTAACGCTATTCCTAGAATAAAAAAATAGCAAATTATCCTTTGACACTCATATAATTGTTGACCCTTAGCATATAATAACGCTTAATGTAAACATGTATATCGAGAAATTAGTAGCTAATAGTTTAAAAATAACTTAATAATAATAAAACCTCATTTATTAGCTAACCTTTGATACTAATACGCACGTAATTTTGTGTAACATAAAATATTATCACTATTTAATTAGTCTTTAGTCGACAAATTGAGAGTGGATTTTATGTTTTAAACTATAAAATAAAAATTTAAACAAAAGTAATACTGTTAATTTTTCTTGAATACTTAATACAGCAGTTTTAATTATGATTGATAAATGATAGATTTTATACAAACTGATGATAATGATTTTAAAACTTTAGAAAAAGAAGCAGAAAAAAATAAAAGATTTTACAGATACGAATGATAAAAATAGCAGAACATACGCGTACTATTTCATAATGAAATTTCAAAATATGAAACAAAATTCAGTACCAAAAATTTAGTGTCAACACATTTTAACAACGATAATATTTTTTTGTTATAAGTATGCGAATCTTTAATTAGCAACATTAAAAAAGATATTAGGGATATGAAACTATTAAAAATAAATTTAAAACAATTTTTTATAATAGTGATGTTAGTGACTCTCAATAGAGGAATTAAAATGTTATCAACAAGATTTTAACAATGCAGAACCGAAAACTGAAGTATTGCAATTTAAGACTTTTATTAGTAAACAAAATATTATTTCGCCTGAATCTATGTGGTCATTTATACAGGAAAACAATAATATTGCGACATTCCAATAAGCAATGCAAGCGGTGGAAGATCATTCTCAGTCACGATCAGATTAAAAAAAATTTTAGGATCCACATTAAGTTAACAGAAAAAGAGTAAATAACACCACTAATGATGACAAACTGATTAAGGAATTTGAGAGTGTATTAACAGTGAGGGAAAAAGGCAATATAACTAATACATCAGAGTATATTTGTTTAGGTATTATTGTGTGTATAAATAAATTTTTTTGTATTTTATAATTTTTGTATATGTATATTATTGTTTTTCTTTTTTTTTTTGATCCGATAATTAAATAGAATATATATATATATATATATATATATATATATATATATATATATATATATATATATATGTATATACATACATATATGTCTATGTGCCATCTCCTCACTGAAAAATAGGCCCGGAAGAGCAATGTTGCCTAGAGCCCGCTTTAGCCTACCGCTAGGGTCTGAACTTTGTCCGATTAATGAAGGGTTAAATATATAGGGCCATGAAGCCAGTGGCTTCTATTTTCTTCGGGTCGTCATCTCTTCATTTTACCCCTTATCTTCTCCACAAAGCACCTTTTTTACACAACGTTTCTCTGGCATTCGAGTGATGTGACCTAACCATCTGACGCTCTGTGCTTTGACTTTTTGTACACTTAGGGATTTTCCATACATATCCATTCCTCTTTATTTGTTCTTTTTCGCCAGTTTCCGTCTTCCGTCCTAAAACCACCAAAAATCATTCGCAACTCCTTCCTTTCTCAGGTTTCGATTTCTATTTTATCTTTCTTATTCATAGTCCGGACTCACAGGCATACACTGCCACTTGCCGAATTACATATTCGCAATTTTGCTACCCTCCATCCTGTTTTTGCTTTTAGAATATTGTTTATTGAGCCCATTGCTCTACTTCCTTTTAATAGTCTCTTTTCTTTTTCTTCTTTCCCTACATTCGTTATTGTTACACCCAAATACTCGAACTGGCTAACATTTTCAATTTTGTAATCCTTTCCGTTTGTTTTAAATGTCATAAATTTATTGTGCTGCGTAAAATAGTTTCGAAACACAATTCAGATTTCTGCCATAATCTGAGCCTTCTAAAAATTGCAAGGCAAAGCAGACGTTGATAAAGATGTTAATAGAGACATGGGGAAACTAAAATTTGCATTCCACGACATGTCCCCTCAACTAAGCAGAAATCATTAGCGAATTGGTTTCTTGTACTCATACAGAGTAGTAGATATTAACATCTTTATCAACGTCTGCTTTGCCTTGCAATTTTTAGAAGGCTCAGATTAAGGCAGAAATCTGAATTGTGTTTCGAAACTACTTTACGGATTTTTTATCAGATGTCGCTATTGCGTCCGTTTCGAAGCCATTTTAGTGTTGCTTCTTAAAGACAGGAAAGATTTATTTTTCACGTTTAGAACGCCTATGAATATCTGTTCTGATGAGCCTTATTACGGCGAAATACGTATAAACCGATACTTAGACGCTTTGTACGTGAAATCAAATCTTGACTGTCTTTTTTATTTTATTCGGATCTACTCTGCATGAGTACAAGAAACCAATTCGCTAATGATTTCTGCTTAGTTGAGTAGACATGTCGTGGAATGCAAATTTTAGATTCCTCATGTCTCTATTAACATCTTTATTAACGTCTGCTTTGCCTTGCAATTTTTAGAAGGCTCAGGTTAAGGCAGAAATCTGAATTGTGTTTCGAAACTATTTTACGGATTTATTATCAGATGTCGCTATTGCGTCCGTTTCGAAGCCATTTTAGTGTTGCTTCTTAAAGACAGGAAAGATTTATTTTTCACGTTGAGAACGCCTATGAATACCTGTTCTGATGAGCCTTATTAAGGCGAAATACGTATAAACAGATACATAGACGCTTTGTACGTGAAATCAAATCTTGACTGTCTTTTTCATTTTATTGTGGTCCATTATCTCACCACGCATTTCCATATACTTTGTTTTCCCTTGATTTATATACAACCCAAAGTTTCTTATTTTATCTTTAATGTCTTTAAACATGTCATCATCATAATCATTTTTCTCTATAACCCTATGTGTGTCTTGGCCGCGTTTACTATTTCCCTTCTTTGTTGTCGGTCCTGAGCAGCTATTTCCCATTGCTGTATTCCCATTTTGCGTAGATCACTGCCTACTGCGTCCTTTCATCTCTTTCTAGGGCGGCCAACTTACCTTATGCCATCGGGCTTTTCCCAGAATGTGGCGTTCTGGAGTCTTTCGTCGCTTGATCTTAGTACATGGCCCGCCCATCTTATTCGGTTTGCTTTAATGTAGCTTACTATGTTTTCATCTCTATATACTGTCTGGAGTTCATCATTGTGTCTTCTATTCCATTCCCCTGTTGTCTCTGCAAGGCCCATAGATAGTTCGCAGTATCTTTCTTTCCAGTACCAGTAATTGTGTCGTTTCCCGCTGGTTCAGAGTCCATGGCTCGCTTCTATACGTTATTGTGGGACGAATTATTGTCTTGTACACTCATATTTTTGCTGGTATTGAGAGTATTTTTGATTTAAATGCAGTACTTAATGAGTAATATGCCCTGTTTCCTGCATTGATCCTGGCTGCCACGTCCTTTTCATATTTATTTTCAGATGTTATGATCGCTCCCAGGTACTTGAATTCTTTGACGACTTCAAAGTTGTATTTATTGATTTTGTTACGTTTTGTCTAACCCTTGGTCTTGGGTTCTTCGTAACCACCATGTACTTGGTCTTGTCCTCGTTGACCTTCCGACCAACTTCCTTGGCTCAGTTTTCGAATAGGGTGAAAACATCTTTTGCATCTCTGCTGGATTGTACAATTGTGTCCACGTCATCCGCAAACGCCAATAGTATTTTGATCCTTCGGCGGCAAATCCGTTTGTCAGTTGTGGTTGAGATTTCCTTACCGCATGTTCCAGTACAAAATTAAATAGCAGGGGGGCGAGAGGATCTTCTTGTCTGAGGTGTCAATGAGGAATTCCTCCGACGCGGAAGCGTTCTCTGTGCTCACCTGTGCTAATCGTACCAGCTTTCCAGGTACTCCCATTTCTACCATGGTCTCCTACAATGCTTCTCTGCTAACAGAATCATAAGTTTGTTTAAAGTCCACAAAGATTTGGTGTACATCGCAGTTGAATTCCCAGTTTTCTTCCAACACCTGACGTAGGACGAATATCTTAAACATGCGTTTAAGTTCTTTTTTTTGTTCTTGTTAAGAGGACTACATAGTCTGCGTACGCTATACATTGCTGTTTATAGTGGAAAATGGTACCTATAGTTTGGATCTTACTTTCTCTTATTATTGCATCCAAGACAAAGTTAAAAATATTAGTAGAAAGTGGATTCCTTTGTCTTAATCCTCTTGTAACTGAAAACAGATTAGACATACTTCCTTCTATGACTACTCTATTGTTTGTACTTGTTAACGACATTTTTATTCATTTTATCAAGTTTTTTGATATTTCTAAATTTTATACAACTTTTACCGATTGATAGAGTGATACGCCTATTTATAATCAATGAAGAGCATGTGTAGTCTTAGGTTTTGTTCGTAAATGTCATTTTGTAATAATTTTAAGGTAAATATTTGATCCACTGTCGATCTTCCTGCTCTAAACCCTCCTTGGTATTTATCTACTATGCCATTCTCGTATTTTTTTAATCTATCGTGTATGATCTTTGCTAATATTTTGTACACAACATACAGTAGAGCTATCCCTCTGTAATCTTCACAAAGGGTTCTGTCACCATTCTTATGTATTGTATTGGGTTAAATATGTTTTGTTAAATGTCTTTCATATTATCAATTTATGAATTTTGACAATGTGTTTGTTGTGTTGCAATAATGAATATATACATACACATAAAAAATATCAATTAAGAAATCTTAAGGTGTACTTGTCTATTTAAATTTTTAAAGCAATTTTTTTGAATAAAGTGTTTTAGGTCAACCACTATAAAGATAAATAGATACTTCCGAAAAAGTCCTTGTGACCCATAAGCATAAGGTAATATTGTTCTGAAGCTATTTTCTTGTGGCATTTTAAATTAATTACTATTTAACTGGGAATAAGCCACAATATCAATATCATTTTAAAGTCGTCTACTTTAAAATGTATACTGTATGTCTGAATTGTCAATATAGATGAGTCAGATAAAATTAAATTATTAGAAGAATTTTTCACTAAGTAACAAAAACAAAATTTGTTTAATTTACTAATGTTTGTATTTTGAGAACGATTTCCGAAGTGGAAATTGAAACGTCAATAAACGTATTTTAACCTTTAATTGTGGCTTATTCCCAGTTAAATAGTAATTAACATAAGGTAATATTAATAAATATAAAGCTCTACAAAATCGTGTGTTTTGTGTAAAACTTAATGAGGTCACTGGTTAAGTGGAGATGTTTACAGTACGCTGTCTCGATTCAATGTATCTTTTCTTGGTATAAAATAGTCAAAAACTCTCTGACCAACCTTCTTAGGTGGTCCCTGGGTTAGTGCGGCAAGTGCATCCCCATAAATCAGCGCTATTGTAATGCGCTTTTGAAAGACGGTAATTTAACAAAATGGTTCACAAAAATGTAATATTTTGTAGCGTTTTTTATACTTGCGAGGCAGTTAACAAGGACAAGTGAATTTCTTTGAATTTAAAAACAGATTACCTATGTTAGCCAGTTACAATAAGAATTTAGTGAATAGAAGAAAAATAATCTACTGTAATTTTTTAAAGTAAAGAAGTAATTAGAATATATCATTAAACAAGATCATATTAAAATACAATAGAAAAATACTAAATGTGAAATATATAAGTAAATACTAAATACTTTCCCAAACATCGTATATTAATGCAATCTTTATGAAAATCTACATAAAGTGTGTAATTTATATCCAATTAATTAGAATATTTTTATTTTTTAGGTAAGAGATAAACGTAGTCACTTCTGGTAAGCTTATTCTTTATAAATATTACTCTTATTTAGTTCTAAATAAATTTAAAAAAATATTTTGTCGAAAATACTTTTATAAAACTCGATTACCGATCCCAAAATATATTCAAGATGTCAACATTAATTCTTGGGTTAGTATATCCAATTCTAGCAAAAAATTACTACCGAAAAACTTACCGCTGCAAAAAAACATGTTCCCCAAAAAATTGATATTCAGATATGGCACATGATCCCATCGGGCTCCCGATATGTATATACAATGAGAAAGAACCGGGAATCATTTCAGCAACATTTCCCCAGAGGTTTTCTATCTTTCTTTCATGTCAGACTCGAATATTACGATTATGCGAAAGTAAGTCCGCATTTTACGCAGCTTTTCACGCATTAAATAAACGTTGGGGTTGTATCAGTATTTTTTTAAATCCAAGTTAATATGTTTGCTGTAACTCCGATTATCTCTACATATTTTTTTCTTTCTTTGTGCCGATTCTGCAGGATAAATGGGTTTCATATAATCAATGTGTCTTACAATTATTGCCAAACTTAGACTTTTTTATATATTGTGTTAGATGACTCTGTAGTTTTTTAGTTACAATGTCATTAATTCATATTTACTAACTTAATGCTTAAATTATTATAACCCTTCTTCAGTTTTTTATTTGCATTTTTGTTTTTTTCACAGTATATGCCATTGTTGATTTTGTTTTATCATCATCATCACTCAGCGACCGCTGCTGGACATAGACCTCCCTTATACTTGTCCACTATGGTCTATCCTGAGCACTTTTCATCCAATTTTTTGACATTTTCTTGAGATCGCCAGTCCAACAATTAGGGAGTCTTCCTCTACTTCTTTTGTCCAACCTCGCACTACTCAAGCAATCTCTTCGTCCATTTTTCGTCACTGATTCGGGCGACGTGTCCAGCCAAGTTCCATTTTAGTGTGGCAATTCGGGAAATTACATCGGTAACTCCTGTTCTTCGTATTAAGTCCTGATTTCTAACTCAGTCACGAAGCGATATACTTTGGCATGGCCCTTCCATTTTACACTGAACTATTTGCAGCTATCTGGTTTTTTATAAGCATATTCTTGTACTGCGGTAAACAGTTTGGGCGATAAGGCATCACTCTGTAGGACACATCCGCCGATTAGGATATGATCCCTATTTTTATGTAGTTTCACCGACATAGTTACGTTCTTGTATATATAGTAAATTAATCTTGAATATCGATAGTCAATGCTGCATGCTATTGTTTATTCTATATTAAATATCCGTTTATATGTACATAGAGTGCCAATTTAATAGCTTGGTGCTCAATTTTCTTTATACGGGGTGTTTCAAAAAAAGGTAACCCCGTCTCTAGGGTAGGTAAAAAACTGAACAATAATTGGGGTTTGCTTAGTAAAAACTTTTTGTAACGCCATCCGTTTTCAAGATACAGGGCGTTGAAGAAAAAAAAAATTACGCATTTTTTACGATTTTGCCGAAACTACTGGCAAGATTGTATTGAAATTTTATACGAATATGTTTTGGAAGCTGATACATCCCATGAATTTGTTTTTATATCTGATTCTCATAGAGGGCGCTAGTTACACGGATCTTAGTAAGTATTAGTCAATACAACTTTTTAAGAGTATAATTATTAATCAAAATTTCAAGTAAACTTAAACATCATTCAATTTTACACGAAAAATGTACTTTTGGTAAAACTCCATATTGTGTACCGTTTTCGGAATATTTTGATTTGAAAATTATGAAGTAATAATTGATGCTGGTAGTAATGATAAAGTTCTAATAGATATACCTCTATTTTCTCCAAGTGTGGAGATCCATGGAAATCTGACATTTATTGATTGTTATGACGATAAATCAACAATAATTAGAGTTTTGAAACCTTGTTATTTGTAAAATAAAATGTAAAATGTAAAATCATCGTATAAAATTGATTTCGATTATACAGGGTCAGTTGTAACAACGGAATGAAACTAAGTAGTGCTTTTTTAATATAACACCCTGTATATTAAACGATTTTTAAATATTAATAAATAAAATATTTAATTAATTAATTATAAATATTATTAAATAAATATAAAGAGGTTGTATAATGTTTTATTGGTCTCTTTTCGAATTTTCGAATTTTCGAAATGTCAAATGCTTTGACTCTCTTCAGTGATATATACATTAGGGATTCTACAGTATTCACTGCCTTCCCTCGCTTAACCGTTTCCATCTCTCTCTGTTGTTCCATTCTCCATCGTTTAGGCCTCTCTTACTCATGGCGTCGTCTACTTCGTTCCTCCAGGATTTTCGGGGTCGTCCTCTTTTCCTCCTTCCTATGGGGCTCCATTCGGTTATTCTCTTTATCCATCTGCTGTCGCTAGTTCTTCTTACATGTCCATACCACTTTAATCTTTTTTGTTCTATATATGTTAGTATGTCTGTTTCTATTGATGCTCTTTGCTTTATTTCGTCATTACTTCTCCTATCCATTCTTGTTACTCTGCAGCATCTTCGCAGGCATTCCATCTCTGTTGCTACTATCTTACTGCTGTTTTTCTTGTTTATGATCCAATTTTCAGCCCCATATGTCATAATACTTCGCACTAATGTTTTATAAATCTGCGTTTTTGTCTTCATATTTAGGTGTCTATCCCACCATACTGAGTTAAGTTGTCGGATTGCTGTTCTTGTTTGTTCTAATCTTTGTGTAATTTCTTCCTCTGTTGTTGCCTTTTTCGTGATTATAAACCCCAGGTATTTGAATTTATCCTTTCCTTTGATTGCTACGTTGTCATCAATCTGTAGATCTTCTATGTCTTCTTCACTTGTAGATAGGTACTCTGTTTTCGCGGGGTTAATATCTAGGCCAGCCTTGATATATTCTTCTTGTAGTTTCTTTATCATGTAGCTGAGGTCGTCTTGGTCTTGTGCAATCACTACCTGATCATCTGCAAAGCTTAACGTATATAGGTATTCGTTCCGTACCGGTAGTCCCATGCCTTCGCATTTTCTTTTCCATGTAGTCAAGGCTTTTTCTAAGTTTATTTTGAATAGGGTTGGAGCTGTGGAACAACCCTGCAGGAGCCCTTTTGTTATGGTGAAGTCTCCTATGATTCTGGTTCCCATTTTAATGGACACTTTATTTTCTTTATACAGAGCTTTTGTAGCTTCTATGAGCTCCGTCTGTATTTCTAATTTGTACATTTCCTCCCATAGTTCTGACCTTGGTACAGAGTCATACGCCTTTCTCAGGTCCACAAATGCCAAGTGTATATCTCTATTTTTTGCTTTTTTCTTTTCCAACAGTTGTTCCAGTGTGTATATGTGGTCTATGCATGATCTTCCTGCCGTGAAGCCTGCCTGATCCTCCCCGATTTTGCCTTTTATCGCTTGCTCTATCTTTTCTCGCAGTATCTTCCCATATAATCTTCCTATTCATGATATTACGCTTATTCCTCTGTTGTTTTCGCATCGTTTTCTATCTCCTTTCTTAAATATAGATGTCATATATGCCTCCGTCCATTCCTTTGGGAGCTGTCTCCATTTATGGCTTTCTGAAATATCCATTGTATCATCCGGTGTAATTTTTTTGATCCGTATTTTATAAGCTCAGGTGAGATGCCTCCAGGTCCCGGTGCTTTCTTATTTTTGATTGCTTTTATGGCCGTTCTCATTTCCCTATCTGTTATTTCTATTTCGTGTTGTGGGAATCTGCTTCGTTTTCGCCTGTTTTCTTTTCCAATGAATTGTGGTCTTTGTTCTGTTAATAGTTCTTTGTAGTAGTCCTTCCATTCTTTGTCCTGTATATTTCCCAATTTAATTTTTTCTTTTGAGTTTTGTTTCAATTCTCTCAGTACTTTCCATGACTCCGAAGTTCTTGTACCTCCTATATATGTTTCAATATTTAAGCAGATTCTTTCCCATTCTTCATTCTTTTGCTGTGTTATTTGTTTTTTCACTTCTCTATCTTTTCTCTATATTCTTTATAAACTTCGTCGTTGTTTGTAGTCAGCCATTTTCTGTATAGTTGCTTTTTTTCTTCAATTATTCTTTTTGTTGGCTCATTTATTTCATAATAGTGCTGTTTATTTGTTATATGTTTTTTTCCCAAGGGCTTCGAAAGCTGCTTGCTTTATACTCGCCTTTATATGCTCGTATATTTCTTCGATGTTGCCGTATCTAAATTCTATTAATTTTTGGTCTAGACGTTGTTGGTATAGTTCTCTTATTGATTGTTCTTGGAGTAGTTCTATATTGTATTGTTTTTCTCTTATAGTGTTCAACGGTTCTTCTGTGGAGGGGGTCTTGTTATGTTTCCAATTAATGCCCATTTTTGCTGTCAGTAGTCTATGGTCCGTTCCACATTCTGCTCCTCTTTTGACTCGCACATCTTTGATCTTTATTGTGGTATCTTGTTTGATTATTATGTAGTCTATTATCGATTTCAGCTTTCGTGTTTCTTGCGTCCATGTATATTTATGAATATTTTTATGTCTGAAGAATCCGTTGGTGATTTTTAGGTTGTTTAGTTCGCATAGTTCAATCAGACGTTCTCCGTTATCGTTTTGTTCATCCTCTCCAAATCTCCCCACTACTTTATCGTTTTCTTTCCTTCCGGTTCTGCCGTTAAGATCTCCTACTATAATTATCTCCACGTTCTTTTTAATTAGCTCTATTTGATTTTGGAGTTGTTCCGTGAAATGTTCTTTTTCTACTCTCGGAGAATCGTCTGTTGGTGCATATACTCCGAGTATCACTGTTTTGTTACCGTATATGTCTATATGCATTTTAATTATTCTCTTGTTGATTGGCTCCCATGTTCTAACCCTGTTCTTCCACTTATTTTTGATTAGTATTCCCACTCCTGCCTTTGCTCTACATTCTTTATTAACTCCGCTCCAGCAGTGGATATGGTCTTCTATTCTCTTCAGTGATGCTTTAGTTAAAGTCCATGACTCCACGCCATATAAAAGAACGAATAATACGTATCATTTTAGTAAACGAACTTTTATTTCCAATTTTATATCGTGGCTGTTAAAGATTTTTTTCGTTTTGACAAAAGCTGATCTTGCCTTCTCGATCCTTATCTAAATTCCCTCGATTGGTTGCACTGTTCATTTAAGTTTCCACCCAGATAAACAAAAAGTTGGTGATTTGTGTTATAGGTTGTTGGTTAACTAGTAATTGACCAGGTTGTATCCTGTTTTTGCTTATAACCATGTATTTGGTTTTTTTGACGTTAACATCAAGCCCAAACCTGCTACTTACTTCTGCCACCTTGGAGGCAAGTGTCTGCAGACCTTCAAGACTGTAAAAGCATGCAAAAATGTCAGTATCATCAGCGTATCTTATGTTGTTCAAATCAGTACATTCTAGTTGAGGGTAAACCACATATGAACAAACATGCACCGAAAAATTGTTCTACTTCGTTCTTTACATTCAAAGATTTTTCGATATTCTTTTGGGTAGAATACAAATTTGTTTGATAAACATCCAAAATATTGTCATCTCTCAGAGTTCTAAAATACTGAATTGGAGTATACGGGTTTTCAGGTCCTGGTGGTAAATTACTTTTCCAAGGTTGAATTGGCTGTGCAGAACGACTACTATGTCGTTTCCACGTGATATTCTGATGACACGTCATTTTCGTGGTCAACCTTTTTTTTTTTTCATTATTTCTTCCATATCTCCCACGCTCACTTCTTCCGAACAAACATTTTCTGAAATATGTAGGTACCACTGCATAATCGTCTCTGTTGAATTCTAGAATGGAATCTTCAGAGTCATATCCACAAATGTCTCTAATTAATTATTTCTTTCCATAAAATAATTTTACACAAATAGATTCTATTTCTGTTACTACCTGCAAAAAAAAATTATGTAATAGATTATAGATTATTGTAACTTTAAAGTTACAAAACATTTTTTACTTACAAAATACCTAATATTTTATTATCAGCTTATTTGCTATAATAAGAGTAAGAATGTACTTAGTTTTAGTTTTAAGTACCTGAAATTGTGATCAAAGTCACCTATTACCACGCTGCAACACTAAGCATAAAATATGACCTTGTGTATGATTGAAATGTTCTTTGGTAGACAGCTGTCTGTATTCTTATAGAAACACCATAGGTTTACGGAAATATCAGGTTTAGAAAGTATTTTGTGACTCTTATTCAATATGTAACTTAAAAGTTACAATGGTTACTAGTTATATCTGTACCTTTTTAACTCTTTAACACTAACCCATCTTTTTTTATATCTATTAGGCGTGTAATCATTGGGTTCATATCGTTACTTTACAGGAGAGTATATTATTTTAAGTGATTTCAGTTTGACCACCTTACTTGATGTTTACAGTATAGTAAAGATTTGTATTTTTTGTAATAAGCTGCCAGTTGCAAACAAATAAAGTATAGCAACCCTCTGTTTATATTACATTATTGTCTTATAAGCAGAAAAACTGTATTGTTTATGTCGAGATAAGACAAAATACTAAGGTCACTCTCTTTTTTTATTATATAATAGATTTGGCTTAGCCAATTACCTATAGTTCACTCTTAAAAAATCCTTTTTAAATTACAAATGATTACTGACAACTATTTAATAATTTCAGTTTATACTGAAAATCGAAATTTTGATAATACATTTTGGATTGTAATGTACTGCATATATGCCAGTGATAAAAAGGAACGTACTGTACAATGTACATGGAACACGTATTCAAGAAGGAGATATCAACCTCTGGTAGTATATAAGAATCGGGATATGTAAACTGAAAACGAAATTCCGTTCATTCATTATCCGAATAGTAGACATTTCTCCCCTGCGGCAACTCTCAGCCTGGCATCGACATTTTTACAGGTAAGGTATACGTAGGATTATTACATTTCTACGGAAACAGGAACTGATCCAAAAGCATACCGCGAAAGAAGTACGGTACGCGGTAATCAAATCAGATTTCCTTGAGCAGCTTCTTCACTCACCTAAAATGGCGGAAAGGCAAAGATGAAATTGAATAAAAATTTTCTTTTGTACCCTAATTTTATTTTCCGTATGTTGTCAACTAAAAAAGAACACACTATGTATAAGTAATATTTAGCTCGGCTTTTATTTTATCCTTCCATTAGGAATCTCTTACAGAACTTCTATGACCTTTAGTATGTAATCAGAAATTCAAAAATACTTTTTTTAAACCTGATAATATTCCACAAAGGGAAAATATGAATACTGTCTGTTTCACCCTTTTTGGCTCATTTTATATTAAAAACCAATGAAGTACAATGAAACTATCAAAAGAAATATATTTTCAAAATTAAAATTAATCAATAGTAATTGATTTTTAAAACGTACAACTAACAGATACTTATTTACAACTAGGTAATAAATATTTAAATGCCAAATTATAAACCAAAAGCATGATTTGACATTTACAAACATTACTTCGGGACTATCACAATATTTTATTGGGAGAACTGTCAATAATTTCAGCTCTGGATAATTTGAGTATCACATGCAGCAGCTTAAACTTATTCGTATTTATTTATTTATTTAGCGTATGATGGCTCAATACATGGAGTAAATACAGTAATAATTGTAAAAAACGTAAGTACATAATTTAAAAATACAAACATAAGATTATATAAAAACGAACATAGACAGAATACAGATAAAATACAAGATAATACAAACAGATAAGGTTATATCTTTAAGTCAAGTTGAGCTATCCATTCAAGGCTTGCAGGCGTAGTTTTGAAAAAGTCTTTTGGGTCCCCTCGATATTTCCTCAATTTACATGTCTCCACTATGTGTTGGATGGTTTGATCTGGAGCTCCACAGTCGCAGCTGAAGGTAGGCTGTTTTCCCCATTTATGTAGGTTGTGTGCGCATACTGCATGTCCTGTTCTAATTCGGTTTAGGCTCTTCCATATGTTTCGTGGCTGGTCGAAGCCATCAGGCTTTTGAACTGGGTCAATAAGGTTGGATACTTCAGGTGGTGCTTCCTCAGTCCACAGCGTGCGCCATCTGGGGGTAACATTAAAATCATCTACTGTTAGCTGTTGGGCTGTTCTTATGGGTGGTTTTTTGGATGGGAGTCGGTTTGCTGCTAAACTCGGGATGTCTTCATGGATTGGTAGTTGCAAGTTGCTATTTACTTTCGAATACTCTGTTGTCAAGGCCTTTTGTCTTCCTAGAATAGGCGGAGGAATATGGCTAAGGATCGAAAGCCAATATAGTGGAGTAGTCTTGATGCAGCCGCTAACCATTCTCATTACTATATTAAGCTACGTATCAACTATTTGCACATGAAGACTATTTAGCCAGACCGGTGCACAGTACTCTGCCATAGAATAAACAAAACTTAGCATAGATGTTCGTAGTGTGTCCGCAGATGCGCCAAAGTTGGTACCACAAAGGTTCTGGATAAGGTTATTTCCACTACTTATTTTTTGTGCAGTTATTTGTAGATATTTTTTAAACGAGAGAGTCCTGTTCAAGGTAACCCCCAGATATTTTGAGTAGGGTTGGTAGGGTAATGCTACATTTTTCATGTTGACCTCTAATTTTTGATTTGCCCGTTTGTTACTAAGGTGAAAACAGCTTACCTTAGTTTTATTTAAGTTGGGTATCAGGCGCCATTTTTTATGAAATATTCATATAGTTTGTTGAGGTCGTTTGTCAGCACGTTTTGAGTAATTTTAAGCTGTTTGTATTGTACTGCTATTGCTAGGTCGTCAGCGTAGCCAAATTTTCTTCCATCAGTGACTGGTAGGTCCGATATATATATATATATATATATATATATATATATATATATATATATATATATATATATATATATATATAAGTTGAAAAGCATCGGAGCAAGGACTAATCCTTGGGGTAGTCCATTATTTAATTTCCTCTGTTTGCTTATGTCGTTACACTGTGGATTACCTGGAAATATCGATCAGAGAGTATGTTGTTTATTAGTTGCAATATTTTCTGATGCACAGTATGGAAGGAGAGTCCCTCCTTCCATACTGTGCCGTAGGCAGCTGTCACATCCAGAAAGACTACAGTTGTCTTTTATTGCTTTTGGAAGCCTGCTTCTATATGCTTCTATATGTAGTTAGACTTAGGACCTGATCTGCGCAGGTTCGATTAGGTATGAAACCTGCTTGTTCGAGTGGGATATTTTCAAGAATTTATGGGCCTATTCGGTTTAGGATAAGTCGTTGCAGCAGTTGATAGCCGCAACTGAGAAGTGCTACAGGAAGGTGGCTTTTAACTTTATCGTGGGGTTTATTGGGTTTTAATACAGCAATTGTTTTGCTCTTTTTAAAAGCTTTTGGTATGTTTCCAGTTCTAAGGATCAGTAAATAGAACGTTTTTTCGAATTTCGAACGAATTTTCTTGTCTTTTGACCGCATTGTAGTAGGAACTCAGGATGTACCCCATCACAACCAAGCGCCTTGCCAGTTTTCATATCTCGGAGGGCTGATGTTATTTCTTCGTTGGTGAATTCGTGGGAGAACTTTGGGTTATGTCCAGCTGTTTGACGTAAGTTGTTGAGTTCCTTTTTTATATATTTTGTATGTTCTTAGTCACGTGGAGCCCTAGATAGGGTCACTATTCTGCTAGCTATTTAGTCGTGGGACAAAAAGTGGGGTTTTCTAACGAGCGGGGCACTTCCACCTAGCTTCCTAAGTTGGCTCCAAGATTGTCTGCTCGATCTTTTATAGTTCATTTTCTTCATTGTTCTAATCCATTAATCTCTCCGGGCTTCATTTAATGTTTGCAATAGGTCATTAGCTACATCTGGGTCACCATTCTCTATATAGTCATTGTAGAGTTCTTCACATTCATTATTCCAGCCTAGGATATACTCTTTGCGGTAAACTCTTGGTATACACTTTTTTGCAGTTGATATCACTAAACCTACAAATCTATCGTAGCTTTTCGGTGTGGCTGGAACCCATCTTATAACTTTTTTAAGTTCAATAGAGATTTTTTGCCAGTCTGCCTTGTGAAAGTTCCATCTTGTTCTGGGAGTGGATCGGACTATCGGGACCTGGATACCTACTTCATATATTATTGGGCGATATTGGCTGTATGAGAAATTCTTTATGACTTTTCTTATTATATTGACAGGTTGATTTTGAGAGTTTTGGGTTGAGAAACAGAGGTCTGAGAAACAGTTCTGGTCATTGCTGTGATATTTCCACATCGTATGGTGGCTATTAAAATCTCCCATATAAACTGCCGGATGGCAAAGATGAGGCAATACTTCTGGAGGCCACTGGGTTTCTGGGGGCTTATATATAAGCAATTGTAAGTTCTTCGATTATTACTGTAATGATTTGAATGTTTCCATTGGTACTGGTGTCCACTAGATGGGCGTTTGTTATATTGCTGCGGATGTATGTTATGCAGCCGTATATATGGTGATGTTACACCAAGAATTTCATATCCTGGTACTTTGCCCCTACGTTTTAGATCAGTTTCATCACCTACATGAGTTTCTTGAATGGTAGCCACGTCAATGTTATTTTCTAGCAGGATTTTAGATAGCACCTCACACTTTGATCTACTAAGTGCCTCTATATTTAGTTGGCATATTCGGAGGATTGGTCCAATGCTTCTTGTTATATAGTTCTGAGAAGAACTAGTTTTTGTAACTGTTGTTGTTGGTAACTTATTCGTAAACTAGTTCGTAAGGTTTTTTTTATGCAAGTTTCAATATAGTGAAATTTTGCAATGGACTGAATATTTTATTATGTTTTATTCTGTGATATTAACGATTTATGTAATTTTAATAAATTTTAGTTGTTATTATTATTATTACTTTTTTTAACTTATATAAGCTTAGTCCATAAAATTGTACAATTTTCGGGGACAATAAAGCATATTTCTATTCTAATATAGCCAGCGGAGGAGTTGTTATGTATATAAGTCAAAATTACCAAACACTTTTTAATTTTATATTCATAATTACAATTAACCTTATAATATATGATCCCACTGCACTACGTTCAGTTTTGCATTAAAATTTTTTAATTTCAATGACTACGTTCATAACGTAGTTAATTAAACTCACATTTTTACATTTTGCCAGTAAAAAGTGACCGCAAATAGTTTTAATTCAATTAATGGTAATTAAAAAGTTTAATAATTAATTACCATTAATTAAATTCAAACTATTTTATATATTTTTTTATTGTTAAATTGCATGTTTACAATCTACTTTATGCACAGAGTAATATGTAAATAGTCTGTAAGTAAATTGACGTAAGTTAGGTTAGGTTAGGTACCGTCCAGTGACACTTCTCTAAGTATTATTGCGGTAGGTCTTTTGACCATACTGTCTTCAATCTTCTTTCGGCAAGTGGTTGGGTAAATAAATTATTTGTTAGTTCGTTGTTGTGATAAGTGGTGCGATTTCTATATTTTGTTTAGTGATTCTTTGTTATTTCCCTCAGTAATGGGATGTCCAGATCATTGTGAAGTGTTTGGTTAGATACATAACATGTAGTTTTACTTTTGATACGAAGTATTTTGGATTGGAATGTTTGAAGTCTCTTCGTATTTAGAGGTTTACTTCAGCCCATAGTTCTATTCCATATGCCCAAAATGGTATGAGTATAGCTTTGTACAGAAACAGTTTATTTTCAAGTTTATTTCTTTATTTAGACCTAGTTATTTCCGTTTGAATTTAATGTGCGTTGTCCATGTGAACTTTTCATCCAGACGCAATCCTAAGTATTTGACAACTGGTTCTATAGGAATGAGAGTATTAATAATATAAACTTTTGGACATGTAGATTCTCTTGTTGTAAAAGTAATTTGTACGGATTTGCTAGCATTAAAACTTATTTTCCATCGCTTAAGCCAGTTCTGTAATTGGACTAAATGATTTTGTACTTTTTGTGATACTACAGTAAGGTCGATATCCACTGCTAAGATTCCCGTGTCATCGACAAAAGTAGCTAAGAAGGTATCATCGCTAGTTGGACCTACTGTAAATATCAGATACAGAAATGGGCCTAAAACGCTACCCTGAAGTACGCCAGATTGTATGATGTGGTAATTTGAGTAGCTGTCTTCAATTTTGACTTGAAAGTAATGGTCAGTAGGATACGATTTTAGTATAAAGTATAATTAGTATAAAATATAAAGTTAGGTGTGATTTTAGTTTGTAGAGGAGATCTTTATGCCATACTATATCAAATACCTGTTGTATATCTAGAAACACTCCAGCGTAAAAATTTTTCTCTTCGAGAGTTGTTTTAATTATATTTACTATTCTGTGGCATTGTTGGATGGTTAAGTGTTCACGTATAAATCCGAGGTGTTGTGGTATAATTTCGTTTATGGGAACAACTTGCTCGATTTTATGTAATAGTAGCCTTTCTAATACTTTCGACATTATTGGAAGTAGGCTTATAGGGCGATATGAATTTTCTTGCGTTGTGGGCTTACCAGGTTTTGGAATCCTAGTAACTTAAGCATTGTATTTCAATGTAAATTTCCATTGTATTAAAAAGTATTGAAGACGTAGTATGCTGCTGTATATTATTGTTAATAACATCACTGCTTTTCTCGGTAGCTTCTGAAGTAATTCTCCTGTTATCAAATCATAGCTTTCTTAGGCTTTAGCATTTGTTGTCGAACCTCCGTCGGAGTGAATGTTGTCAAAGGAAGAGATAGTTGACATTTAGTTTTGAGGTACATTCTTATATCATTATCCTTATCTTTATTAGTATCTGGTGCTGGGACTGCAGTTGCTAAATGTTCTGCGAATACTGTTGTTTTTTTTGCATTTGTGCTGGCCCAGGTCATATCTGTTTTTCTTAAAGATGCATTTGTTATTGTCGGTTGTTTAAAGCTTTCTGTAGCTTTTCATATAGAGTTGTCTTCATGTAAGAGGTTTCACACATAAAACTGGAAAGAATCGTTTTTTTCTTCATGTATTGCTCTATTTAGTTTATGACCTATCCTGTTGGTACATTTTATTTAGTGGATTTCTCGTTTGTTGCCATATGCGTCGAGCTCTTCTTTTTTCTGCTTCTTATTATTCTATTCTACTATTCTTATTTAAGTTATCTTATATGGAGGGGGATATTATGGTTTTTTGCACATTTCTTGGGCGCTGTGGTGTTGGTGGACATCTTGATTTTCTTTTATCGTAATATCTATTAATAGTTTAATTCTTTAGTTTTGAGTTTGGGTAGTGGTGTTCTCCATATTATGTGTGTACTTAAAGTTATTACTATTTTCAGCTATCCCTTTGGTTACAGAAAAATCTACCATATCTGGGATTTTGTTGGGGTCTGTAGGCCAGTATGTGAGTTCTTCCGTTGATAAATATCTTAGGTTATTTTGTTGGATGATATTCACTAATTCTCGACCTTTAAGTGTGATTAATCTGACACCCCATGTGGTGTGTTTGGCATTCCAGTCTCCTGGTACTATTAAATTCCAACTATTTACGGCCACTTTTTGACTGGCAACCTATTATTAGTGTATTCTCTTATTCTTAAATGTACGTAAAAATCTGAGTTTGAATAACTAATTTATGAACGTAATAATCGCAACCACCCACTACGGTTACACCAACGTTAAACTGACTCTATGGGAAAAAGAGATTGCTCAAGACTGTCGACAGCTCGACGCTTCTGTACTTTTTCTGGTGTTAATTCTATACAACACAGTACAGATTTCGGTGTACCCGGTTAAATTCAACCACCTAGATCTGGGGTTCTGTACAGTCGAATTTTTCAACCATGGCTATCTTCTGGTGCGAGTCTCTCGCGACACACAGAGAACTCAGTGGTTGCTTACACTGAACCACCAGCTTTGGGACTTTACTAAATCAGTTCGCACCTCTAGGTAGTCTGGAGACACACTAGTTTTGTCACTATCATCGTTTGCTGTTAAATAGTTGATAGTTGAATAATCGCTGCTGTCGTCGGTACGGAGCGTATAGAGGTATGAGAAACTACTATTGTATTGCTGTATGTATGGCTTTCTCTGTCTAGATATGCGATGTGGGGACTGCTGTTCGGTTGCTTCGTTGATCGCTCGATGTAAACTGACTTTTCATATCTAATCCGCTTTATGCTAAGCTTACATACCTTCCAAGGCTTTCGCAACTATCAGAATATTTAGTTCTAAAGGCGCGTACAGACCTACAAACGCATGCGATGAGCAGCCACGAATACACATACGTGTGCAAATGTGGACGGCGCTTTCGTAACCTCTCGCGAATGACTTGAGCACACATGCTGCGAGCCAGAGTGGTGTCGGTTTTTTCGTACACATCAAAGAAATATACGTGTCTGTTCACGCTCAGTTTAGACGGATAGCGTGGGGATGTGTTGCATTTGCAAGACAAGTTCGGATTTATTGAGTTTTATTCATTTTATTGATTTCTGTGTAAAAGGAAGTGGTCAAATGAACAATGTTTGCAATTAATAGATTTGTATGAAGAAAACCCTATATTATGGGATTTTAGACTCCTGAGACATTTTTTCACGAATGGATGGGGCGCCTTGAGCACGCATACATATGCGGTGATTTCTAATTTCAACGAATGCTCTGAGCGCGAATGGTTTGAGTACGCACGCATATGCGTGGCTTCTCACCACATGTGTGTGTGCTAGTCTGTAGGCGCCTTTAGGTTGGGTTATTGCCTAGAAGTAAGTAGATCTGATTTGAGCATCTTAAGGCGCGTACAGATCTACAACCGCATGCGGTGAGCAGCCACGAATACACATACGTGTGCAAATGTGGACGGCGCTTTCGTAACCTATTGCCGCATGCGTTGCTTCTCGCAAATGACTTGAGCACACATGCTTCGAGCCAGAGTGGTGTCGGTTTTTTCGCACACATCGAAGAAACATACGTGTGCGTTCGCGCTCAGTTTAGACGGATAGCGTGGGGATTCGTTGCATTTGCAAGTTCGGATTTATTGAGTTTTATTCATTTTTTTGATTTATGTGTAGAATGGAGTGATCAAATGAATAATGTTTGCAATTAATAGATTTGAATGAAGAAAACCCTACATTATGGGATCCAAAAAATAAGTTTTATTATTCGAAAACAAAAAAAGAAGATGCATGTGAGTCGATTTCAAAAAATTTTGATATAGATTCAGCAGTTGTGAAGAAGAAAATGAGCAGCTTACTTGGGTCTTTTAGGGCTCAAAGGAGCAAATGCAAGAAGTCCGTGGGTACAGGAAAAGGTATTGTGTTTTTACAGTACAGGGTGTCCAAATTCAGACACTTTTATAGGTTATTTCGGTTGTTATGGAAGACAAAGCATTGCGGTTTTAACGAATCTGTGCTACTTTTTCGTCAAACTTTTAATGCAGCAAACAAAAATGGGCTACCAAATGGGCTATATCATTTAAAAGGCGTTCAAAGTCTTCTACTCACATACGTGTAAAATTTTGGAATTGTTCAGTATTAGGTTCTAACGCCAAATCTACTAGTAAATCGGACTTCATTTGTAGGGTTCTTCTTTTAAATAAATGCGTCGTCCACCATCGCCTATTTTTCCTTTGTTTTATTTTTTTTAATGAACTAATAACCATAAACGCGGCAATAACCATAAGCAGCTCCTCAGACATTTTTTCACGAATGGATGGAGCGCCTTGGGCACGTATACATATGCGATGATTTCTAATTTCAACGAATGCTCTGAGCGCGAATGGTTTGAGTTCGCACGCATATGCGTGGCTTCTCACCGCATGCGTGTGCTAGTCTGTACACGCCTTTACACTGTTTTTTATTTAGATAACCATTATTGTCGTTTCTGTTGTTAAAAATGAAGCAAAGTTTCTTGAAATTGTCCAATTATTATTTGGCTTTTAACACGTTGTTTTCATTTAAAAACCAATAGATAATGCCATAAAGCAGTCATAATGACATCCTTACAAAAGCTATTACCCAAAATATAGGCAAAACTAACTTTAAAAATCGACTTGTCTCGGCATTTCTTTCTAATACGTCGCACTGCTAAAATATTTAAAGTGAATCATTTTCAAATAAACACATTGTATATAACATTGCATAAGAAAAATATTAGATTTCTGCAATTTTGTTAAAATGCCTTTTAAAAAATATATATTTTATTACACAATTTCTTATTAAATTTTTTCCTTTACGTAATTGTGAAGATAACTATATTTTGCAGATAAATGAAAACAGTAGCGACCAAACAAATGAGGAACTTTCTCGTCTGGAACAATAATAAAAAGATGGTATTTTCCAACATCGGCTTTAAATGAAAGATATTCTTTTCTTCTGCGGTTATTGTATAATTCTGCTAGTTATTATTTACTAAGATATATTTTTAGAAAATAAGAGATAAAGAAACTTGCTATAGAGGGTAATTTTATGCACCAAAAAGAATAAGTCTAGCAAAATATATTTTTAAGCTTCTTGTTAACGGTTTAAAAAAAGTTAAATAAGAACATTAATAAGCATCAGACCATCCGCTTTCAACAATGGTAATTGCAAGTAACTGTTTTATTACTACATAAAAAAAGCTTTTGAATCATATTAAAAATTAAAACTTCTATTTATAAACAAAAATATTTTATTTCAATTTTTTTATAACAACCGAAAGTAGTTAAATTATAAACTTAGTACTAATATGTACTTCCACATATATTTCCAAGAAATCCAAATTACAAAAAGATAATAAAAGATATAATAAAAACTAATCAATACTGAGACGAGTTGCACATAAAATAATGAAAAACACAAGCCATGTAAATGCTAACTTCTATACAGGCCACTTAACAATCTAAGACTCTAACAAGAGTTTCAAGCAAATAAATAATGGAAAGATGGTAACAACACTTAAAAAATACACAACGTGGACCAACGCTCTGCAATCTTCTTAGGGAACGGTCCGAATTAAACAGTCAAAGGGATTTATATTTTGCAATATAAAGATTAAAAATTTGGTGTTTGAAGTGTTGTAGCAATATGTGCACGGTTTTTCGCTTATACTGGGTGACAATCGGGAGCCGAATGTTTTTAGAACGCATCGTACGAAGCTTAAGGGGATGCGAGTGGGACAACTGCGGTATTACTAACCTCTGTAGCAGTGTGTCATTTTAGTGTAAACATGGAGCAGTGGAAGAACATCGTAATAAGGTTCGAATAGAACAGCAAGAACTCCTGTAAACCTACAGCGAGTGAGAGATGCCGTCGTCAGAAGCCCTACACGGAAAACATGCTATTGAGCTAAAAGAACATCGTAACTAGGTCCGAATAGAATAGTAAGAACTCCTGTAAACCTACAGTGAGTGAGAGATGCCTTCGTCAGAAGCCTTACACGGAAAACATGCTATTGAGCTAAACATTAATCGGGAATTGTTTAGAAAAATGTTGCATAAGGACCTAAAATTTTACCCCTACAAATTGCAGATTTTCCAGAAATTAATGAAAAGAGATGTTGAACAACGTAAGGATTTCGCTACGAGAATGCAAGTTCTTTTGTAGGATAAGTTAGGTCATCATCTTCTAATGAGCGACGAAGCTCATTTTCATTTGGACGGAACCGTTAATAAACAGAATTACAGATACAGGTACTGGGCTCCTGAAAACCCACGAAATCTCCATGAGCGTCCTTTACATTTTTAAAAAGTTACAGTGTAGTGTGCCATTGGTTCGACTGGCATTATTGGGCCATATTTTTTTTTAAAAGGCTAGCCATACCATCATCATAAGTTATATTCGCTATGTTGAGATGATCCAAAATTTTTTGGTTCCAGAACTACACAGAAAAGGGATAAACCCAAGGAATGTGTGGTTTTAGCAGGATGGTGGCACGGCTTATACTGCGCATGCTTCAATGAATATTCTCCACAATTTGTTCCCAGGACAATTTATTTCATGTTCTCCAGTCTCCAAACCTGTCAATTTGTGCTTTTTTTTTCTATGGGGGCAGTTAAAGAGTCGTATATATGCTAGCAAGCCTCGTAATTTGATCGAGTTGAAGAACGCAATTCGACAGGAAATCCTGACTATTGATCGAGCGATGTTAGAGCGTGTTATGAAGGATTTTATAAAGAGGATCAAAAACTGCATTCAACGTAATGGCCACTATTATGATGACAATATTTTCCATACTTAGTTAGATTGTAAATGGCATAATATAAGCAGCTTCAGTTTAATGTTAATAAAATAGTATTTCCTTGCAAATTTTTTGTGTACTATTTAGTTAAAAATCGTCCCACTGTCAATTCTCACCCGTTATATAAAGAGGTACAGTACGTTGTTCAACTTAGAATAAAAGGCAGTTGTACTTTGGCGTTGAAGTAGGTGTGTAGATACGTCTTTGACGATAGTTTTTAAATTAATGACATCGAGTAGCAGTTCAGAAGTAAACCCCAAATAAGTATTTAACCTACGTTATAGTTGCAGACAAAGCTTCATAAGCATTTAATGAGACCGTTTCCTAAGACACAAACATTAGATGAGGACAAGAAATATTTAATTATAGATTAAGTAGAACAAGACGGGTTTCAAAAAATGCTTTTGGAATTTTAGTTAAGAAATTCCGCATATACCAAAATGTCCTGAAAACATTTGGATAAAGTAGTTCTAGGTACATGTGCCTTCATCATTTTTTTGTAGATGATGATTCACCGTGGTTATCAACATAAGATGTTTGAGTAACCAATGACGATCTTGGTCCGGATATTTTGGAAATCCAAGTTGTTCCTGTATAAGTCCTCTATAGATATTCGCGAACAGTTTAATCATTTTTTTACATCTGACGCTGGTTCTGTGTCGTGGCAAACTAAGATGGTTAGAAGAGGCAAAAGAGATAACATTAATCATTAGGTACTTGCTCATACAGTAACATTTACTTTTTATTGAAATATATGTATAAAAAAACTGTATTTACTGAGTCAACCAAAAGTAATGCGATATTAGTGAAGCTGGTTATGTTCTTTTACGAAGCGCGTCGAAGAGATTTCGATCCTACCATATTATCGATCGTCGGGTAAAATAAATGCATTTTTTTTTTAAATACGAGCGTTCATTGTCACTGCTATGCTCTAGGCGAGGATACGATGCAATGGTCTTAGTTTTGAACGTACCCCAATCATATGGAATTGACTGGAGCCTAAACCGGTACCAGACGGGTTACCAGGTCATATTTTGTTTCATCTTGATATATGAATATATATTCCCCATTCTTTTATTGTTCTAACTATGTTCTGTTGAACCAACCATTCTAGTATTTCATGATTAATCCGTTATATTAAATCCTCTTCATTTTCAGTTGCTCTTTTTCTCTTGCTGTTAATATTTAAACATTTTAAACTATTTGAAACTGTATGATTTTATTATCAGTTCTGTCATTTATGTCTTTTTTTTCTTGCTTACTTTTATGTATTTTGTTGTATTTTCATTTATTTCCAGTCCTCTCAGTTTGGTTTCGTTTTCTATTTATTGAAGGGTTTTCTTAAATGCCCGTTTATTTCTTGCTACTATGGTTATATCGTCAGCATATCCTATTATTTCTACTGCTTTCTTGTTTATAGTTCCTGCGTTTGACAGCTTTATTATTATCTTGTCCAGTGATATAATAAATAGTACCGTTGAGAGCACATCTCCTTGTCTTACTGCATTTTTTTTTATTTTTGTTCTTTCTCTTCCGGTGTTTGTTGCTTGGGAGTTTCGCATTGTCATTTTTATAATTCTTATAATATTATTTGGTGTATTAATCTCTTGTAAGTCTTGGACCATTTTTCTTCTGTTTTGTTTGTAAAACGTCTGTAAAACGATGTTGGCCAATCTGTAAGATCCAACTTCATTTATCGATTGTTTGTGTGTCTGTTTATTTAGTACATGGTCTTTTTGATTTCTCTCCAGACTTCCTGATCTCATCCATGTTATTTTGTGTATGTCTTTGTGTTTATATCTCGTGCTACTTATGTCTTTCTTCATTATTGTTTATTGAATTATTTATTGAGTTTTCACCTGCAATCTCTCTGAAGCAATTTTCTTTGTCTATTTGAGCGTTGGAATCTTCTCCCGGGATTTTCTCGGCGATTTATTTTAGTGTTTTATAAAATTATCACTAAATCTTTTGTTTTATAAAATTATCACCGTGTTCTGTGGGTGCATGAAATTGTTTAAAGCAAGTTTTACACAAGGTTACAATACTTTTTTGACAATATATTAGTGATTTGGCTTTACAATTTTCTCGTATACATTGTCTCATCGTCTATCTTTCCCATCGAATTTGATGTCCGTAAATAATTTAGATGTTGATGTTCTTGATCTTCCTACTATACTTCTTTTACTAAGAATTTAGATCAAGTTTAGATAGGAATCTGCTACAGATCCACGAAAATCATTGACACAACGAAAATATTTTACTTATTACCTCGATATAAGAGAAGCCATGAATTTGCTAAAACCATATCAATCAGCCTTGTGAATATTGGCCAATAACACTTCTTAACTTTGATTTTAGTTACATAATTTCCAACAAACCAGTAGTGTTTATCCATGCCTCCTATGTATGTATGTTATACTTGCGGTCAAGAAAAAGACGTTGTCCTTTGAGTTTGTGGTTCCATCCACTAGCTTGTGCGAGAGGTTCCACAGTTTCAAAATTAGATGCTATGGTAACACACTTACTATCCTTTTATTCTATCAAAAATGTTTCTCCATTTACATCAAATCAAACAACATCATGCCCCACAAGCTTATTTACTAAGTGTTTTTGTATCTTGTATAGGGCACTTCACTAATATATTTTCCCGCAAGGTTTTTGGTGTTTGGTATTCACAATTTTGTAAATGAAATTATAAATCTATGCTCGTAAATTAATTATTCAAACATACCCAGCGGCCTACAGGTTCAGAAATACAATTTAACATGTGTAGCTATTGTGTAGCCGAATCGAATAAGCTTTCTAGGTATAAATTGCTTTAATGAGTTATGTCTATATTATTTCACAACCATTTCAGTTATTTCGTAATATTAGTTAATGAAGTGTCAAATAACTGTAAAAGTGTAAAAACGTATTTTAGATTTTTCAGCAAATTTGTAAATTTTGTGCAGTAATTATTAAGAGTTTAATTCGTTTAATTATAAATAGTTAAGTAATAATTATACGAAACACCAGTTAGTGATCACACACATCGTATTACTTAGTTTTGATTACAATAACGTAGTAAACTAGTTTTTGTAATTTAACAACATTCAATAAGGTACGACTTCAGTTACATCCATTTTAGTTTCATTACCTTTTAATTACTAGTCAGGTTCGTATTATTTTTGAACACATCTCTCGTGTTAAAATCAAAGATATAACCTAATATTCAGAGTCTGTCTGACACACCGCATGTATTACAATTACAGTCAAATACCAACAAAACTTATTCGTCAGCAACTTCTACATAATTTTCCTCAAAATATCTAACAATTATATTCAGCGCTGAGCGCAAGATTACTTAATTCCTTCGGGCAATCTAATTCATGCCATAAATATTATATTTTCCTCTCGACTATCTAATAATCAGATTTTCATATACCGTGCAAACAAACAAATTGTGGACAAATTCATGCAAAACTATGAACAAATAAAAATCCAGAACAATAAAAGCTGTACAAGCTAGACGACTAATTTCACCAGCGAAACACATTGTTTTCTCAACGTATGTCCCATAATACCACACAGCCTGTTAAATGATTGTTTACAGATAATTTGACTTAAAATAGTCTCCCCAGTCACTTCTCCAAATATCAGTTCCAATCTTTCCAAATAAAATCATATTTTTAGTTTCAATAGATAAATATATGTTAGTTCCTATATTATCTCCTTACTTGACTCATTTACTTTAGACTTCGATAATATAACATATCAAATATTCTTATCTTAAGAAACTATGCGTTTTATAACTGCAAACATTCTGATCACATCTCCACCAACTGTCCCGATAAACTCGAATCAACAAAAAATACAATTGATTCAAATAAGTCAACCCATTTGTTCTTCCATAAATACATGTCTCAATTTTCAGTTACATTCTTTTTAAACTAACAAATTTGTATCAAAGAAAAGTCAGAAAAACTTGAACAATCCTAACATAGATTAAGGTCAAGGAAAAGTTAACACCGTGAATAGCTGCAAAGTAATTAATATCGATCTTCAACCGAAACTTAGGATTAATGATATTCTTACGTCATCAAAAACAAGTCATACAGAAGAACCATGAAGTTACTCTATCTACATCTAAACCCAGAGTTAAAAAGGTTAAAAACAAAGCGGAACACACATCAATAACATCAACAAAATATGACCTTCAGCTTGCTCAGAGTTTTATTCAAAATCGTTCACCCACATTTGTTCTGATTTACGACCAACTGAATCTACTTCTAACCAATGTTATCGGTGTACAAAATCCTTCTAATATAATTCAAGATTTTACTTCTGACTTAATGGGATTAGTCCATATTCTAACTAAAGTCCATTCACAAATCAAAGATAGATTAACCAAACGTTGTATCACCTCTTTAAGGAAGAAAATCTACCGACGCTTAGGTAACGACATCACTGAATTTGAGGTCAAGTCATCTCCAATGCATTCAAATGTGACAGAGTAGTAGTCGCTGCATTCATTACCCCAAGCTATAGATATCAATTTTGTCTCATAACTTACTTTACTATTTTCTCCGCTGAGCTCTATGCAGTGCTCAAAGCTATCGTGCATATAAATTCTAATGACATTCCTAACTCAGTTATCTTAAGTGACTCACTAAGCGCCCTTCAAACACTTAAACATATCTATCCCAAAGGGTCATCTTTAGACACTGATAAAACTCATTTAGGCTCAAGGAAATTCTAGAAGTATTGGATTTATATGGATACCTTCCCACATTGTCATTGCAGGCAACGAAAATGAAGACCAGTGCGTGAGTGAAATTGCTGTATGTGCCGATAGAGAAAAAGCCGAGTATCGACATAACGCAAGTGATATAAAAGCTTGTATTAAGAATCGAGTTTTGAGCAAGGGGAAAAACGAATGGCAGTCTTCTCAAACATCTTCTTCTTCTTTATGTGCCGTATTCTACCGAAGGTTGGCGACCATCAAACGATAGGTTTCTCTGTTTTGTGCCGCATGTATTATGTTCGCGGCTTCTGGTATTTGAAACCATTCTCTCAAATTTCTCAGCCAGGATTTCTTCTTTTTACTCAAACCTCTTATACCTTTAATCTTGCCTTCCACGATAAGCTGTAGCAGACTGTACTTATCATTACGGAACACATGGCCCAGGTATGACGCTTTCCTCCTTTTAACAGTTGTTAATAATTCCATCTCTTTACCCACGTCTTCTTAATTAATACCTCTGTGTTGGTCACTCTGTCTGTCCAAGGTATTCTCAGTATGCGTCGATACAGCCACATTTCTAGAGCCGCTAACTTCTTTATAGTTGCTGCTGTTAACGTCCACCCTTCAACTCCGTAAAGTAGCGTAGAGAGTACGTAGCATTTCGTGGCGCGCCATCGGAGGTTAACGCTTAGGTAGCGGTTGCTTAAGAGCTTTCTCATTTTGATGAATTTGGATCTTGCTATTTCAATTCGGATCTTAATTTCTACATCTGGGTCCCACTTATCATTGTCCAAATTGGTTGCCAATTGTATTTACTCTATTTAGCATCATCTGTAAATCTTCGATATTATCGGCCAGTATAACAGTATCATCTGCATATCGAAAATTACTTATTGGTACGCCATTATTCTTGATGCCCTCGTTGTACTCTTCCAGTGCCTCTCAAACATCACTGAACAAAATTCATACATACGAATATATACGAATTGGACACACGAGACTTACTTATTGTTCGACTCACGATTAGTTTACCGTGAGCTATAGTTGCTATAAAATACTATTTTATCAAATTAAAATAACATACGACAACAATTTTGATAGAACTTTTATTGACTAAGCTAAACGTGTGTACAGAGCTGAGTTTCGAATGGTACTCCCAAAAATACATTACAAAGCGTCTAACAGAAGCCCCTAGTGGAGGGGAGGTCGTTTCTAAAAACTATAAAATTTTATCTTGGGAAAGCAAATATTGTCCTTCTCAGAAATCCATAAATAGACAGGGATTATTATCTACAAATTTTCCCCAGAAATATTAAAACTGATAAACATTTTAATCTCTTAAGATTTCTGGGAGCTAATTTACTCGAACTTTAAGAATTACCGATATCAATCTAAATAATAAAGTAAAATCCACAAACAACATGAAGTAAGTTATAATGAGACGAAACACTTATTCATATTTATTTTTAAGTAATCCACCTATATGTGAAACATGTACTGTACAAGTTACTGTTGACCATTTTTTAATTGTATGCCCTCGCTTGGTTAATTATCATGTCCCATTTAACATACTCACAGTATAAGTACTTTCTTGAGCACTAATTTTTTAGCAAATCTTATTGTAAATTTTTTAAAATCTATTAGTTTATAAATAAAAAAATATTAGTTACTTACGAAATAAAATATAAATATAAATCTTTGATGCAAATAGCTATAAATAAATGTAAAATAAAATAAAATACGACTTTTGTAAAACTCATTTTGAACTGAATACTGAAATACTGCACATTTTTATAATGTTAAGTACAAGTGTCCTATTTATAGGTCAATAAAATAAAACTCTTAATGGGAATTCAACAGTTTTTATTTCCGAGATTTATTCATGAATATAGTTTATAATAAACACTAATCGACAAGAATAATCCAGTAAACGATAAAAAAGTGCCAATATGAAACTTTTATTATTAAATGTGTAACTTTAAACGAAATTAGCAAACTTTTCGGATGTTTATAATTTTCTTATCGAAATTATAGTACAAATATAATATAAAAAAATTAGTTTAGTTTACTACTATCTAAAATATCTATGGAAAATTTTTCTTTGGAATTTTTGAAAATTTTTAGCGTTGAAAAAAATTAAATTTTCAGTGATTTATAAATAAGACACTGGCTAAAATATATTCAATAATGCTTTCGATATCTTCATAAGCAGGCATAACTATATAAATCTATTAATTTATTTTTTCTTGTTTGAACTTTTTACCAATTTACCAACCCATATTATATAATGATGAGTTATATAACTAAAAATTTTAAATTTACTCAACTCCCCATCCGTAACATTGATTTATTATGTAATTTCAATTAAAATGATTATCATGTAAGTAGCTTGCCTGAACGAACTTTAATGTAATCGGGGTTGTAGGCCCATAAGGATAATGGGCGCTGTTAGAAGCAGGCATTGTTGCCATCTGGCTTAGTTGTTGTCCCTTTGTTTTCGATGGTCTAGAAGTGCTCATGATGATTAAATTACGCAGAGATCAACATCGATAACAAGCGATAATATATAGAGTTGGAATGTGTCACTTCGTGAACGACTTTTTGTTTTTATTGGTTGTTTTGTTGCAGCTTTTATCGCCATTAATACATTTATCCCTTTACCCTTGCCCTTTACACATTTCATGTGTAAAGAAAGGAACAAATAACGTGTTTTGTCGGAGTGAAAAAGTGAGTCTTTGGAGAGTTCCATCAACTTCACTTTTATTTTCTCTGCTGTTTTTTAAACACCTACTCATTTCAGGCTTTTAGGAAAAGTTAAAGCTCGTGCTATGTTTTATTTATTATTATTAACTACGTTAATTTATTACGTAACAAATCAACAAACTTATGAATACTTGTATTATGTTGTGTTTATATTTACTTTTAAGTACAATTAAATTTCTTGTAACCCATAAATGTAAATCATGTTGCTCTGTATCATCTTCTGTAAAAATTTTAGTTTATCTCCACATGATATTTTGTCTCCCCATTTATTTTACTCCATTTTTGTTCCACTACGCTATGTCGCGTCCACCAATTTAGTAGCTGAAGCTTTTGTTATAGAGTAAGCGTTTTTGCACCGTATAGTACTACTAGTAGAGGGTATTGAACAAACATTTTTCTCTTCAAGCATTTGGCAAGTTCATGTTTAATAAAAGTTTCTTACAATATTCTACACGTTGCCCACTCTCGACCTCGATATTTATTTATTTATTTATCGTATGGCAATTACAACACATTTAGAATAAATACACAAATACTAGTAATAAGGTATTTGACAAACTTTAAATAGTTACAAACAAACATCAAGTGTATTGATAGAATCAATTGACTCTGAAGTTGCAAACAGGAAGTCTTCAGGGCTACCATTGTAGGATCTTGAGGGACACTCTTCAATAATGTGGTCGATGGTTTGGTTCTCCCCACAGTCACATTGAGGGGACGGGTTCTTTCCCCATTTATGTAGCATGTATGCTCATCTGCCATGTCTGGTTCGGATCCTATTTAGAGCGGACCATGTTTTTCGTGGAAGATCAAAACCTGGTGGGTTGTGGGTAATGCAGGGCATGTTATTTTGTCACTCGTTCCATTCTTGGGACCATGCATTCGTGATATTAAACTCCTCATGTATCATTTTTGCCGTTTTCATTGGTGGTTTTCTAGAACAGAGACGGGTATTTCATGCATCCTCGGTATCTTGGTGGATCGGCAGGTTTATATTGTTCATGATCTTTTTGTATTCACGTGTGCGTCGACTCGTTGTAAATGTGGAGGTGGGATGTGACTTAATACTGGAAGCCATTGGGTGGGAGTTGATTTAATTGTACCAGCCATCATCCTCATAGTGCTGTGCAGCTAATTGTCGACCTTTTTTACGTGCGGACTGTGTAGCCAGACTGGATCACAATATTCAGCGGTCGAAAAAACAAGGGCTATGGCAGTAGAGCGGAGAGTGGAAGCCGATGCTCCCCAGGTGGTACCGCAGAGCTTCTGTATAATGTTATTTCTTGTGCTCAACTTTCGGGCAGTTTTTGTTAAATGCTCTTTAAATGATAGCGTTCTGTCTAGTGTTACGCACAGGTACTTCGGTGTTATGTTGTGGGTAAGTGTGGTATTTTCGAACCGTACGTTAAGTTTCTTTCCAGCAAGTTTATTGTTCAGGTGAAAACAACTAACTTCAGTTTTGGATGCGTTTGGTTGAAGTCGCCACTTGCGAAAATATTTGGCCAATATATATATATAAGTCTGCCGTCAGAACTTCTTCAGATGTTTCTAGTATTCTGCATCGTGTAGCGAGGGCCCAGTCATCGGCGTATCCGAACTTTCTTGACTGTGTTTCCGGCATATCTGCTAGGTATAAGCTAAATAGTAGTGGAGAGAGCACTGACCCCTGTGGTAGGCCATTCTTAAGTTTCTTTGGTGGGCTGATATCTGTGCCCATCACTACTTTAAACATTCGGTCATGCTTTGTATTAGGCGTGCTATTGGTTTACAGGGGATTGCACGGAGAATTTTGTATATAAGTCCCTCTCTCCATACTGTATCGTAAGCTGCCGAGAGATTAATAAATGCCGCTGAAGTTTTAAGTCTTCTTTGGAAACCCGCTTCGATGTAGGTGGTGAGTGACATTACCTTATCTGCACAGCTTCGTTCTGGTCGAAAACCCTCTTGTTCGACTGGGATCACCTGGAACAGTTCTGTACTGATTCTATTATACATTATTATACATATTATATTATCGGCGGGTTTGCCTGGCTTTAGTATGGCTATTATCTTAGAGCGCTTTAGTTCTTGTGGAATATTTCCGGTTTCCATGATGTCTGTGAAAAATTGAGCCAGCCAAACTTTTGTATACTTGCCACAAGTTATTAGGAATTCAGGGTGAATATTATCAAATCCTGGTGCTTTTGCTGACTTAACGTCTTTAAAAGCCTTTGATATGTCTTCGCTGGTGAAGGGGAGGGAATGCTCCGTTTCTGTGGCTACATGTTTTAAAGTTTTAAGTTCTCTCTTTACGTAAATGGTGTGTGCTTTATCCTTTGGTGCCCTGGATGTTTTTACTATATGTGATGCTACGGCATCTGGCTTTACGGCTGCCTCTCGGCGTTTCGTACCGACACCACTTCCTAATTTTCTTAGTAATGACCATACCTGTCTGCTTGATTTCTGGAAGTTTAGACTTTTCACTGTGTCGGTCCACTTTTGGCCTCTAGCAGTGTCTATGCTGTACAGTAGTTCATCCGCTATTTCTTGGTCGCCAGTTTCAAGAAAGCTCTGATATAATTCCTCGCTATTTTCCGACCAGCCAGGGATATATTCTTTGCGATAGCCTCTTGGTATGTGTTTTTTGGCTACACTTAGGACGGCACCAACAAATCTGTGGTAGTTTTTGATATTACTTCTACTTATTCTATTATTACTGGTCGATGTTGGCTGTGTGGCAAATCAGTTAGAACTCCCTGAAGCCCCTAGAGGTATGCCTTTGTTGTCGGTCGAGACGAAGCATGGGGTGATATTCCCGCCTCCATGCCGCGGATCTGAAGGTTGGTCGATCTTTGGCATCAAACAAAAGGTACAGGCGTTCGTCTTCTGCCCATTTTATTAAAGCATTCCCGTTCGCATCATTATTTTTGTACTTCCACTGTCGTTTAAAATATATTTTACGCCCAACGAATTTTTAAAAATAAAAAACTTTTAATGGGTTGATGGTTGTTTTACAAGCGTAAAAATCAATCATTTTTATGTGGTACACTCTATTACTAGATGTTTTCAATCACCACATCAAAATCGTCTCCATTCTGTGCCGCTCTTAGTAATGGTTAAACGTTTATGCCCATCCAAGCTCTGATATTGCGAAGCCATGACATTGTTCTTCTGCCAATTTCGCTTTGGACTTCTATCTCCTCTTATAATTCTTAGTAGGTTATAGTTTTCATTTCTTATTAAATGGCTTTTTTTTGTAATGTTTGTTATAAGTTTTAACTCTCTGTTTATAATGTTTAATACTGTTCGATTCATTATAATTTTAGTGTTACGATTCAGAGGAAAGTTTATAAAAATATTTATTAACGTAGTTTAAATTCAATTAAATTCAGAAAGCAGTAACTTTTATTCGACCCTGTATAGGTTTTAAATCTGCATCTTCCACTTCTATATTCGAAATTTTGTTTATTATAAACATTTGAATTACGAACATAGAGACGTATATTTATTTGTACGTCTTAATTGCTCTGAAATTGCTCTCAATGGCTCCTTTTTAAATAGTTTTCTCTGTAAAAATTGCGATTAACTTATAAGCACAACTTGAGACTGTTTACAAATTGCCAAATGCCCTTGTATATTCCTATAAATTCGGCCAATTGCTTGCTAGATAGAATGGATCATGATATTTGTTTTACCAGCAAAAATCATACACGTGTGAAAATTGAGATTATTCAGAAACGGAAGCTTAAAGAAAATTGGTTGACTGAATTCAAAGTCGTACTGCATTTAACTATCCTCTGGCAGTTACCATTCTAGTAATATTTTGGTATATCTACTGTCCTTCATTTTCGGTATGTTGGGACCACCTAAATATTTTCTCCACTTTTAAAATCGCTTTATTTTTCTGTTACTCTTAAGTTAGTATCTAAAGCATTTTTAAGTGTTTCTGCACCGTATGGTACTACCAGTAGAACGAATTGATCAAATACATTTCTCGTCAAACATATATGGGAAGTTTACTTTAAAAACGAGTTCAGCAACACGTTGTCCACTCTAAGCGTTGCACAGTGGGGCGAAACGCTAAAAAATGATAAAATTCTCAGGAGATTGAAGTTATGGCAAAAATTTGGAAGACTTGTTTGTTACCTAGTAATTGGGTAGTATGTATTATAAAACAAATTCGAGGATAATAAAATGTAAAGTATGCAAGACGACTGTCAAGAAATAGAACACATATTTTTCAATAAAGTTGTGTGAGGTATCATTTCTATGTATATGGTGGAAATCACTTATGGAATAAAATTATTTCTAGTATTGTGTTAAAAAAGTATAGAAAATGCTGAAACTCGTCTCAGCTTTTATAAACATAAATTTAAATGTACATGGTGACTTACGCAAACATAGCATAGTTCAAAAGCTTTATTTTTTCATGGAACGCCTTGCATATTTTTATGTTTTTAAAAGCTTCTTAACAACCTGTTCTAAATGAACTATATCATATTGTGTCTGTCATATAATACAGGGTAAAATTTTGAAAGTAAAAAGAATGAAAACCACTTATGGAATAAAAATTTTTGTATCTTTATTTTAGAAAATTATGAAAAACACTGTGACACGTGTTTAAATCCAAATGTGCGCTTTTTAAGTATAAATTTAAATGTACAAAGTGATTCACACTTTGTACACTTATTGTGAATAAATAAATTAATATCCCTTTTATAAAAAGCTTAAAGCTAATTGAAAGGAGCCCCTAATTATTTTCATTTCTGTCAATGAGAACCACATCATCAGCCTACGCTAAACAATAATGCTGTTTTTCAACTGTATTAGTTTTTAATGATTAACATCGTCAGTTGCTTTCTAAAATTCACAAAGCACAAATACACATTCTCATTACCATCTCGACACTGCTGTAGAGCACCTGGATAGCGAAAACTTCTTCTCCAGTTCCAATGCTTTCTTAAATATTTGACTTACATTTTTCATATATATTCTTTTATGAGAGGCCCTTTCATTTCTTCACGATTAGGACAAATGACTACGGATTTTTTCGCCATTATATATGTTGTTGCAAAAGACTGATGCAGAAGTTAAAAGAAACAGAGATCTTTGGAGACAGACAATATACTGATCACGATAACCACAACACTCCTTACGAGACTTCTTCAGAACTGAAGAGAGATAACTAAAATATGTTTTCAAAAAGTGCAATTGGATTATCAAGAATAATCTAGTTCCGTTTGTGTGATTTCCATAAGATCTTTAGTATTTTGTAGTGTATCTTTCTTGGACTTGCTGCCTTGTTGTTTTGTAGTACTGCAATGGCATCCTCTATCTATGATTTAGGGACAAAAGATCTAGTTTCTCCTTCTTTACATACCTGATCATTAGTCGTGTCCGATAAAAATACTTATTTTAAAATAAGTATTTTTCTATGTGTCTTTAATGTCTCGAGATAAGACTTCCACCTCAATCTTTTATGCTTGTGGGTGGTATTGAATTTGTTTTTTCTTGTCATTGATCTTCTTTTTTATGTGTATGTCTTAATTGTCGTATTTACTTTCGCGTTGTTCTAATTTTCTGCATTCCTTTGAAAACCGTTTTTCTTTGGCTTCCCGAATTTTTGTTCTTATGGCACAATTTTAAAGGCATAACATTCAAAAATTTGCGAAAGTTTCATATAATTTTATAAATTTTCAGAACTTTTACGAATATTAACAATACAGAGAAAAGCTTATATTCCTTTTAAATTTGCAACAACTGTGTTTATTAGACAATATTTTAACTAACAATCCTCTTTTCTAAGAAATCACGTTCAGATTGTTATATCTGCAGAATATTTTTCAATACTACACACAGTTTTCTTATCTTATGGCAACAAAAACAAGGTGACGATTTTTTCACTTCATTATTAAAAAAAAACAATGATGCGCTCAATTCGTTATGATTTCGCAGATTAGATAAGTCTTGTATTAAATTTCTTAAGGCATTCTAACAAACAACAAACAAATCACGCCGAGTAATTTTTACCAAAATGATTCCGTTCTTACAGTATTCATACAATTCTAAAAAAGACTACCTAAGTGTTACACTATGTTTACAAATTATGTCATAAATGTTAATATATGGTTATAAATATAATGTGTTAACCAGTCGTAAATATCAAAGTTAATGCTATATATTTTTGTTTGTATAGATTTATCTGTGAATTTAATTTATTTTCACGATAAATCTCTGTGATTACAACCGATTTGTACTAATCTCCGTTAAATTCTCTTACGAGGCACAGCTCCCTTCATAAACAGTGATTTAGTTGATTACGTTTTTGTACTATTTGTCACTCTTAAGAGACAATAACGGCTTATCATTTATACAAAAAGAAAATCCATTATTTTCACTCGCATACTCCAAATTCGGCACTTCCAAAGATTGGCTTCTCGTAAAATAGAAGCGGGCCGGCTCAAGTTACCGAAGACTTAACCTTTATATACAAAAGAAAAAACCTACGAATAAAAAGATTTTGGTAAAAAAGAAAAACAATCAAATAAAGTAAACATACCCTTGACTTGAAAATATCGACGTATCCATTCACAAAAATGGTATTTATAACTTCAACAAGATTATTTCCTTAAATATACAGTGGTAGCCGACAGTCTCGTATTTTTTAAAAGATTCTACAAGAGTGAAGTTTAAAGCAATAAAAACGGGCGTAGTCTTCTCAACTAGTCATAACATTAAATAAAATTTTGGTGATATCTCGTTTAAGAGATATTAAAAATACTTATTCAATCATACTGCTTATGTTTGTATTTAAGTTGACTTTGATAAATAAATTAAACAAATACTAAAGTTCTAATTTCGCATGTAATTTAAAGATTTAAGAACCAGTTTTTATATTAAGTGCTTAAAATAGTTAGCTTCCTGTCAGCATTACTGTTAGGAAGTTGCTCCATCAACTTCCTGGCAGTAATGCAATCTAATGCTAAACTCTTGTACTCGTTCAAATGTTTTATTTTTCTTCTTTTTATGTAAAAATGGCGCCGTCTGTTTTTCACCTCTAGTACGTTGTCATTCGATCTATGTCGTGGTCTTCCTACTGATCGTCTTCCTATTGGGAAACCGTCTCTTGCCGTCTTTACTACTTTATTTGTTGTCATTTGATATATGATCGTTCCATTTTACTCTTCTGTTTCTTACCCACCTTGCATCTATGTCGTATATCTTACTTCTAGCTCTATCTCATAGAGTGTACCATTAATTTTTCTAAGTGTTTTTATCTCTGCTGTTTCATCATTTTTGTCCTCTCAACATCATTTTTGTCCTCTCTGTGCCAGGTCGTGTCTTTGACGAATATGTCATTATTGGTCTGATTACTGTTTTGTAAATTCTGCCTATCATTTCTTTCCCGATCTTTTTATTTCTCCATACTGTTTAATTCAGACAACCTGCGGTTTTGTTTGCTATACTTACTTGATCTTCCACTTATGTTTCGAGCTTTTCGTAGCTAGATAATGTGATGCCTAGATATTTAAACTTTATCAGTTGTTCTACTATCTGAACTTCCCAGCTCGAATTTGCATCTTAGTAAATTTGCTTTTATAATCGTGCATTTTTTTTTTGGAAGAAAGTAACATTAAATTAACAAATTTTCTGGCGGTTATATTGAATTGTTTCAGCATACGTTGTAAATCATTTTCACTTTGAGAAAGTAATATTGCGTCTTCTGCATAGCAGATTATTTTAAGTTGTTTTTCTCTCATTTGGTATCCTTTTTTAGTTCTTATTTTTTTAATATATCATCCATAATCAGGTTAAACAATAGAGAACAGGGGAATCTTCCTGTCTTATCCCATTGCTAGTTTCAATAGGATTAGTCAGTTTTTTTTTCTACTTTTACTTTTATTGTGTTGTTTTGGTAGAGATTATCAATCGTTTTGATTATTTCTAAAGGTATCTCTCTTACGTACAATAAGTGGATAACGTCCTTTAATTTGACCCGGTCAAATACCTTTTTAAGGTCCACGAAACATAAAAATGCCAGTTTGTTGTATTCTAATGATTTTTCTTGCACTTGCCTCATTATAAATATAGCATCGGTGCATGTTGTTTTTCTGCTAATGCTATAATTTCAAGTGTTAGTGTTATCATTCAGTTTATTTATTATCACTTTGGTTGTTAATTTTAATTTTAAATTAATGCCTCTGTAATTTTCCGGTTCCTATTTGTCTCCTTTTTGTCCCAAAGTGTCGGGGATAATTGCCATACATTCGTCAACAATTTAGTTGTTTCAAAATGTCATTACTGTCGAATGCTATAGCGTAAACCTTAGATTTCAAGTAGCCCCACAGAAAAAAATCTAATGGTGTGAGATCCTGTGACCGAGCTGGCCATTCTATTGAATTTTGTCGTCCAATCCATGTATGATGATATTCTTCATCTAGGTAAAATCTTACTGCACCATAGTAGTGTACATAACCACCATCTAAAACGATATTTCCAAGTTGCCAAATTAATCTGGATTATATTTCAGAATTTCAATAGTTATAGACTCAATTCCGTTTTGTCTCTAGATACAGTTTACCGGTTAAGTTAACATTGTTCTGAAGCTATTGTCTTGTGGCATTTTAAATTAATTACTATTTAAATGGGAATAAGCCACAATTAAAGGTTAAAATACGTTTATTGACGTTTTAATTTCCACATCGTTCTCAAAATACAAACATTAGTAAATTAAACAAATTTTGTTTTTTGTTACTTAGTGAAAAATTCTTCTAATAATTTAATTTTATCTGACTCATCTATATTGACAATTCAGACATACATTATACATTTTAAAGTAGACGACTTTAAAATTATATTGCCAATATTGTTGAGTTGCGTTTCTGGGACGACTTTACTTATAAGATAGTTCATTCGATTACATGAAATCAACTTTAACTTGAGAATATCCGTCAGAAAAGATCATAATATGTAATTCGTCTTTAAAAAGACAAATACATGCCACGATGAGAGCGAAATTCTCCTGTTAGTGATTCCATAGTAAATTATGAGGGAACAACCAAAAAAAAAACTCATAATACTATCCCGACATGGTAAGTATTTGATCGTGCATTTAGTTTACCTTCAATAAACAATAATAAATGTTTACCTTAAGTTAACATTTACAAAAACAGGCCTCACTGTGTGGTTTCCCATATATATACCCAAATATTTACTTTTTCTGTAAATTGAGAATGTTTTTACGAAAGACGTGATTTGTGTCAGTTCAATACCTCACATTTTGTGTGTTTGTGAACATTTCCATCCCGGCGTAAAGTACTTTTTTTACTAAAACAAATATTTTGTATGTATTTTGGCTGTTGTTTTATTTGATTGAACATATTTTTACAGATTCGAGTCTAAGGTCGGGGTCATCATCTGAAAGTTTATGCAATTGAGTGCAATTTGTGGATATTTCCGTGTATACCAGTGCTCATTTTATGGACTCACTCGTTAAATTTTAATATATATGTTTTATTTTGTTTTATATTAAAGATACTACAGGACGTGTACGAACTCATCACCTTATAGCCCTTCATAAAATTATTAGACCATCTGAGACGGAGCAAACTGCAGACCTGTAAACTCGTCACCACAGTTCGGTAAACTCATCACCAGCAGTTTTGCCCCAAGGCGCTGATTTCTAATATGGAAATGCTATTACACTTTTTGTTTACCTGGTCATTTATTAAATTCAGAAATTACATATTTTAAGCATATTACTTTAACTCATAAGATATTCATTTATATGAATTGTCTCGCGGTGAGTAGTCTATTAAACGTATTAGCGGTAATCAATGAGAAATTCACCATCCACGGTAAAGAAACAAGGGCAAGTGAAGAGACATTTTTCTTTTTGCATAGTTTTAGGTAGGTACCAATAGAATTTAGTAGATTTTCCAAATACCAGCGAATGCATTGCGTTTGCACTTAATACATCCAGACTTGGGTTATTGAAGCGAAGCTTCTATACTGACATATTACTTTTTTCTCCATAGTAAAATGCTGTAGCAAGCGTCGCGGACCTAGCGCCATAAGATAATATCATCACGGAACTAGCGCCACAAGATAACGTCGTAACGGCTAGCGTCATAAAACAGCGGTTCGTTGACCCTCGATCAATTCGTTTTAGTCATCATATATTTATTTTAAGCGGGTTTTAATTAAAAACGATAAATTTGTTTCTAGTCATCATCAACAGCATAAAAAACAATAACAAAATATAGACATTAAATGAGAAGTAAAAAATTAAAAGAATATTTTTCAATAAAAGATTCGATTCGCAACGATTGTGCAAATTTAAAAGCCATAAATGTCATCCGATTAATAACAATATTGAATCATCTATTTAAATTTTTAACACACTGTTCGGTTTAGAATAATTTTTTATAAATACAATTATTATTTTTGTACATATTATTTTAGTTTATATAGTAATTAAATTTGCTATCGAATGATATTTATTTCTATTTTATTATAATCTAATATTTTGTTTCAATGACAGATTCGTATGCTTCTATGCTTTCTTATAACTTTAACACATGGCGTTAAGAGTAAACATAATAATTCATTGGATCATTTGAATATAATTTAATTTGTTTAAAATATAAATATTAACTAAATAATAAAATTAGATTAGTCAATTTTAAAAATATTTAAATTTTCAAAATATAGAAAACGTAGTATAAAGCTTTGCGCTAGTCTAGAGTACTGCCTACCGTAACATCTTGTTTCTTTTAAATTATCAAACCTTAGTAGTTTGCAAGCACTTTATGGTCTTTACCTACCACTGGTTATAGGTAGTCCAGCGATCAGTATGCAAATCCTCTAGGTCCATTTTAAAATCCCTAGTTTTATTGCGGTGATGAATTTGTACTGTCTACGAGGGCATGTATACTATTCAGTGATAAGTTCAAGCGTCAAACCGTCTATCAGTTCACATGTACATGTCGCATGTATCATCTCTGGCGTAATCAGGGTACATTCTTGTCTTATTCTACTTTTTAAATCGTGTACATCTGTAGGTTCTTCGTTTATGACTGCTATTATGACTTAAATACCCCGTACAAAAAAAATTAAGGGTGATAGCATAGGCGATCTTGGAGGCTACCGGAAGGGTCCATTAGTTCCAATTCATCTGTTTGGAAATGTGTCATTAAGGTAATTGATTACAATACCGGTATTAGGTCGGGGTGCGCCATCTTGTTGTCATACCATAACTCCTCTTTCGCGTAAAGGATATTCTCCAGTAACAAAGGTATCTCATCTTTTAGAAAATTCAGATATCTTTGACCATTTAAATATTCTTAAAAAATATGCACCTATTAAATGCTCATTAAATGACCCACACCAAACATTAATTCCCCATCTAGTTTGAAAGCGAGTTTCTATTAACGAATTATCTATTGACTAATAATGGGAGTTATGGCGATTCACAATCCTTTTATTATGAAAACGAGCTTCATTACTCCACAAGATTCTAGTGGTCATGAACCAGACACAGTTTAAATGGATGGCAATGGTGTTTTTAAAATCCCTTGATCCGTATTTAAAGACACTCCAGTTTCTGCAGCAATGGATCTTATGGTCATATGTGGATTATTCGTTACATATAGGCAAGGCATATTTACTACTGTATACATAAACTCATGATATTTCAAAATTCTGTTTTAAAACTGTATGGACGTATTAGTGAGTGAACAAAAGAAATAACATAAGCTGTTACTATTGACATTTGTCAATAGACGATATTAATAAAATGTCAATTACAACTTGCTTTTATGTGGATTTTGAATTTGTGAATTTGCAAAAACTATAAAAATATGCTAGTTTCAAGTTAATTTGTAGATGATAATTGCGCCTTTAATGTTTAAATATTTCTTAACTTAGAAAATAAGTTCAATGATTTATTGATTAAAATAAATATATAATATAATGAATTTTGAAATAACCCCGATAAAAACAGCAACAAAATAACTTGAAATAACCTTAAAATATCAACATTCATAGTAAACATTTTAATACTTTGATATTCTAACTTTACAAATTCACACACAGGAAATAATACCAATCGCACAGAAAGAATGTTCATAACCAAAAGTCCTTATTTATTCTTTAAACTATTTAAAAAAACCAATATTTCAAACTTCTTGTCGGACAAAGACATCAAATTAGAAATGTTTGGAAAGGTTTTTAAAATCCTCGCTCATAGTGACGTCATAGCTTAGGTAGTCCGTTGATAATATTGTAGGTCCAATTGACATTTTCCAATTTCCAAATAAAAATATTCATTACTTCCTGAATTATGTATAGGCTGTTAAAAACATTTTGGAACACCCAGTATATTATGATAATCGTTATATATGTACATACCCAACCTTAGTTGGTCACTGATAACAAATTGTACAGTTAATTTCGATTTTATTATTGTCAACAAGTAAATAAACTTTGGCACATTATTCACCGTACGTCCCTGTATTAGGGGCTTTAGAAGGGATCCAAGAAAATCCAGGGAATTAAAGCATCCGCGAAACAGAATATGCCGAAATACATGTTTCAAACTTATTGGCTGTCGGTATTATTAATGTTCGATAATACAGATTGAAAATGGACTTTTTCAAAATTTATTTCTCTGTTCTGAACGAATTCTTTCGATTTACATTCAAGATAGAAGCATGCAGGATCGCAAACTCACAAACAGTTCCGCGGTTTAGGTTTTTTACAAGGGTTTTAGGGCTTCAACATCTAATGTGACATTACATATTTAAATGGAATATTTTTCTGGCATTATTGCTTATGCTGTCAAAAATATGTAATAAAAGAGTTTATTTATTAATAAATAAACTCACCTGTGGCTGTGTAAGTTATTTTGAATAAACTATACGTTATTATATATTTACACACATATACGAGTTATAAATAATAGAAATAATTTATTTATACAGGGATGAGTGCCTTAAGAACCGGCAATATAACGCAAAAGATAGAAAACATAATACGTTGTGAAATAAAAAGAGATGAAAGTAGTAGAGGTGAGAAATTATCGATATTAACCTATAATTTACTTTACATTACATTAGAATTAGGTATAGAAAATTTCCCACCTTTAGACGTTAGCTTATGAGCTGGTTGACTTCAGTCATAGTAATACGTATTACGTAATGTAAGTAAAAACAGTTCAAGTAGGAGTATTTTTTTATCCAAAATTAAAGTATTGATCAATAATAAACTATGATTTGAGACGTCGCATACACTCTTCTCAATACAGAATTATCATAGCTTGTTATTCTGTATTCGTCAACACAGAATTAATTATCAAATTACTACTAATTAAACTGTTTACTTACATTTGCTTTATTGCCTTCAATCAGTTTTTACTTTATGCGAAATTTAAAAAATGTAAATGTTCGACGTCATACTTTTAATATTATGACTGAAGTCAACTAGCTCATAAGCTAACGTCTAAAGGTGGGAAACTATCGATGGACCTAATGTAATTTAATGTAAATTAGAGGTTTCTATCGATAATTTCCCAGCTCTACTACTTTCAGCTCTTTTTATTTCACAACGTATTATGTTTTCTATCTTTTGCGTTATTTTGCCGGTTCTTAAGGAACTCATCACTGTATAGTCTTTATTTATTAAAAAAACTTCTATTCTAAATTAACAAAATTTAGGAACATTCTTTTTTTTTACCATAAAACTTATATTATGCTATAATAATTTTTTGAAAATTTGTATTACAAAATGAATAATAAACATATTATATTATATATAATAGGAACATAAAGTTACATAAAAATCAGTAAAAGACAGTTTTGGCACATATCAATTTTATACTCTCGACAAATAACTTTTGTGCATTTTTTTCACGATTCATTTTTCTTTGGCCCTATTTAGAGGGATGATAATATATGTCCAGTAAATGCTTCTTTTTGATACTGACTCTTGGGTATCGTTTGCTGATGTACTAGGCACTTGATGTGATACCATATTGTCGCGCAAATAACTCTTCGAAGTAGGAGCTTGTAAACGTTTACGTATAAACGATGATGACAGGGCCTTGCTCAGGCTTTTCATGATTTTTTTGCGATATCGAGCCTTTCTCCTTTACTGGTAACTTTGTGGTTGTAGATGATATAAGCATTTATGCAGGCAATGTTTATCATTCCATACAATAAATCCTTAGGCTATTTGTTCGTCTTCTTATTAAAGGGCATCAGAGAACACATTTAGTCTAATGTGTATACTACGGCTTTTGTCTGATATAAATGCTTAATCATTTTTGGTTTATCAGTAATTTTATTGATGGCAGCATCATCATTACAAGATCGTGATAAGTAAATCATCTTACCCGGCTTTGGTTTATGGAAGACCAATGTAAGAGGTCCGTCAAAACAAAACATTGATGTTTTTGATTGGCCTAGAGCGAATGTTTTTCCTCGCGTTTATTTGATCACACGCTTCCCAGAATGAACAATTTATACGGTTCTTGCAAAAAGCTATTTGCCAAAGGGATTGAGGTAAACCACTTGTCATAGATAATATTACGACCACTACCATGCATAGACTTCTCCTTCACGTAATATAAACCAACGGGTACACCCATTAGTCTGGGTTTCTCATACTTACTTGGCTTGTTAGGAATATCTTATATACTAAAACGCTAAGCCCTTTTCTTGTCCACCACTTTACTCAAAAACCATATTAGATAATTAAAATATTTTTTCGGAATATTATTAGTATTACGTATGAGATTGTCAAGATATACTTTTGGTACAAAAATTCACTTCCGGTTTTGAGATGACCGGAAGTTAAAATTTACTTTAAGTTTTAGACCCTACAATGTATATATGGATCGAAAGGTCTCGTCGAGACGAATCTAAATATGTACTTCCGGTTGCGATCCGACACCGGAAGTGACCCGAAAGCGCATAAAACGTCAAGATAGAGCAAATCTGACACCGGATTCGTGATCAGCATGCAAAATTAACTGCTAAGTGATATCCATGTCGACATTTGATGAACTAAAAATTGCATTCCGGTTTTGAGGTCGACTTCCGGTTTCGTTTTTATTAGTCAAATCAATAGAGAATTCAACGTAGAGTTCAAAAATGTAATCCACCACTTTACTCAAAAACCATATTAGATAATTAAAATATTTTTTACTTGCATTATTATTGATGAATGTTATGTATGTTCTTGCTTATATTGTTTGTATTGATCTCTTAATTTTTCTCTCAAAATAAAAATTTTATTTAAAAACTCGATGTCGAGTTGGTCCGCTAGTATATCCTATATCGACAACGTCCTTTAAAGCCAAGTACAGTCCATCTAATTTACAAACCGTTGCACGTCATCGGCGTCATAGCCCGTGACGTCACATGATACCAACACGAAATATTTAGGCGGTAGGTGTGTTCTTTTTTAGAATCACTTTGCCGAGTATACTGGCATTACAGCCATTAGACATATTTTATTATATACGCGTAGAAATAATATTTAAAGATTTCTATTAATGTTAACTTAAAGAAATAAACAATAATATGTTTCATTTAATTTGTATAAATGCATTATAAAGCGTTTTTATGAAGAACATTTGTTCGGAACGCACTGTAACTGTAATCGAACGAAGGTGAAATTTTGGCATAAATTAGTAACACTTATTTGACAGTTGCGATGTTGACACTTTAGTTTTGTTTTTATTATTTACTATTAGTTAAACTATGTTGTTTTTTTAACAAGCGGCTCGAATTGTTTTTAACAAGATTATTTTTTAACTCTTGTTTTGTTTCTATTTATTTACATTAAATATTAATTTATTTTGTTGTATACTGTTGTTGTACACTTTTGCAATAATTATGTGATCTATTTGATTTAAAATGGATTCAGGAATTTTTTATACTTTGGCAACTATGTCAACTTCGATCTCTGACGTAGATAATGACGTGCAACGGTTTGTAAATTAGATGAACTGTAACTGTTTATCTATCGTAAAGTGATCCCATATAGTATATGTATGCATTGGTAGATGGACAGATCCTATAGTTTTCGAATAAGAGTAAAGACATCGTTTGCTCATCTGAATGCTCGAAGTGTGGGCCGTATAGTTTTGTCACCCATTCTAAGACATCTAAAGATATCAAAAAAAAAAAACTAAAACGATCTCGTTTTATCACAGAGACATACACCATCGACGAGGATCGATCAAAGAGCTCATCGGTAAACAACGGTGGTGTTTTCTCATTGGTTTCATTACTGGTGCACCAAATAGGGCTTAGATTTCATCCTCATTCGTGTTATGAAATCTAGCACCAGTTATAAATTCCTGTCATTTTAATATATTTGCATTTGTCCATTTTATGATTTCCATAAACATCTTGTCCGTAAAAAACAAGTTGAAGCATAAGACAGTGTCAAATATCTTACGGCACATGCGCGTGTGTCCTCTTTGAGATCTATCAATATTTTGTACGATTAGAGTATGATTTATCAAAATGCTTTTAATTAGACATTAGAACAATTACTAAAAGAGCAATTTAATTACGCTCAGTAATATGTTTACCATAAAATGTGACGAGAACGATGCAATATGAGTACAAGCGCATTAAATACGGATAATATTCACATTTGTTGGTTAAAAGATTTCAAATTCTATTAAAGTATGGTTCTGCTGCCCTTTTCTAGTGATATTTTTTTTACGTAATATACTAAACAAAAGTTTCTAAGAAGTACAAGGTTTTTTTTCATATATACGTCAATTTTGATTGGATTTTACAAAGTGACATACTGTTAGAATGCCTGGTTAGTCAGCAATGAATATTTATCTTATTTAAAGTTTAATATGACTTCTCTATGATGAAATAATCAAACAAAAGTTAAGAAGTGTCCTAATGCAATGGAAGTTTTTAATATACATAAGGTAATATCATAAGATAAACAAAGAAGAACTGAAAAAAGAATTGAAACAAATGAAAAATGGAAAAGCACCCGGGCCTGGAGACATTCCCATCGAGTTGGTGAAACGTGGACCGGATGCTCTTTTGGAAAGCATAGTGAATATTTTTAATAAATGCTTAATTGAAGGCCAAACGATTCCAGACGATTGGAATTTGGCCCACATTAGCCCCATTTATAAAAAGGGAGACAGAAAAGAATGCGGAAATTATAGAGGCATTAGCGTAACTAGCTCGCTGGGAAGGTTATATGGTCGTATATTGAAAAGAAGAATAGAAGAGGAGTATAAAGAAATTGAAGAACAAAGCGGCTTCAGAGCAGGAAGATCGTGCGTGGACAACACATTTACCCTTCAACAAGTAATTGAAAAACGAACAGCTCGAAACCTCCCTACGCATCTGGTATTTATAGATCTGGAGAAGGCTTATGATACAGTTCCTTTAAAACTCTTATTTAGTGTCTTGACGAAAACGGACCTTAGTAAAACATATCTAAAAGCAATACTGAACATCTATAAATGTCCTCAAAGCACTGTAAAAACAGGAAATACTTTCTCAAGGGTATTTACAGTAACGAAAGGCTTGAGACAAGAATGTTGTCTTTCCCCTACCCTATTCAAAATATATATCCAAGAAGCACTGCACCAGTGGAGACAAAAATGTGCGGGAATGGGGTTGAAGCTTAACAACCATTATCTGACAACGCTGTTCTTTGCAGATGATCAAGTACTAATTGCAAGCTGTGAAGAAGATGCAGATTATATGCTTAGAAAGCTCAAAGATGAATACGAAAAATGGGGGATGAGTATGAATATGTCTAAAACAGAATATATGCGAATAGGCAATGAAGACGAAGACCCGGATTTGGAAATTAGACAAATGAAAAGGTGCTACGAATGCAAATATTTGGGAAGTATTATCTGCAGTAAAGGAACAACGGAACGAGATATAGACTATAGAGTGCAACAAGGCAGGAAGAGTGTTCAAATTCTGAATTCGATACTTTGGTCCAACAAAGCTACTATGAGAACTAAAATGACTATCTACAAAGTAATTGTAGAGCCCATTCTTACATATGGAGCAGAATGTTGGCAAATGACAGTAAAAGGAAAGAAAAAAGTTGACACGGTTGAAATGGACTACCTAAGAAGAGCTTGCCGTATATCAAGAGTAGAACGTATACCTAATTCTGAAATTAGAAGAAAAACAGATAGAGTACATACAACTTCTGAAAGAATAGAAACTAGACAGTTAATATGGTATGGACACGTACAGAGGATGGACGACAACAGATGGCCAAAAAGAGCTATGGAATACAATCCAAGTAATAGAAGGAAACGAGGAAGACCAGCCAAGTCTTGGATACAAGGTGTTATGGAAACCATGAAAGATAGAGCAATTGATGAAGACACCTGGAGAGATCGAAAAAGATGGCGATCGAAATGCGGGAAGCGGCAGAAGCTGTAGGATCCCCGCTTATATATATATATATATAGGTAATATCAAACATAAACATCTAACAACAAATATGGTTAATAATCTGTGTTTCTTCCAGCAGCATTAATTACAGTTTGACACCGCCTTGGAATACTAAAAATTAAATTATCAATTTCGTTTTGAGGCAATAGGATCCATTCCTGTGTATGAATATCTTAAAGACCTTGTCTAGTATGAACACCGTGAACATCAGGAACAATCCATCTCTGAAGCATATGCCGCAGATTATAGATGGAATTAAGATCTGTTGATTGTGTTGACCAAGGAAAAAGTGGAATATTCTCATTATGAAACCAATCTCTTACTGTTGCTATAGCATGTGGCCTTGAATTATCCTGCGTTTTATGTAAATCAGTACCTACAACATAGCGCATAAAAACGGGAACTATTCGATGATGAAAAATTATTCCAGCCGACATCATAACTTGTAGGCCACGATAAAATCCAGTTTTATCTGTGAATAAAACAGAACTTCATTCTTGTACGCCCCAATGTACGCGTATTTGTTGTTGTGTCCTTCCTAATGCGAGCCTACGATTAATGTACCACATATGACTTACCAACATTACCAAATTATTCATACCAACTTACTGCGCCATGCAGAAATATGCATTCACTCTGTGTTTACGAACGTGCTCTGAGTGGGTTTCTTATAACTTCTTTGAAATATTCTCGTTTTTATTTTGATATTAATTAGCTTATGGACTTAGGATAGGCATTTGTTTAAGTTTGATGGTTAGCATAGCTACTACTTGATTTAAAAGGATGATTTCCCTTATTTTCTTCGAAATACATATCATCTTCGAGGCGTTAATATATGACACTTGGTTTTTTGAACTAATACTTTTGTACTAAACCTTGTTTTTCCAACAGTTTCCTTATTGCTAATTTAAGGATCTCTTCTTGTTTAATCCCTAGTTGACCAGTGAATTTCTGCCTATATAATATTACTTAGCCTTATAGAACAACAGGTTATTAAAGTTTGACATTTTTTATTTTATTATGGAGAACAAAATAAAATAAAAATAAAATAAAAAAAAAGTTACTAAGAAGATCTCCTCCGAGGTGTCGAATCAGATTTATGTCTTAACGTAGTAATAGAAAAAATAAATAAAACAAAACAAAAAAAAGTAAAAAAAAAGTAAAACAAAATAAAAAAAAATAAAAAAAAAGATAAAACAGCAAAAACAGAGTAAACTAGTAAGTAAGTTTCTAACATTCCATATCTTAACTGTCAATACAATAGTTTTAAATTTAAATACTAACAATATCTTGTGTAAAGAGAGAACTCAAAACCAATTGACTGGCCAGTTGGTTGTCAAAACCAGTGCCAATAAAACACACACACACACACACACACACACACACACATAATCTGTCTGTGATAGTTATTCTTATTATGTGCCTAAATAGACTAAATAACATAGACATTTGATTGTTAATGGCGTACACAAACAGCATATTCCTTTGTAATTCTTTTTTTTTTTAATATAAGTCTCTCACTTGTTAACTTAATGTAGGTATATATACTAAATTATTTCTTACTTACTATCTACTTCAATTTGTAGATAATATGTGTCTACTGCGCCACTGAACCGGAGACAAATGTAGACCGCTTCATGGCTTTCCAAGATATTACTGCTAAAGGCACTCTGGGTGAATTATTTTAGAAGATGGGTGAAATAATGGGGAAAATGGTAATATTGGATTTCGTAGGCTTCGTATATGTTCTGCTTTAATGAGCGTGAAAGTAAATGTGATTGAAACTTGTTGTGGGGTATTAACAAACAAATGTACTATTACAAATTAATAGTACTGAATTAACAGAACTATTCCTTCGATAACTCTGGCGAGAAAATAATGGACTTTTCCTCATTGGTGCAAATAATTATTAAAATTTAAATGGTTGCAATAAACAATCAAAAAACAATTTATAGGTTTAGGTAAAACTAGGTAAAACTTACCGCTGGGTCTAATTACCAGGGTTTGCACTACGAAACAACGAACGAAATCAATTCAATATGCGTGTATGGGTTCACTTGCCGGGTTGCGTCTTTTCTTTTCAACGACTGGTGCTCTTCTCTCTTAAAGGGACGCATTCCACGAGCCCGATGGCGGTACTTATAGGGATCCTAGGAATACAGGGAGGACAAATGTATTGATTAATTTATACAACCATATTTGAATTTAAACATTCTCCCCCCTTTAAAGGCCATAAGGTCTTTAAAAAACAAAACGAATTCTAAATACTATCATTACTTAAACAACTAAAACGATAATTAATACAAACAATTCCTATACAAATCTTAAACAAATATTCAAAACTTAAACTACAATAAAAAAATTAAAATTAAAATGGTGGTTTCGTCGCGGTTATATTGACAAAAGCCGAACAAAACAAAATTAATAAAAACGATGTAAAGCAGCCAAAAAAGCTTCCGCGATCAAATCACTAGCTAATTCAAGATTTAAAGCCTTTGCAGCGCAACATACAAATAGACACAAATAGGCCTTTTGAGTTCTAACTCCCCTGTAACGAGACATGGTTATCGAAAACGGTCCACCATAATCTAACCCACAAATCGAAAAGGGTTTAATGGCACCGAGACGAAATTTAGGCAAATTACCCATAGCGGGTTGTAAGTTTTTAGGAGATTGTTTCCAACATCTAATACATTTGGACAATACTGAATTAACGGCTTGTTTAGAAGACATTATCCAAAACCTTTGACTAACCAAAAACTGAGTACTCTTAAATCCAGCATGTAAATACTTCTCATGATAATGACGAACTGGAAGAGTAGTAAGACGAGATTTTTTTGGTAACAAAAACGGGTGTTTTGCTTCATACGATAACGAAGACTGAGATAGACGACCACCTACTCTTAAACACTGAGTACTATCATCTAAAAATACTCCCAACTTACGAAATGGTTTTGGAAAAGAATTTGATTGAAGATGTTCTTCAAAATACTTTTCTTGTGTAAATCTGACAAGAATAATCAACGAGTCTTCTAATTCTACGAAAGTCAAGGGTCCTGACCGTTTCGACCTTTTATAACGAGAGTTGTGCGCGAATCGCAACATAAAAGCTAAAATTCTTTGGATCGAGGTAAAAGACGATTTATTTTTCAGCAAACAAGACAACAAATGTTCCTCACGAGTGGAAACAAATACTAAAGCTTTCTTTATCTCTTCCAAAGAGGATTTTTCCTGCAATGAGGGAGGAACCTCTGGAAAAATTAATGGAATATTATACAAAAACGAAGGACCTGTTAACCAGTCTAATTTTAATAGAAAAGCGGCCGGTAGCATGCCTCGCGAAGGCGCATCGGCTGCATTATTTCGAGATTCGATATAATGCCAAGAATAATTTTGACTGTGGGACTGGATATACGAAATGCGATTTGCGACGAAAGTTTTGAATCTCGAGTGGGAGCTTTTGATCCAGTGCAATACGATTTGAGAATCTAACCAAGCATACACATTTTGAAATATTATATGCTTCCACGACTCTAACACAAACGACATAAGTTTTACCAAATGAACAGCAGCTAACAATTCTAATCGAGGTATAGTAATCTGTTTTATAGGAGCTACTTTCGATTTGGCACACAGTAAATTAACTTGAACTAGGTTACGAGTATCAATACTACGAATATAAACGACACAAGCATATCCCTTTTCACTAGCATCGGCAAATCCATGAAGCTCTAAGATGGGACATGAGGAAATATTCAAAACACGAGGAATTTTGAACTGTGAAATAAGAGATAGTTCGCTCTTATATTGCTCCCATACACGAATTATTTCCGAAGGAGGACGATCATCCCATTTAAGACCGGTTGCCCAAAGTTGTTGGATTAAATGTTTAATAAAAAAGGTAATAGGTGTTAAGTAACCACAAGGATCATAAATTCGAGCTAATTCGGACAAAAACGATCTTTTGGTACAAGGGACGTCTTGCAATTTGACTGAAAATTGAAAGACGTCGGACTGTGCAATCCACTTCAAACCAAGGATTTTTAATGAAGGACCATTTGCTTCTGGATCAAAATTAATGGAGTGAGGATTAATATGGGATTCAGGAAACTGCGACAACAATTTGGGTTCATTCGAACACCATTTCCGTAACTCAAAGCCTCCTAACTTTAACAAAGCGACTAATTCGTCAACTAAAGTTTGTGCTTCTTCGAGAGTCGAAGCACCAAAAACAAAATCATCAATATACGAAGCATGACGAATAAGCGAGACGGCTTTAGGAAAACGAGAGCCTTCGTCTAATGCTAATTGTTGGAGAGTTCTTAAAGCGAGATACGGCGAAGATACTATTCCAAAAGTAACGGTTAATAAACGATATTCCTGAATTTCCTCAGCGCTAGAAAATCTCCATAACACGCGTTGATAATCCGTGTGTTCAGGAGCGACTAAAATATTACGATACATCTGACGAATGTCCGCACACAGCGCAAAACGATTAAGTCTAAAATTCAACAACAGCGAGACTATGTTCTGTTGCAGCTTAGGACCGACCAGTAAATAGTCGTTTAAAGATTTACCGCGACTGGGACTTTTCTGAGACGCATTATATACAACTCGAATTTTACTTGAAACACTATCTGGTTTCACAACGCAATGATGTGGAATATAATACTTTCCCCTTTTCTTTTCGGTATTAGAGACTAACTGCATATGACCTAAATCAAGATACTCCTGCATATGAAAAGAATATTCTTTTTTCAAACTTGGTTGACGAGATAAGCGTCGTTCTAATGATAGCAATCTATTTAAAGCAATATCATAGCTATCTTGCAAACAAGGCGGCGATTCACGAAAAGGCAAAGATACAACATATTTACCCGAGACATCCCGATTATGCGTTTCCAGATAAATGTTCTCACACAGAACGTCTTCTGGTTCTGAAACTGGCTTTTCCGGTACGTTTTCCAGTTCCCAAAATTTCGTTAACGAAGAATTTAGTGGGTCTTCAATATTTGAAAGACAAACAAGCGAAGTCGACGAAAGGTTAGGTGTGCTAGTAGGTCCTAACAAAATATAACCAAAAACGGTATTTAGGGCATCTGGTTGTCCCGCTTTACCTTCAATTTTACCTTCTAACAACACCTTCGAAAATATGCTACAACCAATTAACAAATCTATAGATTGACTACAGTTAAATTCGGGATCGGCTAACTTCAAATTTTTAATATAATTCCACGTCGATATGTCAATTTTGGTGCTGGGCAAATCCGAGCAAACCCGATCTGTAATAATAGCCTCCAAGTGAAACACCGGTGACTCCTGATGACGAGGTTGGATAGAAAAACTTATTTGACCTTGATTCAGTTTCGTTTGCATCGAATTGAGTCCGTTAACTTCAAATGAACAAGGAGTTTTAGGCCAACCTAATCTACTGGCAGCTTTACGACTAATCAACGAACTCATTGAACCTGAATCTAGAAGACATCTCAAGGGCTGTTTACACCCCTTACTATCAATCGCGTGAACTAAAACAGTACCGAGCAAGATTTCCTTTTTTGTCTCGTTTTTCGTCCCTACAAAACTAGCAGCACAATGTGATATTTCAGGCGAATTTTGTTCTACTCCCGATGCTCCTGAATTATTAGTATTTCCTGTGGACGACTGATTATTGGAAAGATTTCTATCAAAGTGCAACAAACTATTATGAAGGTGACTATTACATTTACTACATTTAAAGGCCTTTGGACACGACTTGACAGAATGATTAGCCTGATTAAGACACCTAAAACACGAGGAAGATTCTTTACAAAATT